>NC_133502.1:2239166-2558333 GCF_049354715.1 Callithrix jacchus | reverse complement strand
ACATTAGATAGACAAAGATATTATATTATAATAATATAAAAAAATTTGTATAGAAAATAGAGAAGGGATCTTCAAGGAATTTTATTTATTGATGGGAAAAAAACAGAAAGAAATATGAGTCAGAGAGAAGCAAGATGTGATGAATATTTCATTCTGGAGTGAAATGTGATTTTTGAATAAGTGAGATGTAGTAGAGAAGACAGTGAGAAGATGAAGTGTCACATTATCCCATTGTACATTAAAGCATAAGTGACTCCTATACTAATCTATTTCATCTACTGGAGAATAGACTGGCTATCATCTGAGGAGACACTGAACCATCAGGAGAAATTCAGTATAAGAAGAATCTTTTTCTTTTAACCTTTCAAGAGCAGACATAGGTCTTTCAGTCTGGAGTGTTTATGTGGCAATCAAGTGAAGAGCCAGAAAGTCCTCCAGGAATAACTGCTGGGAAATGAACTCATTTAGAATTTATAAAACTTATCTAAAAGCTTGGTTAAATTTAAGCTCAAACAATAAATTACGGTTATAGAATTTGAGCCATAAAGTAAGAAACATCAGATAGGAATCATAAAACACACAATTATTGTCCTTTCTAACAACATTGATGGTTGACATCAGGGGAAAAAGCCAGTGTCATTTCATTTCAATCTGGGAAAATCATCAGTCAATCAAGGCAATATATGCATAATCATCCATCATTCAGTTCTGGTAAACCCAGTCACCATGGGGAAAATGTTTTATAATGTTATGTTTGAGCATTTACTCACAAATGAATGTTGTGGAAGTAGGTAGAAGCTTAAGTCTCAGAGACACCAGGATGGATATACACACACACACACACACACACACACACACACACACACACACATCAGGTATTAGTTTTTGTTTTTGTTTTTGAGACAGAGTTCTGTGGCCAGACTGGAGTGCCCTTGGCTCACTGCAATCTTCACCACCCTAGTTCAAGCGATTCTTCTGCCTCAGCTTCCCGACTAGCTGGGATTATAGGCATGTGCCACCACACCCAGCTAATTTTTGTATTTTTAGTAGATATTGGGTTTCACCATGTTGGCCAGGATGGTCATGTGATCCTCCCATCTAGACCTCCCAAAGTGCTAGGATTACAAGTGTGAGCCACTGAGCCCAGTCTTTTCATTTCAATTTGAGTGTAATATTTATAAAGGTTAGATTAATACCATGAGAAATAATGGTTTATTTTATCAATATTAATAGGTTCTTAAATTTTTCAATTTTCTGTTTTACAAAATTTAGAAGATATGAACCACCTCAGCTTATAAAAATATATATCTTTCTAGTATGCCCTAATCTAGAGGTTTTCAGGTAGATTAAAATGTAGGAAATCTTATGGAATCTGTCCTCAATGGACACCATTTTCTTCCTGATGCTGGGAAATATAGTCTTTGTTTCTTTTTGTATAGAAAATAGAGAAGGGCCTTTACTGTGTAGGTTAAATGCTTGAAAAGGGTGAGAAGTTATTTAATTAACATAATCATTGGATAGATATCAGTTCATCACGAAAATATACTAAGCACTGTGAAAGGAGCTGGCTATAGAAAGAAAAGACATAGCACCAGGCTTCACAGAACTTACATCTTGCTATGAAAGATATGCAGAAGTAATTGTAAAATAGAAACAAAAAATATCAAATTGTGTGTTCTAAGAAGGAAATTCTGAGGAATATCATCATGGAAAAATAAAAACATCAGTAAGGATATTTTTCATGAGTTATTTGATAAATCCCTTGTGGAAAAATTATATCTAAATTGAGGCATGAGACCTGAAAAATGACAGGCTGTGAGCCATGGAAAAGGATGAGAACGTGTATTTTACACCTAGAGTCTAGCAATGACATAGATTCTATAGTGGGAATTGCTTAGCTTGTTTAAGGTTTGTGAACAGAAAAAGAGTATATTAAGTTAGCATGAGAATGGCACAAAGTGAGGTTGGGAAAAAATTTGCCCTGTAAAGAGTTGAAATTGGTTTTAGGAGCAATGGCATATAACATGATCTTCTTTTCCTAAAAGCTAACTCTGTATGGAATGCTTGGAACGGAAGAATGCAAAATAGGAGGCTATCTTGGTAGGCAAAAAGTTATGGGTATCCACAATAAACATGGGTATTTAAAAAGGAATGTAAATGACATAAATACATTTTCATTTAATCAAGATATCGTAATTTGTTGTATTAAACAGTTAATAAAAATGGGGACTACATTATTCATTAAACATGAAGTTATTCTTTAAAGAAAAAAACCCGAACAATACTAAACACCATCCGCATTTTTTAATGAGCATTAAAATACAATCTGCACTTAAAGACCACAAGAGGAAATATAACAAAATAAAATAACAAAACAAACAATAAAACCAATGATTTTAAGGAAACAATGAAACCTATGTGCAAACTAACAAAACATTCACAGATGTGGGCTTACAGTAAGAGACCTTGATGAGAAAGTACCAGTATAGACTGCAAAGCTAATTGTCACCTGTCTTCACCCCATCGTGTTCTGCATCTGATGAAGAAAGGTACACATTGTAATATGGACTTTATAAGTGCTATCCAATAAAGGCAGAAGAGAGAGTGAGAACATTAAAATTGAGGAAAGAATAGGCTGACTTGTGGTAAATTCGTCAATAAAAGGAGACAACAACATGACCCTACTGTGGACTCAGGAATAGGGAGGTCGTTGTGTGATTCTCTTGTTGCTGTGACAAATTACCACAAATTCAGTGGTGTAAAATGATGTAAATTTATTATTTTATGGTTCAGGGCTGTAAATGTCCAAATTGGGTTTCTGTGAGCTGAAATTAAGGCATCAGCAGGTCTGTGATTCTTTCTGAAAGTTCTAGGAAAGAATTCATTGTCTTGTCTTTTCCAGCCTGGAAAGGCTGATTGCAAAGCAGCCTCTCATATTCAGAGCCAGCAATGGCAGGTTGAGACTTCCTCACATAGCATCTCTCTGACTCTGGCTCCTCTGAGTCACTCTTCTACATTTAGGAACTCTTAGATTTACTTTGGGCATACATAATAATCCAGGATGATCTTCCTTTTTAGGATTTCCATTTTAATTCTATCTGTAATCTTAATTCTCCCTTACCATGTGAGATATCACAGGTTCTGGCAATTAGAACTTACACTATATGGAATTCTTTTCTTGGAGAGGACGACAGCATTATCCAGCCTATCCTAATTGTTTTAGGTGAGTAAAAGGCATATGCTTTATTTTATGGAAAAAACAGGAGAAATAAAAAATAATATATTTTTATATCAACAGTTACGTGAGAGGAAAGTAAGGACACAGTGCAGGACTTATTTCTGGAAAGAATAAAATATCGAAATCTTTACACCCAGCTCAAATATCAGCAACTAGGCTTTATACAAAACATTTTATTTTCTCTCCAGTAATACACAGTAATTATTGATTACTAATCACTTATTTAAAGTTCTTTTCAAAATATATTAACTAATTGAATACTTGCCATTTTAACCACAATACTGTTCTAAATACTGTGAGTAAAAGATGGGTGAGTCATAATATTTTGCCCTAAGCCATTTATAAATTTATTGAAATATTATTTATTTTAAAACATATCAAAATCACATAAAGATAAATTTTTATTCAATTAAAAAGAGAAATGAAACAACTACAATTCCAGAGTCTAAGTCTCCGAATAAAGGAAGTCTATGGCAGTTGTTACGTGCAATTTGGACCAAATGAAAGATGGTCCCTGTAATTCCTTTTATGTTGCATCTAATGTAGAAAATAATATGCTTGTGTGCTTTGGAAAAGACTTGATAAGCCTCATTGTCAAATGTAAACGTGAGGAAACAAAGTATGGTAGACCAAATAATAGACCCCCAAAAATATTCGTACCCTAATCCCTGGTACTTAAGAATATGGTTGTTACATGAAAATAGGAATTTTGCAAATGGAGTTGAAGATGTGTATCTTTAAATATGGAGATAACCCTGGATTACCCATTCAGATCAACCTAACTCTAATAACATGAGCCACTAGAGACGGAGAACTTTCTCAGTCTGGTCACCTCAGCCACGTGCCAGTAAGTCAAGTCAGAGCCATTCCACGTGTGAGGATTTCAGTCATTGTTGCTGAATCTGAAATAGAGGACAACGTATAAGAACTTGAGACAGGTTTCTAGAAACAAAGATAAGCCACCAGCTAACAGGCAGAAAGAAGCAGTGATTTCGGTTTTATAGCTTCAAAAAAAAAAAAAAAATGAGATTCAACCAGTAACCTAATTTAATTCAAAAAGTGAATTTTTTCCAGAGCCTCTCCTAACTGCCCAATCACCTGAAATCGACCTTAATTTTTGCCTTATAAACATTGAACAAAGACACTAGTCAAGTCAAACTTGATTCTGACCAACAAAACTGGGGAAAAAAAGAATTGGTGTTGATTTGAACAAGTAAGATTTAAAGAATAATAAGAACCTTAAAATATAATCAAATGGAATGAAATAAAACAGAAATAAATAAAATATCCTTAATAAAATACCCATTAAATAAAATAAAACTCAAGGAAGATGAATATCAACAACATAGGCTGAGTGAAAGAAGCCAGAAGTAAAATAGCAAGTAGTGTCTGAGTCCATTTGTATGAAATTCTGTCATAGAAGAGGTAAAATTTATCTCTAATGACAGAAGATTGATGATGGTATGAGGTGGATATGGGAGTAGAGGGTTATTGCAAAAGAGTACAATGACATATTTCGATGTTATGGAGGACACGTTCTATATCTTGATTATGGTTCTGGTTACATGGGTGTATATATATTTTTAACTAACCAAACTGTACCATCAAAATGTATGTGTTATAGTTTATGCATATTATACTTAAAAGCCTCTCTTTTTATATGGCACTCTCCGAACTCTTCTCCACATAAAAAAAATATCTATTTTAAATTATAAATTTTATCATCTTAATTTATGCTTTAACAATGTTCAATGCCTTGTCTCAACCCATTTGAATATATTATTTCCATCTCTTCTTCCCATACCTGCAACACTGTAATAATAGACATGATCTAATTTATCTGAAATCACTGACATCACCTCTGCATTTAGTTCCCTTTTTCAAATACATAAGAAAATACCTGCTATTTTGATCATTTCCCTTTATTTCTTTGATCCTTTTATTGCATGTATCATGATTATATTTCCATCTTTATTTGACTAATTTTGTACTGTCTGCATTGCACAGTAAGCTGCATATGTCAAAACACTGTCTCTGCATTGATTTTTCCTGTCAATGTATATCCAGTGCCTAACAAAGTGTGTGCCATATATGTTTTGAAATAAATGTATTTATTTAATCAATAAAAGAATGAGTGAAACATTAGGAATTGACAGAAATAAAATATCCCTACTATTTTAATTATTCTTAGCTCTGCTTAGTTGACAATTTATCTCTGCAAAGTTATAAGTTCAGAATATGGTTTTCAACTATTAAATGAAATGAATCCTGCAAACTAAAACATATAAATGTAATAGTTGTAATCATTTTTCTTCAACTACCCTTATTTTTTAAATAAAAAATGCAATTTGAAAATATTTTCAATTGTAACAATACAATAATATATATTTTAAGATTAGCCAATAAAAATGCCTGTAAAATATACATGTTTGTTATCTGTTGGTGTAACAGTCAAGTAACTATGCAGCATTAATTTATAATAGAAATTATCACTGTTGTTAATATAAAATTTTTTGTTATTTGAAGAACAATTAGTAGAAACTCTTTAATAACTTCAGATGATTTATCACCAATAGAATGATGAAAATGAAAAAATGATAAAGTTAATTTTTTAAAAATAGACCTAAAATATATGTGTTACATGACTGCTTAAGTAAAATGCTGTTTTCCAGTGTCACAAGACTGGAGGTTTTAAAACTGTTTTCTAACTTTTTTTGAAAGAGAAGAAAATACTCAGCCTACATTCTTATGCTGTATAGTTGATTGTGCTTATAAGGGTTGTCTTGAAGAAGTGTTTACATTATATTTTATATTTTACTCTGGTGTTTTCAGGTATTAACAATATCTTGTTTCTAGAGATACTAAGTTTCATTAGCATCCACCTTCAAGTGTAAGGTGTTCATACATTAGGTCATGGTACTATTCCCTGAGGAATCTGGCAGATTATGCAATGACTCTATCAGACAATGATAATGACTCTAATGTTCTTTTGACAAGGAAATGTCATACCATAAATGTGTCATTTAGAATTCTTCATTGAATAAGATCATCACTGACAGAGCATTTTGGTTTCCCTTTTAGAAAATGACCTCATAAATGTCTTCAAGTTTCTATGTTCTGATATAAATGGCACTTCTTACTGAAACATGAACTTTTAACAGATCATTCATGAGTACTCTGACAAAGAAAGGCTATAGAAACCCTTCCAAGCACAATGAGAGCCCAACACTTTCCCAGGAGAAAGCAATTATAAGGGCAAACATATCCATCAAGAATAGCTTCAAGAGTGTTCAACTATTGCAATATACATATTTATTATTTTTAAACTATTTGTTGAGTTCCTTGTGTGCTGCAGGCATGATTTCAGATGCAGAATATTTTTTAAGCCAATGTATTTTTTAACAGAAAAGGAGATCCAAAGGAGAAGTGATGTGTTCTTCCAAAGTGGCTGCAGGGGAGATGCAGCAAAGTTGTCAGGAAACCATCCATTGAAATATATGAATATAAATTCTGAATGACGAATATAAATTATGTAAGTGGAAATGTGGGATGAATTGGGTGGTGTCATGTGTGAAGATCATGAAGCAACACCTAATAAATTGCAGAAGTACTGCATAAGATACTCTAGATTTAAATTCAATAAATAAATTATTGGAGTCTTCTAACTTTGAGTGTATTCTTTGCACACTTTAATGATCACTAGGTCAATATAGTGTGAGTTAGGATGATAACATGAACTCTCTTGTTCTAAGTTGCAAATTTGAATTTTTTTTTATTGAATAAAATCCTTAAACTCATCTATTATATCTTTTATCAACATGATTCCTAAGGTGGAATTTGCATATAATAAAATGCATTTATTTTAAGAGCGCTATTTTAATTTTGACAAGTATGCATATTCAAGTTTCTACTACTGCATTCAAGGTGTTCAAATATTCATCACCAGTGAGACCTCCTTCTGCCCTGTGATTTTATGTGTGAGTTCATGGGAGAGTATGCTCCAGGGGACTGTTGAATTTCTTCATATTACATGAGTGAGACACTAACTTACCTTTATTCCAGATCAACTTTTAAAGGTATTTTTGGATTGAGAGAAAAAAGAGAGAACCTTTCTCAAGAATAAATGGCAGGCATATTTGCTATCATTTATGATAATGTTAACGTCTTCCACCAAGAAAAAGGACAGGCATGTGTGTTGCCTATTTTTAAAAACTCAAATTCCCTAACCTCAGGGTCCCCATTATAACACAACTGAGTGTGTACAGGTGTCATCTAATCTTCCTCTCCAAGCTATATGGGAACTGGGCTCAGAAAACTTCAGGCTAAAATGCTAATTCTCTGTCAAATGCTATTTTATTTCTGTGAATAATAAATTAAAATTTGTCATTTAGAGATTTCTTTCCTCTACAAGTATTCATGAAACAGCAGCTGGCTAAATTTTAGCCGGCAAGTATGTAAAATCTCAGACACTTCCCAGTCCTTGCCAGTTTTGGTGACAATGATGAGATGCTGAGAAAATCGTGGCCTGCAGAAGAAAAAGTCTGAGGGTAAACAGGGCAAGTAATGGGATTTGAGGGAAGGCCAGGGAAAAAGATAAAGAACATATTTATTACATTTTATGCTCAATCAGATAATAAGTTCTCCTTTAATTTATTTTATTCTAATGAGGAAGAATTGGGGAGGTGAGTGCTGACAAATTACTGGAAAGCAGATTCTATAGCAGGTGTTGCCAAAATGGTGGGCTGGTTGTTCTAAACCTATGCAGGGTTGGAAGCCTTTCTTGATAATTTTAAGTTCAGTGTCAGATCCACCTAATTTTGCTATTGAGGGCTAAAATGTGTCCTAAGTTGGAAAAAAAAAAAAAGTTTCTGATCCTTTTTCAGACAAAATTATACACATCCATGTACACTGCTTGGCGCGAGATGAAACTGCATGACTGGTCTGGGAAGAAACCAGGTAAATTGTTAGAACTATGGATAGTTTGTTTTGCAAATGAGGGAGGAAAATGTGCAATGCATGTTAAGGAAAATTGCAACCGCTGAGGAGTGTCACTGCTTAATCCTTCCTACAGTCTACCATACCTACAGTCCATTCACTGGAAGACAATAGTAAACATCTCAGAGATTGTTCACTTGTTTGTTTTTCTCAGTGGGACCTGGCTGCTACATTTTCTCAGGGAGATTTCCTGAGACAAACCAAATTCTTGCAGGAAAATGTAGATGGAGGTATTGACTAGTAACTGAGCTCTTGTCGCCCCAGACTGGGTTCACTCTGCTGATTAAATTGACACACCAAATAATGAGAAACTGACTCAAAGAAATCTAGGTAAAATCATGATGCCCTTCTGCTGTGAAAAAGTCCCCAAGTCATTATATTGTCACCAGGCAAGAACTAAAGAAATGCTTTCATAGTAATGGATCTGCAAATGCCCTCAGTTTCAGTCATTGATAAAGTTTCTGTAGTATGAGTCAAGTTTATATAAATTACAGAGCACAAACTTGTGGTTCTGGCCAGAAAAAAATGTAACTATAACTGTTTACAAAAGTTTCACAAAATTTCCAAGGCTAAAATAGAGTCACTGCCATGAAAGCCTCATCACCTGATAAAAAGTGAATGGCAGGTCAAAAATAGTTGGAAGTTTCTTTGATTGAGTCATGAGCCTCCACTACACCGGTTGCTACCAAAAGTATACCTAGATGGTTATCGAAGATCATGAAGCAACTTTCTTCCTCCACACTCCTACCAATCCCTCTGATGTGGTTAGGCCTGTGCCCCACTCATCCCATCTTTTCTTTTTTCTTTGTTTGTTTTTTGAGGAGTCTCACTCTGTTGCCCAAGCTGGAGTTCTGTGGCACCATCTCGGCTCACTGTAATCTCTGCTGCCAGTGTTGGTCAAGTGATTATCCTGCCTCACCCCCCAGGTACCTGCCACCATGCCTGGCTAATTTTTATAGTTTTAGTAGAGACAGGGTTTCACCATCTTACCCCAGGCTGGTCTTAAACTCCTGACCTCATGATATACCCACCTTGACCTCCCAAAGGGCTGGGATTACAGCCATAAGCCACTACACCTGTCCTCAAATCTCATCTTGAATTGTAATCCCCTGGTGTTGAGAAAGAAACCTGATGGGAGATGATTGAACCATGGGGGAAGTTTCCCCCATACTGTTCTAGTGGTAGTGAGTGAGTTCTCATGAGAACTGGTGATTTTATAAGCACTTGGCATTTCCTCTGCTCACAGTTCTCTCTCCTGCCACCATGTGAAGAAGTTTTCTGTTTCCGCTTCACCTTCTGCCATCATTGTAAGTGTCCTGAGGCCTCCGCAGTCACATGGAACTGTGAGTCAATTAAACTTCTCTTCTTTATACATTACCCAATCTCTGGTAGTATCTTTATGGCAGTGTGAAAATGGACTAATACACTCTGCTCCCTCTATCTTCATTTCAGCTTCTTAAAAGACAAAGGCTGTTATAGGTCTCCCTCTGCCTAAGAAAGATTGAAAATCATAAAGACTTACCTAAGTATGCTGAGGAATTTCAGAGAGGCAGACTCAAACATAAGACTCCACTGGATATAAGCACATGAGTCAGGAATATGGAAAAAAAGAGGCAACTAATCTAAGCTAATAGCATTTTTGCAGGGCTTATAGTAGGAAAGCGAAGTAAGGAGAACTTGAGGGTGAGGTCATTTGGACTAATTCCACATACTATTTTTTGTGTGTTTTCCGCGTCTTGACATATAACTAAAGTTGATATGTCCTGTGAACTTCCCAGTCTCATAATTGCTGAAAGGAAACTTTCTAATTGCGAGAGTCATATGTCGAGAAATACTAGTAGTACACATGAATTGCTTCCCAATTGCCACCCCACCTAAGTGGTTTAATAAAATTAGTACCGAATGCCAGGAGGAGAAAGGAAAATCATAGCCTCAACTAAGGACTTAAAATATGCAGGAGTAAAAGAGTTGCAATATGTCAATAATAGCCAGCTATGACTAGTCATAAGGGATATTAAAAATTGGGGATTCAGAATGCATTATCTTCTACTGAATCCATCTTTTCTTTTATAATTCTGGCGGTTTCAGACATTGTGACTATAACTGAACCATTATACAAATGTAAGGTACATTTTATAAAGATATCGCCAACATATTCTTTGCCAGTAACAGAGAATGAAGACCAATTTGCATTTACTTGGCAAGATCTCCATTATACTTTGTAGTATTTCCTCTCTTTTGCTATTACTTAGTGGATCAGAATTTAGCATAAGCGATTCTACACTCTAATGTTAAAAGTACTCAAATTCAATAATAAGATTCTAAATTGGAAAGAGAGATTAATGTGGATTGTGGGTTGGTTCCTTTGGGCTAATTGAGTTTAATTTTGTTGTTGCTTGTAGATCTGAATGTGTCTTAGAAACTTAATTGTTCTTGACAGTACACTTAGTCATCTTTCCAGGTATGAGGTGGATAAAAAAGAATGTAACCTAGACATTAGAGGTGTTTCATTAACTTCCTGTGTTATTGAGACCGTATCCTGACTGATTAACCTCCAAATTGCTGTTATCATGTAAAGATTTTTACTGTATTTTAATAATTAGGAAAATCTTGGAGATACTTGGAACAAAGCCACTTAGGTAGCTGGGAAGGGGAAAGTGAAATGAATCAATTTACATTTTTATGTTTTATGTTTTATTTCATTATTTAAAAAGATAAAAATATAAAATATGTATTTGATCTAGTTTTTTGCTTTTTTTGGAAATGTTTTTAAAACTAGAAAATTATAATGCAAACTAAGATTCCTTTTCAAAGCATCTATTTTCACTTTATATTGCCTTTCATCTAGGAATCTCAGAGCATTCCATTGCTTTTCATGATTTGCCAGAGGCTCAAGAGAAATCCAGTCTGTACTCATGTCGGTGACACGGTCTGCCCTTTTTCTAAAATGAACACCCACAGCTTTACCACTGTGGAGCAAAATTCTTGACCTGTTTTTCTAAAAACAAAAAACATTCATTTGTGCAGGAGTTTCTATCTAACAGGATTTAATGTTTAGACTGGTTAGGAATACATGTACAGTTAAGAAAAAAAAAAGATAAAAATACTTTTAATGTGAGTTCTAAAGCCTCCAATAGTCGAATAGTTAATATAAAAATTGTGTACTGTGCTTTGGCCTGAGATATGTATTAAAAATATCAAACCCTTTTTACCTATAGCATTGATGCACAAGAATAAAGAATAATAATGAAATTCAACTTTTCCATCTCTTTTTCCATTGTGCCTACAAGAAAGTTGAAAGACATATCTTGCTAACCCCTGCCTGGTAAGTCCTCCTGAAATTCTGTAATTTAGCGTTTTCTAAAAGTTTAGTCAGGAAATAATAATGATTAGGATCCTTGGAACATAGTAAGCAGTTGACAATATTTCTTTATTGGTACCTGTGATATACAGATAAAGTGATGTAATGTAAAATATCGTACATTAGAAATATGCATATGAATAATCCATAAGCGGTTGATAGTATGGAGGTAAGAAAGAAAAGATGGTGTATATGCTACTGTCATATACAAGCATTATTCAAGCAAACTATGCATTTTAGAAGAATCGCACAAACAGTAACAGTAACGCTGGTGAATCTAATCACAGTCATCATAAAAAACATTACATGTGTTAGGAGCCATACTAATCATTGATCATGAACACGATTATTAATTCTACCCATGATAAAAATTTAATTGGGAAATAGAATTATGAATTTTTTTTTATTTTTGTACTGAGAAACTTGGGAAATCCAGTAAACACATAAGTCTTAATGTGGCTAAAGCTGTAAGAGTGAATATCAATAATTTATCCTGTAAAAAATTTCATATAGTTTTCCATAGAAATAATCATTTTGCATAAAAATACTTTACGCATTGCAAGGTACTATGAAGATAAGAATGAACTAGTCATATTATTAATGATATTTATAGAACCTCTTGTTTGATGCAAATATGAACCAAGGAGCCATAAAAGGTTGGGATAAATTAAAATTGATTATATAGTAAGGTTATATAATGGACAAATTCTATGCCAATGTTGAAACATAGTGCATGCGTTTGTTAAATTCTATAAGGAAGATGTTTAGAAAATGTTTCCTTCTTAGTACACATGGAGGAGATAATTGGCTGAGCAAAGCAGTTTCTACTTTGAAAAAAGCAAAAAGCAGAAAGCAAGGGCTACATTTGAAAAGAAGAGTAATTTTAAGTGGCTAATGTGAGACAAGTTTTTATGACCAGCTGACAGTCCAGGATCACTGGGGCTGTTAACAGGTCTCAAGACGAGAGCTTAGAACCAACGCAGCTGCGTTTCCTGGGCATACGTTGTGGAGTCATTATGTCCCACACAGCAAGCACAGTGGTCATCTTCTATTGCCTTGTAAACACAATCCCTGCATATTCTGAGGTTTTAGTTGGATACTATTAAAAGAATCACTCGAAAAACATAAAAACAGCATCCATAATAGCTAACATAAAAAGATAATAGGAGAATATATATGCATACATATTATATATGCATATGCATTCACATATTGTCTTTTATTTTACATATATATATAATATCTATTTTCTCTCCCTCTCTCTTTCACATTTATTATGGATCAAATAATACCTGTTTTATTTAGATTATTTTATTCAATCCTAACAATTCAACACACAGATAAGGTAATAGTTATAATTACTTTCACTTTAGAAATGGTGGAATTAAAAATAAAAGCTTTGAGTCATTGGCCCAAGTTCAGGCAACTGAACAAATGTTTAAACCAGTATTTAAAACAAGGCAGTTTGATTCTAGAGACAGGTTTCTTCACCATCACGCACTGCTTCTTTTGATGCAATCTAGTTTTACTAACCTCAGAATGTTGTGTATTTATAAATTTATCATGTTGGGCTATTTATCCTACTGCCTCACTTAGCAAGGACACACACACACACACACACACACACACACACAAATTGTTTCAGAGTGACAGGAATTATATATTAACTGAGTCAATAATTTATATGTAGGGGTCTAGATTTGGAGGCTGTTTGTCCTGTATCTAACTAGAAGTTTAGTTTTCTCATAAAATGTCAGTGTTGTAGAACACTTGACACAATGAAAATCCCCGAGGAGAAAGTGGCAACTTTCAGATATATTACAGGAAAGAATTGAACACAGATAACATTTCTTCAATTCCAACATTTTATCTAACTATAAAGTACAGCAAACAGGACAGGCAATAACTCAAAATGGGAATATTAAGCCATTTATTGTGAAGTAACTATGGATTTAATGTAATTGCTCATGACAATTTGCTAAAATGAAGACAACTTTTCACATAATGAAGGTGTTAATTGCAAAGAACAGCAGAAAGCATATGCGATGCAAAGAGAATATAACATGAATTGAAGCAGGACAGAAACATTATTCTTAATAACATATTCATTAGGGTTAACTCCAAGTTTATAAATGTGAGAGACCAAAAGAAAATAAAACAGGGTATGTGTAGTTTATGCATAATAAATCTATTTTTACTCTATGTATTCTCGACAACTTTCAATTTTTCGATTGATTTCTTTAACATGTTTTGAAATGTTCCTGTTTCCTTTATTTCCTTGTCCCAGTTCAGTCCTTCACTTGATCTTAGCATGTCCTGTCAAGTTGCTGTTAAATGGGAATCTGCAATTTAAAGCAGATACAGTTATCTTAAGTTCTTTATCATCTCTATCTACTCCCAGAAAGAAAACTTAGAGCTATGTATCTTAACAACAATTCATACTATGGAAGCTTATCTTGGAAAAAGGAAATATTAAAGTTGACAATCAAGCTCTTTCTATAAATTTGCTTAAAAGTGACTGACAAAAACAGAAGCGAGTTTACTAAACAGGCATATTTCTCACTCCGCACATATGAGCTCAAATAAATGTTTCAAACATTAAATATTTTCTCCATATGGAAGCACCTAACACTTTTTCCCCAAAGATAATAGGGCTGAATCTCTCAGAGCCATCTCAGAGATCACGTTCCTCTCCTCCTACATTTCAAAGTTTGCTTCTTATAAATGTACCTTACCAAAGGGAGAGCTGAACTTCTACAAAAACAAAACAAAACCAACAAAGAAAAAACTCAGTCACTTACATCGTTCTAAGTAAGCTACCATAATGGTATGGTTTAATGCTTTTTACATACAAATTTTTAAAAATAATTATGAAGTATTTGAAACTTTGAGTGTGAACCTATATACATTTTTACTTATAAACTTTATAGACATATATATCTACAAATTTTAAAGAGAATATTTAAAACACCCATTTAAGAAATGTATTACTAGAGAGGAAAGTTATTTTTATAGCAGTGAAAAATGATTAAAATTGTTTGCTACAAATTGCTAAATGTCCTCTTTTTGGCTATAATAATAATATATACAAATGTGTTTGTAAATATATATACGTGTATGTATATATAAACAAATATTTTATTCAGACACACACAAATATAAATCTATGTGTATACATATATGTAAGTATATGTAAGTTAATGCACAGTAAGTTAGAACTTCTCAATGATTAAATTCTCTTGAATTTAAGCACTAAAGTAATTTCATTTAGAATAACAATGTTACCTTATTCCTTCAAAAATAAGGCAAAATACTTGCTAGGAATAAAACAAAAATAAAATGTTTATTGCATTTTAGTTCTATATTAGTAAACGTAAAAGTGTACATCTGGTAGCGTTTCCATTAGACCTGAATCTTGACCTATCCCTAAGATTGGAGAATAAGTATTTGAGGTGAGATAAAATTAGACCTGAATCTTGACCTGTCCCTAAGATTGGAGAATAAGTATTTGAGGTGAGATAAAATTAGACCTGAATCTTGACCTGTCCCTAAGATTGGAGAATAAGTATTTGAGGTGAGATAAAATTAGACCTGAATCTTGACCTGTCCCTAAGATTGGAGAATAAGTATTTGAGGTGAGATAAAATTAGACCTGAATCTTGACCTGTCCCTAAGATTGGAGAATAAGTATTTGAGGTGAGATAAAATTAGACCTGAATCTTGACCTATCCCTAAGATTGGAGCATAAGTATTTGAGGTGAGAGAAAATTAGACCTGAATCTTGACCTATCCCTAAGATTGGAGCATAAGTATTTGAGGTGAGAGAAAATTAGACCTGAATCTTGACCTGTCCCTAAGATTGGAGAATAAGTATTTGAGGTGAGATAAAATTAGACCTGAATCTTGACCTATCCCTAAGATTGGAGAATAAGTATTTGAGGTGAGATAAAATTAGACCTGAATCTTGACCTATCCCTAAGATTGGAGAATAAGTATTTGAGGTGAGATAAAATTAGACCTGAATCTTGACCTATCCGTAAGATTGGAGAATAAGTATTTGAGGTGAGATAAAATTAGACCTGAATCTTGACCTATCCCTAAGATTGGAGAATAAGTATTTGAGGTGAGATAAAATTAGACCTGAATCTTGACCTATCCCTAAGATTGGAGAATAAGTATTTGAGGTGAGAGAAAATTAGACCTGAATCTTGACCTATCCCTAAGATTGGAGAATAAGTATTTGAGGTGAGATAAAATTAGACCTGAATCTTGACCTATCCCTAAGATTGGAGAATAAGTATTTGAGGTGAGAGAAAATTAGACCTGAATCTTGACCTATCCCTAAGATTGGAGAATAAGTATTTGAGGTGAGAGAAAATTAGACCTGAATCTTGACCTATCCCTAAGATTGGAGAATAAGTATTTGAGGTGAGAGAAAATTAGACCTGAATCTTGACCTGTCCCTAAGATTGGAGAATAAGTATTTGAGGTGAGATAAAATTAGACCTGAATCTTGACCTGTCCCTAAGATTGGAGAATAAGTATTTGAGGTGAGATAAAATTAGACCTGAATCTTGACCTATCCCTAAGATTGGAGAATAAGTATTTGAGGTGAGAGAAAATTAGACCTGAATCTTGACCTATCCCTAAGATTGGAGAATAAGTATTTGAGGTGAGATAAAATTAGACCTGAATCTTGACCTATCCCTAAGATTGGAGAATAAGTATTTGAGGTGAGATAAAATTAGACCTGAATCTTGACCTATCCCTAAGATTGGAGAATAAGTATTTGAGGTGAGAGAAAATTAGACCTGAATCTTGACCTATCCCTAAGATTGGAGAATAAGTATTTGAGGTGAGAGAAAATTAGACCTGAATCTTGACCTATCCCTAAGATTGGAGAATAAGTATTTGAGGTGAGAGAAAATTAGACCTGAATCTTGACCTGTCCCTAAGATTGGAGAATAAGTATTTGAGGTGAGATAAAATTAGACCTGAATCTTGACCTGTCCCTAAGATTGGAGAATAAGTATTTGAGGTGAGATAAAATTAGACCTGAATCTTGACCTATCCCTAAGATTGGAGAATAAGTATTTGAGGTGAGAGAAAATTAGACCTGAATCTTGACCTATCCCTAAGATTGGAGAATAAGTATTTGAGGTGAGAGAAAATCTGGGTTCCTGTGAAGTAGTATTTTATTTTATTTTTTAGAAAAGTTCTAGAATTATTCCCCCAAAAGGCAACTTCAAGGACAACAAGCTATTCTAATAATTGCTCGTTACATTTGCTATAACGAGCTAATTATTTTCCAAACTTGATAGTGTAAATTAAAACTATCTTATAAATTTGTATAGCTATCAATTTTATCTTTTCCAGCATTGGGGAACTTCCTTGCCTACTATTGTTTCTCTAGACTAAGTGTCTATGGACAAACATGCAACTGTACAAAAAGGTATAGTTTAGATAAGAAGGGAAGACACAAGTATTATCTTCAGAAATATTATCTTCACTGAAATATAAATTAATCATTTCCCGTAACAATTGAATTTGTAAAGAGACAAAAGTATTTATTGAAAATAATTACTTGAATGATTATTTTAATTGATAATTTGAGGATAAACATAATTTGTATATACTACAAATATATTTAACTCGTTCATCTCAACTTATTCATATTTGTAAATGAAGATAAAATGGTATTTATGCTTAAAAACTTTTTCTCTCCAAAAATTTTGTCTTACATTTGCAAATCATAATATAAACAATTTTAGTTTTCACAATGTATTTGTTAACATGAATGAATGTTCAGAGATTAGGGAAAATTATGACTGGAACAAGACTATAATATATACAGTGTAGTAAGTGAACTACTAACTGGTTCTACCCATTCAAATATTTAGATTTTCCCAACTCTTACAAGTAGTAATTGCAGATACCCATTGCATCTGGCACCTCAAACTGTGGTGAACTTATATGCTAACCCATACTTGGCTTTTCTTATGCATTTGTACAGTAACTGTCTTATTTCCAGCCTCTTTTGAAAGTACATTTTTCTATTTGATCCCTTTGTGAGGGTGCTTGTCCCTCTTGTGTTCTGGCTTTCTTGGCTGTTTTGTTTCTCAGATGCAGCTGAGAAAAGTTTAGATTTAGTACATATTTTCCAGATTAATTTAGGATAATTTTTTTATAACTTCTACCTTTTAAGAAGTAGGACTCTCATAATAATAATTGAAGAGCAATGTAGGTATCAGGCATCAATCTGAAGATGGTTGATGTTAATGACTTACAGCTCCTTTTGCTCTGCTTAGCATCTGAACACACTTATTTTATGGGAGGTAAATGGGAATCTGGGTCCTTCCACAGTCTTTGAATGCCAAAGAAAAATCTAGTATGTGCTTATTTTCTGGTAGTAAGGCAAAAGAATGTGAAAAAGGGTTGGCCCAAGAAACATGCCTGGCCATAGTACCCAATGTTGAGGAAATGGCCTGTATAGTGGGCCAATTTTCCTTACCTAAGTGTTCAGCAGGGACGACTTCAGGACTTGAGAATGCACAGATCTTGATATCCCTGAGAAGTTCTAGAACCAATTAGCTGCACCTGTTGAGGGACAGAAATATTAATAATATAGTTATCATTAGAATAGGGGGATATTGGCGATGCGTATTAGTATAGAAACAAGTGATCCCATTATAGCAAAGAATTTATGGCTAAGTCCTCAAAAGCAATTGCAATGAAAACAAAAATTTACAAGTGGAATCTAATTAAACTGAAGAGCTTCTGCATAGCAAAAGAAATTATCAACAGTGTAAACAGACAACCCAGAGAAATGGGAGAAAAATATATGCATCCAACAAAGATCTAAACGAGAATTTATAAGAAACTTAAGGAAGTCAACAAGCAAAAAACATACAACCTTATTAAAAAGTTCGCAAGGCCAGGCATGGTGGCTCAGGCCTATACTCCCAGCACTTTGGGAGGCTGGGGCAGGTGGATTGCTTGAGGTCAGGAGTTTGAGACCAGTCTAGCCAACATGGTGAAAGACTGTCTCTACTAAATATATAAAAAAATTAGCCGAGCATGGTGGCTAATACATGCCTGTAATCCTAGCTACTTGGGAGGCTGAGGAAAGGGAATTATTTAAATCAGGGAGGTGGAGGTTGCAGTGAGCCAAGATTGTGCCACTGCACTCTAGCCTGGACAACAAAGCAAGACTCCATCTGAAAAGGAAGAAAACATGAACAGATACTTCTCAAAGAAGGTGTACAACACAAAGAGCAGCCAACAAATATATAAAAAATTATCATTATCACTAATCATCAGAGAAATGCAAATTGAAATCAAAATGAGATACCATCTCACACCAGTCAGAAGGGCTACTACAAAAAAGTCAAATAGTAACAGATGTTGGTGAGACTACGAGGAAAGGGAATGTTTTTCCCTGTTGGTTGGAATATAAACTTGTTCAGCCACTATGGAAAGCAGTTTGGAAATATCTCTAAGAACTAAAAAGAGAATAAGCATCCTACTCAGCAATCCCATTACAGGGTATATACCCCCCAGAAAAATAAATTGTTCAAATTTGCTTTGAAGAAAAGACGAAAAAGACCCAGGCACTTGCATGTTCATCACAGCACTATTTAGCAGACAAAGCATCAACCCAGATGCCCATCAGTGGAGGACTGGATAAAGAAAATGTGGCACACATACACCATAGAATACCATGCAGCCATAGAAAAGAATGAAATCACATCCTTTGCAGCAACATGGATGCACTGGAGGTCACTATCCTGAGTAAATTAACTCAGGAACATAAAACCAAATACTTCATGTTCTCACTTACAAGTGAGAGTTAAACCCTGAGTACACATGAACGTAGAGATGGCAACAATAGACACTGGAGACTACAAGAGGGGGAATAAAGATGGGAAAAGGATGGAAAAGCTACCTATTTGGCACTAGGCTCACCTCCCACGAGTTCTATCATACCCCAAACCTCAGCATCACACGGTATACCTTGTAACAAACCCTGCAGGTGTACCTTATGAATCTAAAATAAGTCGGAGAGAAAAAAAATTCTCCTGTGTGACTTTAGGTGGATGACTGAACTGCTCCTGAAACAGACTATATTTGAAGCAGAGCATGAGGAATACAAATACTACAGAATGGACTAACGGCTTCTAACTATGCTGCAGAGCATAAAGAAAAAGAACTATATGCTCAAGGCTTGAAATTTTCTACTCAAGTGTTGGCTATATAACAGCATATTCAATGACTACTCCACAATATCTTTAGTCATTAAACTCACTGAGTTTTTCTAATTAAGAATCTGATTCTGTTTACTCTGTTGTTGAGAGTTACTGAATTATCATAGCTGTATTTTAATATGTGTGATCACAGTCTAACACAGAGAACTGACCAAGTAAAACAAAACTGAAAGACTTATGCTCCAAAAACCTTCAGTATTTTTATCAATGGTTTCATCAAAACTAGATCAGGTAAATAAATATAGGTTATTGACAATTGATGAATAGGTGCATACTTACCAGACACTGTTTTTACCAGGTTAGCTTGAGCAGGATTGCATCCAAATTTTGCTACCATGAAAGTAGCACCATAGTCCTGGGAAAACTGCCAATAAAAGTAAGAATCACCATTAAAAACCTGAAGGATTCAGGAACGGCAGTTTTTAATCTCTTAGTTAATTACTTTGCGCTAATTGGCCTGTTCTGATATCAGATGGTTCTTAGATTCTGGCAATGCATTATTGTAATCTGAATAAGATGGTACCCTCAACTGCACTGGGTGCTGTTCTAGTTATGTTCTCTTTGCTGGAGAAAATCAAAACAGTCACTTGGACCCTGGTTTCTGGCTATTGATTATCAAATGCCTTTTCAGATTAAAATAAAATTTAATTTTACCTAGCAGTTCAGAAAGTATAACTCAATGATTTTGCCGTAGTGCCACACCTTTCTGGATATGTTCTATAGCTTATTCACAGGGACTTTGAAAAATCATACTGATGTGCTAAGTAATAAATTGGTTTTTTAGAACTTGCTAGAGAAGAAATATGAGGTACGTACAAGTACATAGGGTACCTTTCTAAAACACCTTTTCCTAAAAGTTAAGATGTACATTTCATTATATTTAATGTCATGCCACCCCTGTGATCTACCTTTTGTCTGCTTTTCTAGAGTATATCAGGATGCCTTCTCAAAAAGTAAAAAGAAAATATAGACATCTTATGTTTCAAAGACTAAGAAAGTACTTGATGGTCTCTGAGCTTTGATGATGACATAGCTGCATTCAGTATGTGACTTATAGCCAGTGGGGAATTGAATTTGCCAAGAGCTACACAGATGGATCTGTTTATCCGGATATATCCAGATAGCAATTTGAACATTATTTGTAATGCTCATCCCACTGGCCAGATGTAACATAAGTAAGAGAAAAAGAATGTTTTGCCATTGGAACAGAAGAACAAAAGAGTAGGAAGGATCATAGAAAGAAATAGAACAAGAGAGAAAGAGAGGCAACTATTTTTGGGTTGTATGAACTAAAGGTGATTAAAAACAAAAATAATACTGTATTGTATGAAAGAATATAAGCTTTTTTTTTTCTTACTATTCCAACATAGGATAAAATTAAGCTTAGCTGAAACCCACAAAGAAATGATTTCCAATAATAAAAAATTGGATCATTCACAAGGTGAAAAATGTCCATGCTGAAGATGATAAATGACAAAGAGAAATTGTAATTAGTAACTATATGTTTGTGGCTAGTTTCATAAACAAGCATAATATTTTTCCATGTTGCCTTTAACAGACTTCTTTGTTTTAGTATGTGATTATATATTTAGCATTTTCCCTGATCCATTTCACTAACTCTTTATAATAGGGTTTGTGGGTAAAGATTGTAATTTAGCTCAGAGATTACAGCTAGGTTGTGATTTTTAATAGATGAGATGTGAATATTTCCTGAAGATGGATGTAGTGACTCATGATACTTGGATTTTCAGTCTTAAACGGCTAATGTGATTATAATTATTTGAAAGAAAGAAATATTATGCTACATGGAAGCATGCTGTTGGTTGATCCAACTGTAGTTGCAAATTGTAAGTTAGCAGAAGGCTGTCTATGGGGGTTTCAGAAACAAATGTTTGGCTGATTACTGCAGATTGGCTCACTTAGTACTAATTTCATATAACTATATTTAGTAAGTCCCTTGCAGCTTGAATTCGCATGACATAGGTTTTTCCATGCAGAAATAAAAGAGAAAGACAAGAAGGATGAAAGTAAGCCCTATGAATTAGTAGGCACAATAGGGCATTATGCCTTAGTGATATTTTGTGATCTTGGATCACCTGTGGTAAAGGAACTACCATCCAGTCCTTAGGATCAGGTCAGAAAGAAGCCATTAACAATAGGAATGCTTTCCTACTACAGAGGATGGTAGTCTAGTTAGGTGTTTCTCCTAGCTGCACCGTTACTGAATGAAAAACGAACAGTTTGATTCTCTCACCCTATCAAAATTTCCAATAAATGCGTAATAGACTATATTAAATTCATTATTGCTCAAAGTAATTGTCAGAGTTGTCTGCTATTAAGATTTCCAATAAATACATTGACAAAACAGGGTACATTCCAGAAATGCAAGGATGGTTTAGTGCTATAATTGTAATGTATTTCCTTAATTTAGAGAGACAAAAGAAAAATATGCAAAGATATATTAGTTTCGTAATAGTTTCCTCAAAGCAATAAAAACTTTTATCTATCCAGATGCAAAAATTGAAAATAAAATTTAATTACATTATTTGTCTAAGTGGATACTCACTGCAAATATGATGAAACTTAAATACTAAGAATGTAATTAAAGTCATTGAAGACAAGAATGCTTATAATCACAGGTAATATTCAACCTCCGTTGGTGGTCCTCTTCATTAACATTAAATCATTAAAAAGGTATAAACCTATCAGCATAAAAATTCTAATCTCACCATGTTTGTAGTTTGAACTTCTGAAACTTCCAGGAAAATCAACTACAACAAAAATAAAATTAGCAATAATGACCAGAAATTTGGCAAAATAAATGGTAAATGCAAGAAAACAACTTTCTTTTTATGCCAAAAAGTAAATAACAGAAAATGTAATGGGAAATACTTCACGCAGTCATAAGAATTTTAAATTAGCCAAACATCAGCTAAGTGTTGGGTTTTGAATGCAGGGTGTGGCAGGAGCTCAGAAAACAAAGAAACATTCATAGTGCACTCTATATCTTTGGGATCTTAGCTCAAACCGAAGCCCAACTAATGCATTGTTTTCAGAAGGAAAAAGTGGAGACGTCATTTGGGAGCCATGACCTCTTAGATTACACTGAGACAAAATCCAAAGTATATCCCCAGTGCTGTGAATATTGTATAGCTCCTGCTAAATTAGTAGGTGAAGTTTGGTGTTTTTGTTTCTTTCCTGTCTCCTGAAATTATGGAGAGAAAGCTCTATCACTTTCTGTCTTTAGACGAA
Organism: Callithrix jacchus; assembly: GCF_049354715.1. NCBI lineage: Eukaryota > Metazoa > Chordata > Mammalia > Primates > Cebidae > Callithrix > Callithrix jacchus. The sequence goes on along the minus strand of NC_133502.1, from coordinate 2,535,223 downwards.
CTTTTCCATGGCAAGTCAATAGAGAAAGTTAACTTTTTCAATAAATGGCTTTCAAGCAATTCAGAAGGAAACAGAATAAAGCTCAATCTAAGTTTCATACCTTGTACTTAAAATAATTCAAAAATGAATCACACATAAAAATTAACACTTAAAACTACAATAAAATAGAAGTTGGATTTAAAGCTAGGCAAAGAGTTCTTAGACTTGTGAAAAATTGTGTTATGATGATAGAAAATAAGGAAGTGAGTTGCAGATATTTCACCAAAAAAGATATGTTAATCACAAATAAACCTGTGGAAAGATGTTCAAAATAATTACCAATTAAGGAAATGTAAATAAAATTTAAAATAAGATATCATGACAGCCTGTAATCCCAGCACTTTGGGAGGCCGAGGCGGGTAGATCACGAGGTCAAGAGATCGAGAGCATCCTGGTCAACATGGTGAAACCCCGTCTCTACTAAAAATACAAAAAATTAGCTGGGCATGGTGGCTCGTGCCTGTGATCCCAGCTATTCAGGAGGCTGAGGCAGGAGAATTGCCTGAACCCAGGAGGCGGAGGTTGCAGTGAGCCAAGATCGCGCCATTGCACTCCAGCCTGGGTAACAAGAGCGAAACTCTGTCTCAAAAAAAAAAAAAAAAAAAAAGATATCATGACAGAGTAACTGAAATAAACAATTGTATTAACACATAATGGTGGTAAGGAGAGGGGGAAACTGGATTATTCATACATTGCTGGTGGAGATATGCAATGATACAACCCCTCTGGAATACAACACAGTGGATCTTTATAAAATTAAACATTAAATGACATTAATAAACATTAAATAACAGCATTGCTGGGTGTTTACCCGAAAGACTGACTTATGCTCACATAATAACTTATATATCAATATTTATAGTATTCAAAACTGAAATTAATCCAGTTGTTCTTCAACAAGTGAATAAATTGATACAACCATGTTATGGACTACATCGCAGCATTCTCATGGAAGACACTGTTAATACGTACAACAATCTGAATGAGTCTTAAGCAGAGTAGGGAGCATAAGTCAGTCTTGCCATTTTTAATTCCATTTATATAACAACTTTCAAAGGACAATACTATATAAATGAGTGAAATGCTGTTGTTGCCAGGGCAAAAGGAGGATTGGGAACAGGAGGCAAATGAACATAGCTATGAAAAAGTAACACAAGGAATCTTAGTGGTGAGGATGTTTTCAAAATATGGAAATATATGGAATAATATAATTTGCTTTGCTTTAATGAAAAATATTATTTGGAATGCATATTATAAGATTACCAAATTGGGAAAAACGCTGTGTATGATATTTGTTTTGAGGCTCAAGAATTTATTCAAGTAATGCTTAAATTGTTCTTTCACTGTTGGGTATTCTGCTTGAAATTATGTGATCCTGAATGTGTGCTAAATTTAGTAACTTAGATGGAACTTGATTACAAACATTGATTTTAAAACTTTATGAGTTGAAATATGAAAATGTCATGATTTATGCCAGTTTAAATTCAAGCAAAGTAATTTTTACCTGTTACAAATGCCAATAACGTTAATTTCACGATTCAGGTGAGTCACTTACACCTGAGTTTCTATTGTTCAACTTCAAAAAAATGAAATTATATTATTCCATATATTTCCATATTTTGAAAACATCCTCACCACTAAGATTCCTTGTGTTACTTTTTCATAGCTATGTTCATTTGCCTCCTGTTCCCAATCCTCCTTTTGCCCTGGCAACAACAGCATTTCACTCATTTATATAGTATTGTCCTTTGAAAGTTGTTATATACATGGAATTAAAAATGGCAAGACTGACTTATGCTCCCTACTCTGCTTAAGACTCATTCAGATTGTTGTACGTATTAACAGTGTCTTCCATGAGAATGCTGCGATGTAGTCCATAACATGGTTGTATCAATTTATTCACTTGTTGAAGAACATCTGGATTAATTTCAAATTTTCCCCATGAATACATGATCCACCCACTGTTAGGCTTCATTTAATTATTTAAAAATATTTAACAACCAGATAATATGATGGGCAGTGAAGATAAATATTGACCTAAACAGAATCTTTAGCTGCCATTATGGCAAGAGTACCTACTTTAAAATATGATCACTTGGTTTGACATATAAATTCAAGTTGAGATAAATGCAGGTAGGGGCTTCCCAGGCTGGTAGGCTGGGACTGGTTCCAGTTCATGCCCTATTATGAACTGGGCTGCACAGCAGGAGGTGAGCAGCAGGACCAAGCATTACTGCCTGAGCTCTGCCTTCTATCAGATCAGAGGTGGCATTAGATTCTCATAGGAGCACACACTATTATGAATCCCACATGCCTGATAATCTGAGGTGGAAGAGCTTCATCTTGAAATCATCCCACCCACTCATCATCCATGAAAAAATTGTTTTCCACAAAACCAGTCCCGGGTGCCAAAAAGGTTGGGGACTGCTGTGGTAGGGTATTGGATTCCAGAAAGCAAAAATAGACCATTACAAGCACTGAGTGGAGGAGGAAATGGAGAGGAAAGAAGGAAAAAATGGTTTATAGAAAACGGCTTATAGAAAAGTGGTTTATAGAATGAAATAAAAGTAGGCTAGTAACAATGGAAGCTTAATATCCATTGAGAAGTAGGCAAGGGAAAAGCTGGAGTGGCAGACTCTATTCACTTTATGGATCTAGTTTCGATGTTTGTGAAGCATTCAAAGAGCAATGGAAATTTATAAACAGATTTAAAGCAGGAAATGTATGTATTTATTTTTTGTAAAGTTACTCCAGTTGCTCGTGGAAAGTGCATTGTAATAGCTGTAAGGCAGAATTGAAAACGTGATGGCTGAGTTTATTTTGCAGTAGTTTAGGAGAGAAGTTGGATTATCTGATAAAGTAGTTAGTAAAAGAAAATATCAGGAGATTGGCTAAATCAATAAATGTTTTGAGTTAGACTTGCTATCTGTTAATTTTGTGAAAGTAAAGAACCAGAAAGAAATGACTACTAATGTATGATATGATCAACTAAGTGTTTGGAGATGTTTTAAAATTGATTTTGAAACAATGGAGGAAGAATTCAGAAAATAAATACTTTTATTTTGGGCATGTTAAGATATTTATATGGGAATCAGAAAGGTAAGGAAAGTTGGTGATAACATGGCTGTAACAAATATTAAATTAAAAAGAAATATTTAAACATATAGAAGAATGTTATTTGATAACATATAATACTTTAGATTAATCTTGATTCACATGGGGCAAATGACTACCTAGATTAGTAATCTGTAATATAAGAAATGTTAGAGTATTGTTATAGCAATGGATTGAAATTTCAAAGTAGAATAATGCCTGAACTTCGTTTGTCAACTATTCATTGCCTTATTTACTAGGGTTGGCTATTGAGTTTCTATTAGATTTAATATTACCAGAATAATCATTTTGAGAATTAGGTAAAAATGGTAAGTACTTTTTTGAGGTATGTACAAGTTTGAAATAGAACTTAATGATTTTTATCCACAATTTATTCTAGCATGTGCCATGAAATTGTGTGGGGAAAAATCATTTATTGACTACCTTTTCTCATCCCTCATGAAAATATGTATTTATATCAAGATGCTCCTGTTTGAGATATGTATCAAAATTGTGTTATGGGAGAAAGAAGTTTAGGTGAGAAATGAAAGACCGTAATATTTTCTTTTAAGCATATGTGAAGACTGATTTTTATTTTTATGGGGATTATTTTTATAGGTATTTCCTCTAATTGTGGAAAAGCTGTGCAAAAATTTAATGATATTTATCTAAAATGTATAAAAATACAAGAATTTTATAATAAGCTCAAAAGTTAAATGAATTAATATTTTGGATTCATGAAGAATTTGCGTGTCAGAAACAAGGTGGGTTGTTCAATATCACATAAAAATACATGGCAGAATAGGGAGTCAGAGCTAACTTGTTCAGATTCTGAATCTCATGCTCTTTCCACTATTCAATTATATTTCATAATTTAAATAATTAGTAATAATAACAATACTTCATTCTAAACTTTTTTGGATATTGGATGAAATTTTTAATTTCTTAAAAGAAAAATATTCTTGTAGTGAGTGTTATTACTTATGTTTAGAAAACTAAATATAACATTTTTTAAATTGTTAAGTGGTATTCATCTATATTTTGTTTACTTTATCTTAATATCTTTTCAGATTAACAATTTTTTGTTTCCTTTTTTACACATCACATATTTTTGGAATGTCCTTTACATAGCAGTCACTGTACCACATATTAGATTTTGCTAACTTATTTATATTAGGTTTATGCAGTTAATGTATTTCAAAACTCACTTCACCTTTGACAAATATTCAAAAATAATAGTTTGATACATTCTAGATTTTGTAATTGTTATGCCATATAACTATTATCAATTTTTGAAAGCTACATAAGCGATTATACTACATGGAAAATAATTCACAAGGCAAAGTGCTATTAAACATAGTTAAAATATTTTGAGGGGGCAATAAATAACCTGGAGCATAGTCACTACTAAAGAAGTTAATAGCAGTTTTTTTGTAATATAAGAAATTTCCTTTTAAGTCAATAGAAAACTCAATGACAATTTTATTATACTCCTTTTAATAGTTTATTAGTATATTTCTTTTAGATTACAAACATTTCCATAACTAAAAAATTTCACTTTATCGTAATACAGTTTCCTTAATATTGCAATTTCTACCATTTTGCTCTAACTGTGTGAGATTCCTATTAGGGACAGAAGTGGTGATATCTATTAAGAAAGAACAATATACAAATAATGGAGTTATCCAAGTTATTTTAATCAGATATTTTAAAAAACTGAACTAAATGTAAGTACCCTAGAATCTTAAGTATATTTTTGAGAAATTGGCTACATTGATCAATGCATAGACTCCAGCTGACTTCCCTTGCAGAGAGCATACCTGTTGCTTTCACATGATGCATTTGAGATGGTGGTCAGGGTTGGCTTCACAGGTGTGAGATCAGTGCAGTGGCACAGAACTCTATCCCCACAAGAAGAATTGAATATTCAGTGTTTGCTGTCTAATAGTTCTTTCTAATTTTATCTCTGAATTTCTATTTTATGAATAAACTCTGATAGAACAAGGTTGCATGCATGGATGGCTTGGCTCATACATGATCCAGCCTCCTGTCTCTCCCTGACTGTGTAGGATAGATTCTGGCTCTTCCTGAGTCTTGGTGGCACAGAACTCTCCTGGTCTCCCACATTCCTCTGCCTGTCCATCTTCATCATGGCTACCCTTCACTGGAGTGAACTCCAGGTTGAAGGAGGAAGAGGTACAGGAGCAAGGGGGACAGGGTATAGGTAGGCCCACATTCTTTCATCTCTAGGACACGAGTGCAGGCCCACAGAAGATGGGGATATGGTGCACAGAGCCAGCGATATGCTGGGGTAGGCTCCTCCAGCATCCATACTCACTCTAGGCTGGCTGTGCCAAAGGCTGTAGGTGGATAACTCAGTGGGGTACCTCTCTCACTCAGCCTCCCTCACTCTGACCCAGGTACTAAGTGTATACAAATTATATAAAAATATAAGACCTAAAACAGATTTACAAGAAAAAAAAACAAACAAACTCATTCAAAAGTGAGCAAAGGGCATGAACAGACACTTTTCAAAAGAAGACATACATGAGGCCTAAAAACATATTAAAAAAAATGCTCATTATCACTGGTCATTAAAGAAATGCAAATCAAAATCACATTGAGATACCATCTCATGCCAATTAGAATGGCGATCATTAAAAAATCTAGAGACAACAGATGCTGGAGAGGATGTGAAGAAATAGGAACACTTTCACACTGTTGGTGGCAGTGTAAATTAGTTCAACCATTGTGGAAGACAGTGTGGCAATTCCTCAAGGACCTAGAAATAGAAATTCCATTTGACCCAGCAATCCCATTACTGAGTATCTATCCAAAGGATTATAAATTGTTCCATCCTAAAGACACATGTGTATGTATGTTGATTGCAGCACTGTTTACAATAGAAAAGACCTGGAGCCAATCCAAATGCCCACCAATGATAGACTACGCAAGGAAAATGTGGCACATATACACCATGGAATACTATGCAGCCATAAAAAAGGATGAGTTTGTGTCCTTTGTAGGGACATGGATGAATCTGGAAACCATCATTCTCAGCAAACTTACATAAGAACAGAAAACCAAATACCACATGTTCTCACTTACAGGTGGGTGTTGAACAATGAGAACATATGGATGCAGGGAGAGGAACATCACACACTGGGGTCTGTTGGGGGGGAATAGGGAAGGGACAGTGGATGGTGGGGAGGTTGGGGAGGGATAACATGGGGAGAAATGCCAGATATAGGTTATGGGGGAATGGAGACAGCAAACCTCATTGCCATGTATGTACCTATGCAACAACCCTGCATGATGTGCACCTGTACCCCAGAACCTAATATTCACTGGTCATATATATATATGTGTGTGTGTGTGTGTGTGTATACACACATATATATAGCTGTTAATTTATATATAAAATATATAAATATATATAACTATATATACACATATGTATATATTGCTATCTCTTCATACATATATATATGTATATCAGCAGTGAATATGGTGACAGGGAAGAAATGAAAACTGCTGTAGTCTGCTCAGGCTGCTATAACAAAATACCATAGACTGAGTAACTTAAACAACGGATATTTATTTCTTACAGTTTTGAAGACTGGGAAGTCCAAGGTCAAGGTTTTGGTAGATTTTGTTTCTGGTGTGGGCTTTCTTTCTGACTTGTAGATGACTTCCTTCTTTCTGTGCCCTCACATGATAAAGAGCGGAGGGGGAGGGGAGAGAGAGAGAGAAAGAGAGGCAGGTGAGGGTGGGTAGATTGAAATTAAATGAGACAACATACAATTTGTCTGGTGTCTTCCTCTGCTTCGAAGGGCACTAATTCCATCATATAGTCCCCACTCTCATGATTTCATACATATCTAATTACTTGCCAGGAGTCTCAACTCCAAATCCATCCCACTGGTGATTGTTCTTCAACATGGGAGTTAGAAGATGGGATGGGCAAATATATGCCCCACGACACAAAGATAATAGTGTTCAATACACCACAGACTTTTGAACAGATATTCTGACAGATAGAAAACCTTGTTCAGACAGGAACACAGTCGAGTATGCAAGAAACTCTACCCCTTGTTGCAGGATTTGAAGGTGGGGTTGCAGGCCTTGAACCAAGAAATGCAGTGGCTTCTGGATGATAACAGCCTTCAGGTGACAGCCAGCAGGGAATCTTAATTAACAAGGAATTGGAGTCTTCCTTAGAAACTCCAGGAAGTAGGCTGCCAACACCTTGATGGCATTGATTTTAGCTCACTGGTGCCCTGGTTGGATTTTCATCTAGATGTAACCAATTTGTGCTTCTATAAACCACTAACTTGGTGGTAATTTTTATGGTAGCCATAGAAGAATAATGCATATATCCACAGAAAAGGTAAAATGTGGTAAAATAAGCAGAAAATTTAACAATAAAATATGCTGATACTCTTCAAGTAAGAAAATATTGTGGAAAGAATTTCATTCATCAAATAAATACTGGCCATTGGGGAGCAAGAGAAGTCACACAAGATAAGTACTTGGAACAAATATATAAAGCAGGGTGGGTGTGTGTCTATGTGTGTGTGTGTCTGTGTGTATTACTAGAATTTAATAAGAGAAAGCTAAAGCAATGAATGAAATATGCTATATCAGATGTGCAATATAAAGCTTTGTTAGTCCACATTCACTAAGAAGGAAATACCAAGATGGAATGAAGAGTGTAAAAAGAAAAATAAACCTGTAAGAAAGAAAATAGGAGTCAAGGGAGACTGAAAATGCAAATGCAGTCAGAACTTGATGCAAAGCTGATCCCGAGTAAAGGACAGAGGGAGAGAATGCTTGGTGAAATCATCTTGCACTGAGGAAGGCCTTCAGGAAGTCTACAAGCCCAATCTGGGTGTCAGGAATCACATGGGTCACAGGAATGGGGCAAATGTATTGATGAGAATTTCGGAGCACAGCTGATGGAATCCTTGGTCAGTTAACCTTCCTTGCAGTTGGAGGTCTGCAAGGGACATTCTCTTGGCCTCTATAAGAAAAATGGGGATATAGAGAACAATTGAAGTGTTTAAAATCTTTTAATAAAAAAAATCCCTACCCCAATAAAAAATGAAATTTTACAATGCTGAAGACAATGTAAAGGGTCTACTGCCGGAGATTAAGAAGGAGGAAGCCAAATAAATGTGAAGCAGGTTTGCATCCAAAGTTCATTAGCAAGAACAGACAGGAGGAAAATCTGGAACAATTATTTAAAAATTCTGAATAAAAATGTCTGAGAAACTAGATAATAAAATTCAGACAAATAATTAAATTTGACAATATCAAGAAAATTTCAGAAAAAAATGGAACTTTCACTACACCTTTCACTGTGTAGAAAAATTAACTCAAGATGAATTAATTTAAATGTAAGACATTAAACTGTAAGAATCCTAGGACACCTAGGAAACACCATTCTGCCTATCATCCTTGGGAAATGATTTATTACTAAGTCCTCAAAAGTAATTGCAACAAAAACAAAAAATGACAAGTGGAACCTAATTAAGCTAAAGAGCTTCTAGGAAACATCATTCTGTCTATCATTCTCGGGAAAGAATTTATGACCAAGTCCTCAAAAGCAACTGCAACAGAAGCAAAAATTGACAAGTGGAATCAAATTAAACCAAAGAGCTTCTGCACAGAGAAAAAAAAATTACAGAGTAAATAAACAGCCTACAGAAATGACACAAAATATTCCCAACCTATTCATCTGACAAATTTGACAAAGGTTTAATATGCAGAATATACAGGGAACTTAAAGAATTCAACAAGCAAAAAATAACCTCATTAAAAATGGGCAAAAGACATGAACAGACACTTATCAAAAGAAGACATAAAAGTGGCCAATAAACCTTAAAAGAAATTTTTGGCATCACTAATCATAAGAGAAATGCAAGTCAAAACCACAATGAGATAATACCTCACACCAGTCAGAATGCCTATTATTACAAAGTCAAAAAACAACAGATTCTGGCAAGGGTACAAACTGAAGAGAAAGCTTATACACTGTTGGTGGGTGATGTAAATTAGGTTAGCCACTATGGAAAGAAATTTGGAGATTTCTGAAAAAGCTCAAAATGTAACTACCATTTGATCAGCAATCCCATTACTGGGTATATATATCCAAAAGAGAACAAATAATTCTACCAGCAAGACATATGCACTTGTATGTTCATTGCAACACTTTTCACAATTGCAAAACCATAGAATCAATCTGGGTGCCTATCAACAATGGGTTTGAAAAAAGAAAACGTGGCATATATGTCAAGGAATACAAGCAACCATAAAAGAAATGAATTCATGTTTTTTGTAGCAACATGTATGCAGCTGGAGATCATTACCTTAAGTGAATCAATACAGGAACAGAAATGCAGACAGCAAATGTTCTCAATTAAATAGGAGCTAGATGTTGGGCATGACACCTCATGAACATAGAAGTGTCAACAGCAGACACCGGAGACTACTAGAGGGCAAAGGGAAGGTCGGAGAAAGGGTTGAAAACCTACCTGTTGGGTACTATGCACACTACCTGTTGATGGAAGCATTTGTACTCAAACCTCAGCATGACACAATATACCCATGTAACAAACTTGCACATGTCCACCCTAAATCTACAAAAAAAAGTTGAAGTATTTTTAAAAACTAATAATTAAAACATATGAAAAAATAGTTTCAGAAAATTAATAATACTTAAAAATGTACCCTTTTCTGTGTCCACAAGTTAGAGTTAAGGAATTCTTTAAGTTTCTTTAATTACTTAATTTCTCCTGATAACACACAGAAAACATTGAATTAAAATTCTTGAAGGTAATGCTATGAAAATATAATGTGTATTTATGTACTTATACTATATTTTTACACATAAATATTTTAAAAGTTCATGTACTAGTATCCACCAGTTGTTTCCCTTTATAACAAAAGGATTTGGTGGTCAGGCTTTAGGACCTGAAAAATCATTTTTTTTTTAATTATAAAAATGCTGTCTACATTTTGATTAGGTAATGTTATAGATTTATTCATTTTATTCAGAGATATTCTTAAGCATACCAAACATTAGTAAATAGTATGAGTAATGATGTTATCTACCATCCCACTTTATTAGATTTCAAATATTATAACATTTTATTCATTACATTTTCAGTAAGAGAATGTTCTAAATATATTTGAAGCCCTAAGTCCTCACTCCTATTCCTCTGCAGGTATTGCTATCCTGAATGTGGGGTCTACCATCTCCATTTTAACAATTAAGTACCTATATCGTTATAAATTCGAATTCATTGAGTTTTAGCAAAACTTTCTGTCTTCATTATTACATTGTATGATGGCATACACATTAGTGGATATTCTTCCATTCGTGTTGATTAGTATGATTATGTCATCTTCTACTGATGAGCATTTAGAGTGTCTCAGTTGTTTGGGTTATTGCAAACACTACTGCAATAAACTGTCTCACAATTGGATTTCCTCTTTTGTCACATATGGAAAAGTATCTTTTTTAAGTGTAATAAAAGAGATGAAATTACAAACCAGATGACGTGCATGTCTTCACATTTAGTACATGTTGGAAAAGTGTTCTTCAAAGAGTTTGTATCATTTACACTCCCACCAGCAAGTACAAGGCTCATTTTCCAGTACATCACTTGATTTTGCCACTTACCTAAAAGACTGGTGTATTCAAAAGTCACATTTTATTAGTAGAATTTTTCCTTTCTCAGAAAAGTGAAGTAGATTGTATTTGTTTTCTATTTTGCTTATTTATCTTCTATACCCTATTAATACATAACTTATGTTCAAGGATTCTCATAACATTTTTTTTCAGAAAGATAGATGATGAATGGATGGATAGATAGATAATAGATACATATTTTATTATGTATGCCTATGTCGTACTGTTTATATGAATCGCAATTTTTATCTACCAATACATTTCTTGTCTTTTGTCCTTATTCATGTTACCTTTGTTGAATAGAAGTTTTATAAAAATGTAAATAAATACATATTTTTAAAAAATGTTTTACTATTTTTTTGTCTTTTTGCAGTTTGTTTATAGGGAAGAAATGCATAATATTAAAAAAAAAGTGGATCACCTGCTTCTTATTTAGGCTAGAGAGAGCGGGTGACTTTTTTTGACAAAGGCAGTATCAGATTTTGTCAGAGCAAAGATGTGTGTTAACTGTGGCCCCATGAGGATTAAGCAGGAAACTGAAGTAGGTGCACCTTAAAAAAGTCATCCTGTTTGCGAGAGGTATTACCTACATCAATAAAATTGTGAGAGGTCACACTAGTGAAAGTTCTCTGAAGAACCTATAGAAAAGATATCACAAAAGAAAAAAAAAGCATTAGTATTTGGAATATGACATAACTAGAAAACAACAGTGCATATTAAATTGCATCTGGTAGTTATGTCTCCTGCCTGACTCTTGTCCCAAATACAGTAAAGTCCCAAACAACAGCTAGGTTAGAGGATGAGATTGAGTAAGAAAAAGAAAAAACCCACCAAGTCCCTCCTCCCCATTGTGATTTTTCTAGCTAGTTATAGCCTTGAATTTCACTTGTGCGAAGTTTGTAATTTTTGTATCTCCTTACTTTATTATTAAGGCAATAGAATATTTTTTTCTACTGACTGACAAACCAGATCTTTTATCCTGTGTAAAAAAAAAAGCAAGCTGAGAGACTAAATAAATGATAGGACAATTTTGGGAAAGAATAAAGTGGCTTTATGCTGCTCCCTATGTAATTTAGTTCATTCAATAACTGTTCTATGTGCAGGAGCCAAGTAGGCCACAGAGAGTGTCATGGTCCTTCTGTTCCAAGCAGAAGGTTACCAGCATGTTTCATGGAGTTCTTTTAACTCCCTCAGGGTGGAGTTCCCTTAGGAATGATGGTGTTATTTGAAGACACTCTGTATCCTGCTAATTAAAACACTTACTTTTAAAAACAGATGTTCTAAATTTCACTATTCCTCCTAATAGGAACTGATCATGAAATATGTGAAAAATGAACTTTTCGCATAAGCTATATGATATTTGATATTCTCTGATTAGTTAGTTTTTGCCTGGATATAATGAATAAAATAATTTGTTAGTATAAGTTTATCTAGATTGTCACTTTCTAATTGAAAACAAATTAAGAACAGTAATTTTAGGTTTTGCTGCATGGAATTATTTTAAAATAGATTCATATAATAAGAAATGATTTTATGTCACTTTTTTTCTGTGAATACCCACATGTATCTTTGATTCCCCACAGAACTTATTTGTTGTTCAGATGTCTTAATAAATAATTTTAGAATAAATAATAGGAGTTTCTGAGGCAAACCAAAATATCAACTCATTTTTGAGACAGTATGAAACCATTTTTATCACCCCATTAATTAATGATTGTTTTTGCCATTTCTGGAGAAAGAAACTCACGAATCTTTAGAGGAAGCTCACACCTACAACAGAAATGCTTGTCTTGCAAATATTATTGTTATTATTTCTTTTTAAGGAAAATTTAAAGAAAGAAGTTTATTTGGCTCACAGTTTTCTGCAGGCTGTATAAGAAGGATAGTACCAGCATCTACTTCTGGTGAGGCCTCAGGTAGCTTACAGTCATGGCAGAAGGTAAACAGAGGAGCAGATACAGTGAGAAACAGAGTAAGAGAGCTATTTCTGATATTGTTATTTTTACTTATTTCTCAGATGTTCTGTGCACAACAAAGACAAACTCTGAATGTTTTCTCTGAGATGGGTGACACAATATTGTTGATGACAGGGTAATGGCTACATGTTAAGAATTTCACAAATAAGAGCTATAGTTATATCCACCAAGTAGAAAGCTGTCCATGTTCTCCCCATATTGGCTTTCTAAATCATGTATATGTGAGTGAATGTGGAATGATGACAACCAGAGTTAGACAGAGAGTCCACCTGTTGCAAAATTTGCCTTGAACTTTTCTATTGATCAATATCTTAGGTCACAAGTTTTCTGAGTTACTGAGCATCAATATGTCTCTTTTCATGTGTTGTTACTGCTTCTCATCTACTAACTCCCTGGTTTTTATGATATATCAGACCTCACTTTAGGGTTTCAACACCATTCAAGACAGGCATCAGAACTTTCAGGCCTAGTGTATAATTAGAACATATGTAAAAGAAAACATACTATATTGTTAAGTATGCACACACAAACACAAACACACACACATATCACACACATTTTCCTTTGCTAATACTGATTTTCCAGTATCATGATTAATACAGAAAATGGCCATGCCATGATTTTTCCATATGCCATACTATAAAAGTCTTTACATGACAAAAATCAAACAAAAACCCCGGAATACCCATAGTTCAAGAAAGAAGAGATGAAAGCAATTATTAAAATAAGGAGTAAGAAATGTCTGTAATCTTGCAAATTCATAATAATTACCTTATTCAATTAATAATACTGGTAGTATAAGATAACATTTATTGAAAACTACTGTGCAATGAATTTTTATGACATCAAAATTTGAAATAAACTCTATATCTAAAAAATAAGAGAAGTAAATATGATACTGTGAAATTATACCCAGCCCCTATATAGTATAAATTGAATCTACCTATAGAAAAATGTCCACAATTATATTAACAAAGAATACTACTTAAAAGTGTATTTACTATGATATACATTTGGTGAGAAAAAAAATTGTCTCTCCCATGGTATTTTTTCTTCTCTGGTCTTATGAGATACCTGAAAGGATTTGTAAGCCAAATATTTAGTAATCAGTTTCTGCACTCAAACATTTAGAAATCAATTTCACTTTTTATTGTCCTTTATTTCCTCATTTTGATTAATCTAACATTTAATTTCATAAAATAAATTTAATAATCATGTAATTGAACACAGAAATGAAAGATAAGTTGACACACAACTCTAAGGACCAAGATAAATGAAACATACTCCATTATTTATTTCAAATACTTTTAGATTTTTTTTAACTATTTCAAGCACGTGCATATGCAATTAATAATACATTTTGCTGAATTAACCTAATTTATTTGGAAAAACAAATGGCCCAAGTGATTATTTATTCTTTTCAAGGAGTATATTCTACATTCTACAATGTATATTTAAATTTCTGGTGTAGAATGAGGAGATCCCACATTAAAAACATGTGAACTAGAATTCATTTATTCTCACTATGATCAAATGTATATTGCTCTGTGGCAGGCTACTCAATTGCATCTCTAGAAAAGCAAGCGTTGGCATTTGTTTTTTAGCATAAAATGCAATGGAAGCTAGAGATAGGGGAAGTGTACATATGATAAATATATCATGTGCAGTAAAATTTTCGGACAAGAATTATTGATATACCTGATGCATGGTAGTGTAAATCAGAAAACTCTGGTGAGAGTAACTTTATCCAAATTACGTTTACTGTGTCTTTAAATGAAGTCTGTATTCTTCTTTATTTTCCATTGTTTGAACATTGCCTTTTTTTGCATAGGTTTGTGGTCATGAGATGTCTTCCTCTGCTCTAGGTGTCATATTTATATCAAAGATAAGAAGTAGGGGGGAGTGTAGTAAGATCATATATTCTGCTGAAATCTATTTCTTTTGTAATGCAACGAAAACTTCTTCAAAGCTCTTTCATGAACTGATTAGAATATGATGGCCCGCTTAGAAGCAAGGGATTAAAGAAAAGTGAAAGTTTAAGTCAAGACTGAGCTAGACAGTCAAGACTCATTACTGGGAAATGGGCAAAATAGAGTCGCACGCCATTGAACACATGTGGATTGTACGTGTGTGTGTTTATGAATGCAATTCAGAAAGGAAAAATATATTTTTGCATCATGTATCTAACCTACATACATCTACTTTAGTGTTATATTTGAGAAGAAAGCCCTGCTAAAACAGAATGTGGTAAATTTATATACTATAGTTATATGAAATTGTACAGAAGGCCTCACTTAACCTTGGGGATAGTTTTTGGAAACTATGACTTCATGTGAAATAATGTACAGAAGGTCCTGGATTAAATTTATTTCTTTCAATATTATTTTTATAATATTGCTGAGAAAAACAATTGCTTTGTT
The DNA here is from genome assembly GCF_049354715.1 of Callithrix jacchus. Taxonomy (NCBI): domain Eukaryota; kingdom Metazoa; phylum Chordata; class Mammalia; order Primates; family Cebidae; genus Callithrix; species Callithrix jacchus. The sequence continues at coordinate 2,519,999 of NC_133502.1, read as the reverse complement.
ACACATCATTTCATTTAAAGTCAATTTCCAACAAACTATAACTGATTTAACTTAGAACATACTAAATGTATATATATGACACATTTTTATAAAACGTTATAATTCATACTATAATTTATAAAATGTAATAAATTATAGCTTTGCTCACTATTCAAATTTTATGTTGTAAACTTTTATACTTTGTTACAAAAATCTATTTTCATTTTGAACTTTCATACTTATTTTAACAGTAATCTCAGTATCACTGAATCAAAAGCATCCATTTTAAAAAGCCTAAATTTTTAATGCTATAATTTGTTTATTATCATTATGTAAGTTTAAAAAGCAGCATTGTTTCTATTTTATGTCCTGTCATATCATCACAACAGTGTTTATAACAAGGAAATACTTATAGAATGAATCAATAAATTAATGAACAAAAGCATATAAAATACATATATTTTGCCTGGACATTTACTACTTACATTAACGCTATTACCTATTTCTCATTTAAAAATAGTTCTATTCCTACAACTGATTTTAATCTACAATGGTAAACCAAAGATCATTAAGAGTACGTATTTCAGAAAGAAAATAATAATAATAACAATTTGAAACAGAAGACAGTCATTATATTTTGATAGCTTGCATAATGTTTCTATGATACATGGTGCATTATAATAGCATTTTGAATGATTGTGTTGTTATTGACAATCTGTGAAAACCATTTAGAAGATAATTCAGTATATGGCTCCTATCATCACCAAAGGCTAATAAGAGAGATAATACTTTAAAGCTCTGTAAATGTGAGCAGAGATAAATAATTAAAAGAAAATTTCAGAGCTGTATTTTTTAAAAGCTTTGACACTGAAAAATCGCAGTTTTTATTTTATTAATATGCTAACCACAGGCTCTGTGGGAGACACATAAATGACAGCAAGGAAAAGCTGAATGTCTGCAAAATATTTTTTTCTCAAGTGAAATACATCCCTCTTTTAAAAATGTTATTTTGTTATGCATTTGATGCTGCATATAGTGAATTCATGTTAGCACATAAAACACAGAAGAGTCATATATTTAGAGGGACAGGTTAAAGAAAAAATTATAAACACTAATATTAGCAGATGTGTGAAAAGAGATGCAATATACATAATACACTTATATTACAATTTCGGAGAGAATTAATCCAGAAAATACAAGAAAACTTACATAAATAAAGGCTTGAGCTTTCCTTGTTGACAATGCTGCACAGTGACCAGGGTAAAATTATTGCAAAAAAGATATAGCTCCAGAATTATTTTGAGAGGACTTCTGAATTCCATGTATAAGAAGAAGTTCTTACACCATGATTATTATATTTTCTTGCAATTTGGTCTTGGGGGTCTCTCTATGGAGAGTGGCTGTGAACTTTCTCCTTACCCTGATAGTTTTCCAAGGGAATTAGTGCTTGATATTTACAGTGTGCTTTCCATGGATACATTTTTATCCTGACAGATAATCCAATGCCTAAGTGTCCTACCTGTAACCAGGTGGTTTTTTGTTTGTTTGTTTTTGGTTTGTTTGTTTTTCACAAGACACTTGTTATGCTGGCAGATTACCTTGTGGCTCTTGTCTGATTTGTGCTTAGCTTGTCTCTACTAAGATCGTCACTCTCTAGGAGAGCTCTGAACAGGAAAAACGTTAGGTTTGGGTGAGTTAGTCAGGAAAGGCATAGAGGACGCAACTGAACAAAACACATGAAATAGGAACATTGTGTTTCTTACAGATCAGAGGAAGAGGACAGCACACCTCACTGAGTCACTGAAAACAGCAGGTGAGAAAGGAGAGAGAGAAGAGCAGGTGTGAGTAGGAAACCTGTGGACCAAGGCCTTTCTTGGGGTCCAGATGCTCTCCTACTTGGCTTTAGAACAAGCAGGGGCAAGTTCCATGGGGTCATGGTCATGCTCTGACTAGTGGTCATTGCCATATGTCTACCTAATTTGTGTGGAATGTGAAGGTCAGTGGGGTGAGTCAAGAAGGTTGTATCTAGCTCTTCCATAGAGAGGGGTCACAAGGAGGCTGTGATCCAGGGCAAATATCTGGGTCAACCACCTTGAGGAAATGGGGGGAGACAAAGAACTGGAAACTGTCAAGGCTGACTAATCCCTGATTGTGGTACAAAAAAGTTAAATCTATATTCAGAGTGGATGACAAATCAATATAAAATTATAAGGATACATAATAATTACGTGCATAGATTGTGGTTTACATTCAAAAGAAGGACAATCAAATTTGCAAAATATATTATGTTGAAAACATAAAAGGTTGATTTTAATCTAACATTTTTGTGTTTATTTTGACACAATTATTAATGTATAGAATGAGGGCAACACTGTTACAAATAATTCTTTTTCTGAGAAATTTGAAAATTTCCCAACAACTGATATCAAGCCCCTACCACTGTCTGCATCACATACTAGTTTTTTAATTTGTATTTTTAATAAAGGATTGTGGGGATCGCTCCTGCGAAGGGCCCTTGACAGGACCCTCGCCATCTTGAGCTTGAGCCCATACATGTTTCTCCTCTCCTGGAGGCTGTTGAGCTAAGGGAAAGGAGGAAGTCTAGTTGCACTGATTTTATAAACATCAATCTTTGCCTCTGACATTTGCAACAGAATGGCTGAGCTCAAGCCTTGTGGTCTAATGAGACATTGTATGGGTAGACATTGTGTGCCTCCTAGTTCCTTCTCTGCACAATAACTGTATGACTTCATTTACCTCTGCTAACTCAATCATATTGTTTGCATATGATCCTATATGAATAGGCAAGGTTAGAATGACATTTAGAAAGGTCCAGCTATACCTTGTTAACAATCTTACTTGCTTGCTTAACTGATTTTAGAGAAACACATGTTTAGATTTATGATCCCCTTTTTGTAAACTTTATTGTCCCTTTGCTGTACACCCTTTGATTAAGAGTCATACTTTCTGTACCTCTTTTCTTGTGATTTTTTGTTCTTGATTTTATTTCAAGATACAATGGAATGTACGTCACTCCTCAAACACTGAAAGGTATATAACCTGTAGTTTGCACAAATAAATTTGCTGTCTTGGCACTTCTTGCTCTGGCATTGCCTGGCAGTCCTCCAGACCCCGCTCTCTATCTATCTTTTCTTCCGCGCACTCCCTCTTCCAGGTTAAGAACACTTGAGTGGGGCTGAGGCTCTCCGCTGGTCGGAAGCCCCCTGGCAGACGTGCCGGACCCCCACAAAGGATCCATTATGCATTCTATTTTACAGATCTGATTTAAATTTTGGTAATTGTCCCAGATACTCTTCTGGGACAATGATAAACAAAAGTAAAAGAAGAAGGAAGGAAGAAAAAAGTAACAGAAGGAATGGATAGAGAGAAGGAGAGGGAGGGAGGTATTATTCTAACATTAAAATTCTTAAAATAAATGTTTTTAAGAAATGCATTCAGCCACGTTATTATTTACCAGCCAGAGCAGAGGTAAGGCATTTCTGTATATGCTACTATTAGACCACTATACAATTACTTGATGTAGCATACTAAATAAAAAGCATATCCAAAAAAACAGGTAAATTGATGATAAAATACATAAAAAGAGGAATGGCGTGTCCAATATTGTGAGCTAAATGTAAAATATAAACTCCAATATTGTAATAATGAAGCCGCACTGTAATATAACTTCTAAAAACTAGTTCTTTAGATGCAAATGGTTCTCATAAAGAAAATAATTAGAGCATCTTTGAATTTTACATTAATCCTGACTGCCTCTGGGGTAAGCAAGAAGAGGAGGGTTAAGCTTGCCAGTGATAAAATGTATTCTAAATACTTCATCTCAACTAAGGCAGGATTTCCATCATAATATTGTATTGGAATTTTAAAATGTTTTGACTGGAAAAGGCATATTGGCATATACTGTTAGATTTTTTAAATTTAAAAATGCAGAAACTGGCTGGGTGTGGTGGCTCACACCTGTAATCTCAGCACTTTGGGAAGCCTAGGCAGGTGGATTACCTGAGGTCAGGAGTTCGAGACCAGTCTGACCAACATGGTGAAACCAGTTCTCAAAAAAAAATAAAATGCAGAAACCATATTTAAGTAGAAAGGAACTACACAGTGTTGAGGTCAGAGGCTTGCACAAATAGGATAAAATTTGGGAAATAGAAAATTAAAAATATATAAGTAATGGATGATCTAAACTATGCTATAAATTAAATGACAGAAAAATGCATATAAACTAAAAGAAGAATCAATGTAAAACACTGGGAAATAAGAATGATAAAATAAACAATATTTACGTATTAGCCTCACTTTGTGTGTTCTATAGCTGTCAGAAAATTCTCAGAATACTCTATTTTATGCATGACTATGACCATTCAGCCACGTTGAATTTTGAAGTGCTTATCATTCTTCTTTCATGTGGCATCCAACAGGTGTAAACATGAAATATTTGTCTTTTGGATGAGAACATCTGACCCAATCGTGCCTCTCCCTGACCCCCAAAATACTTGTGCTTGCAAGTAGGAGAGGTAGCTAAATTTAATAGCATAGTTAGAGAGAATTAGGAAACAATACAACAGCATGACTAAAGACATTGTTTTAAGATAGAAACATCATGGTCAGTTGTGGCTTATTTAGGAAGTAAATGAAAAATCAGAACCTTCCTCCATCTCTCCATGTGGCTCGTTCTGTGCTGTCTTCAATTCTAGCTTTCAGGATTCAAATCTGTCTAGGGAAATTTTTCTTTGTGGAGCTACTCAGAGGGGAATTTTTTTCTCCCCTTCATGAATATATATGAGCCAACCACTTGTATTTACTTGTGAAACTGTTCAGTCTAAGCATTGAAGTGAGAAACAATCGTGATGAAACAGAAGCATACATTTTAGTGGGAGCATTTCTTTTTTCTATCACATTTTTGTTTTGTTCATTTTAAGTAAAACTGGAGTCTTTTACAGGGCGTTAATAGAAAGTGCCTCTAAAAAACACAATTGCTTTTCATGTCTTGATGGCTGTTAATAAAACAGCATGTGCTTCACCATTGAAGCAGATGACTCACAGAGAATCTCAGACCACATGCTGAAATGGTACCTTCTAATGAGTAAACTTGATTTCTGAGTTAGTATTCTCAGAATCTTCTTTGTAAATTGAAAGCATGCTGCATACTTCCTTCTTAAAAACAATTTGACATTCTTAAATTCTATTGAATTACTGCCAATGCCTAGAATAAACATAATCAGGATTTTAATGTGATTAAAAATGTTGATGTTTTATTATTATATTTTTTGCTTAAAAACAGTTCATCTTGGAAAATATTATTTTGGAAAAGTTTATATTTTTCTTGATTTTATTATATAAACTACATAATACGTCTTGGCATATTAGTGTGGTCTCTGAAATTATCTAATTAAGTGCAAATTCTCACTATAACCAGGACCTAACTTCTGTGGTGCTATTAAGGCAAACACCAAGATGTATTTTTTTCTCACCTGAAAAATGAAGGTAATAATGGAACCCAAAGTGAACATTAAAAACAACAATGTATGTAAGGATAGCAAGCGTTTGTGTTTAAATGGCAGGTTAGAGTAAGGCATCATTTTAATAAAAGTAATCTTAGATAGATATCATACATGCAGATTTAATGACACATTTTTTATGTAAGTCACTATTACAAGCTCTCAAAGATAGGGTGTGAATATGAACTAAATGTAACTCCAAATTTTCCCCTACTCCTTGAAAGATCCTGGCTGTCTTTTAATTCTATTGCAAAATAGTACAAAAATATTCGGAAGGAATATTGATATTGTAATAATCCTTGCACTTAGAAATGATACCTCAAATAATATATTCTTGTATAAAGTGATAAGCTATTTGTAAGAAGATACATGTTATCATGACTTATATTTTTCAGTATTTTTTGATGTAGAAATTTATATCTTAACTTCACCTTTCCAACTAATATTCTAGAACATAAAATTTAAGAAGTACTTCCTGATACGTATAAGAAAATGTTTACCCTTCACTCCTGTATTATTTTCTTTGTATTTCCCATACTTTCAGATATTATAATCTATGAAATTAATTTTTATTAATATTTATTACATATGCATTCTTTAAAACTGGATAATTAGTATGCTTTACATTAGGTTACTAATAAAAAATTTTAAAAGATTATAAATAACATTTATGAAAGCACAGTTATATGGTTTTACAGGACTCATAAAGTGATATCAAAAAATATAACTTTCAAAGAAAAAATGGAAGTATATAATGCTTTCTGTTTTCTTACCAAAATTTATCAGAAGTATTCTGAATGTCTTTTAATACCTACACTATAAATTTCTTATATATTCCCCTCAACACAGCTTGCCTCAGCATTGTCATCTTTAAACCTTTACGAATATATTGTTTATAAATCACGTCCCTTTATTAGTGCTATCTATCCAATAATATAATATGTTCTGATGTATTTTGTTTAATGTAGAGGATACTCATTCTGAGATGCCTCTGATTGCCCTGTTTATTTAATGGCCCTGTTTATGTTTCAAGAACAGCCCTTGAAATCATACTTTAATCTTTTTCGAGTTCCATTTTCTCTTTGCTATAAGATGTTTTTAAATGAGGTCTTCCAAAAGAAGAATATATGTAAAATCAAATTTTTTAATGTATGAATACTTGGTTCCCTATTCACGGGTTCTGCACTCATAAATTCAACCAACTGTGAAACGAAGATATTCCGGAAAAAAAATCTCAATGAGAATAAAACAATAAAAAAATACAAATCTGAGAATACTGTGTAACAACTATTTACAAAGCATTTACATTGTATCAGGTATTATAAGTAATTTAGAGATAATTTAATGCATATGGGAAGATGTGTGTAAGTTATATGTAACTACTATACAAATACAGAGCAAGAGGGTTGCTGTCTGCAAGACAGAGAGTGAGACCTCAGAAGAAACAAAACATGCTAAGTATGCTTGGACTGCTAACCTCCAGAACTATCAGAAAATACTACAGATTGGTGACAAACAGGAACGTTTACATTTTGGAAGTACAGACAGGTCTAAAAGTATGTAGTGTTTTCGATTTCCACAAACCTACCGGTGCTAGAGAAGCATAATTTTTGTGGAGATATTTGAAATGTATTTATTCTTTTGCTCATTTATTTACTTGTTGACACTCTAATTAAGTAGTATTTTTTTTCAAAAGTTACAATATTCTCTGGCAAAATATATTTTTTCTTTTACTGTGAGAACAAAAGTGTATAAAAATGAGAAAAAAAGAGAGAAAAGTTTAATTTGCCCACATGATATGCAAAGGAAAGAAGAAATGTATGAGAGAAGTGGTTGATGATAAGAAAGATATCAATATTTAAACAAGGAGTAGCAATCCTGAAAAAATTAAGAACTATTTTTCACATGATAATAACACCATGCTTAGGGATAACTGCAGTAAAGTTTTCAGAAATGATGGCTCAGTAAGGGAAATCAGTAAAGACCTGGTGAGATCAATTGGTAGATTTGAGAAGTGGCTTAAATGTTATCATAAGGGGAGAAAAACATCCTAAAAAGTTCCCAGTTGTCTAATTTAAGTTTTATTATTTTCATGCTTAGTAGTTTTTGTTTTAAATTCTTGTCCATAAAGTACTCATAGCAGCGTGTTTTGAAATTAGACTAAGTTTTAAATAAAATCCCAGCTGAAAACAGAAACGCAAACAAATTCACAACACAATTGGTATTAAAATTGTAAATTACTCAAGAGGATTGCAAAGAGAAATAAAAATCTGCTAAATCAACTGGTACCCTGCAAGGGACCTAGAAATAGTAAGTAGTGTCACAGCACAATTGTATCCATTATGCTTATCCATCATTATTGTATATCTAATTGTAACTGTTACAAGTAAAAGTTGGTTATGGCATATCTTCAGAGAGAAATTCCTCAGTAAAGATCATCACTTTTCATGGGAGTGAAGGGGTTACTCAGCCAACTTCCGGAACAGAGACATTGTCTTAGGGTAGGCTGGGACTACTTATCTGGGCAAAAAGTATTTTTCTATGTTACATTCTAGGATTTGGAACGGCAGGTACTCATGAAGTTCAATTGTCTAGTTGGTTTCCCGTTTACCATTAGGACTAAATCTGCTCTTTAAATCCATGTTGAATAGTCTAGGCTATTTTTCAATAACCACTCCATATTTGTAAGTTTCTAATTCTCACATCTGTAGTTCATCTTCCATTTTTATTTATGTATTTATTTATTTTTTGATGACAAAATAAACCTATGCAAACGTATTTAATTAAATGACAAACTTCTGCTCAGGTTTTGGCTTATAATGCATCAGTCTCTTTTTTAAATTGCATTTATGATTTGACTGTTAGCTAATGAGCAATAAAAAAGTATAAAATATGGTGCTCATGTTTGGAAATATAAATATTCAAAAAATTAAGTTGGAATGTCTGAGTTTTATTAAGACAAAAACTGATCACTATTATTAAAAGCATCTGCTGTTGTTGTCAGGTTGAATTATTTTACCATTTAGGAGGACTGAATTCTTCTTTGGAGTGATAATTTGCAATGAAAAGTCATCAATAGAGAAATATTTTACTTCTGGGATGTGATTAATTTGAGCAAAACAACATCTGCCATACTAAAGTAATGTTAATTTGAATTTCATTTTTATTTGTTATATATTTTTGTAAACAAGCAGTATGTTTTTTTGCCATAAGAACTTACGAAAGTTCTTTCTATTTATATGTTTATAATTAGGAAATATGCTAGAATTTCAAATTACCACCAGGATTCTGTGGTACATAATGATACACAAGGATACACAAAATTGTGTTTTTCCTTTAATTAGCACCCTTACCTTATTTGACTTGAAATTAGTTATTGATTTATTCAAAACTAACCCTCTATGATGACCTTTTCATTTTAAATTGTACTGACCTATGCCATATTTTTTCATATACTGTTTATTTTCATACACATTGTATTAGCTAATTTTCACACTGTTTTAAAGAATACATGAAATTGGGCAATATATAAAGAAAAGAGGTTTATTGGACTCAGTTCTGCATGGCTGAGGAGGCCTTAGAAAACCTGCAATCATGGTGGAGGGCAAAGGGGAAGCAAGGCATGTCTTTCATGGTGGCAGCAAGAGAGACAGTGCAGGAGAAACTGCCATATATGAAACCATCAGACCTTGTGAGAACAGCATGGGAGAACAGCTTCCATGATTCAGTCACCTCCACCAGGTCCCTGGTCCCTTCCTTGACATGTTAGGGTTAAAATCAGGATTACAATTTGAAATAAAATTTGAGTGGGGACACAGCCAAGCCATATCATACATACACATATGAGCATTTACAAATCTTGAATATAAAGGTCAGTAAATACTCAAAAGTAATTACAGCCATGTACCTTTAAAATACAACAAATAGAATTAAACTAACATGTTAAAGCCCCGTTATGTCTCTTCTCAATTATTACTTCTCCCACTATACCAGTATTATGATTCTAACCCAAATTACTAGCTTTTTATAATTCGAATTTTATGTAAATAGAATCATACATGATGAATTCTGTCCTTTTAAAAGAAATATTTGGGTTGTGACATGACCCTGAAGTACATTTTATTTCATTATCTGTCCCACAGAAACACACAAAGATATAACAATTCACATACATATTATTCTTTCTTTTTATGTAGTAAATCCATTGAATTTTCATATTATATACTGTATGTGGCATAAGATAAAATGTCAACATTAATTTTTAAATGAATTTGAGTTAGTAATTTTTTTCCCAATTTTTAAAAGTTGACAGATAATATAATGGACTTCCCATGTACAACTTAATGTTTTAAAGGATATGTGTATGTTGTGGAATGAGTAAATACAGCTAATGAATATATGCATTGCCTCAGTCATTCTGTCATAAGAACACTTGACATCCACTTGCTTGCAGTTTTTCAATAATGTACTATATTGCTATTAACTAGAATAACCATTGTGCAGCAGATCTCTTAAAGTTATTATTCCTGTCCAGCTGAAATTTAGTATCCCTTGACTAACGGTTCCCCAGCGTTCTCCCCGCCAAATCTCTCTAGCCCCTGGTATCCACCATTTTACATTCCAGCATTTAAATGAGAGAGAAAAATGAGGCTTTTTTTTTTTTTTTTGGCCTGGCTTATTTCACTTAACATGTTATTCTTAATTGATATTTGGCTTTGTATTTCAGTTACTATTATGAATGATGTGCTAAAAACATCCTTTTATAATTTTTCTATACATTTATTTTAGGTTCAGATGAACATGTGAAGGTTTGGTACGTAGGTGAACTTACATCATGTGAATTTGTTGTACAAATTATTTCTTCAGCAAAGTATTAAGCCCAGTATCCAATAGTCATCTTTTCAGCTCCTCTCCATCATCTCACGCTCTACCCTCAATTAGGCCCTAGTGTCTGTCGTTCCTTTCTTTGCATTCATGAGTTCTCATCATTTAACTCTCACTCGTAAGTGAGGACACGTGCTATTTGGTTTTCTGTTCTTGTGTTAGTTTCCAAAAGACAATGGCCTCCAGCTCCATCAGTCCCTGCAAAGAACATGATCTCACTTTTTTATGACTTCATAGTATTTCATAGTGTACATGTACCACATTTTGTTTATTCAATCTGTCATTAATAAGCATTTAGGCTGATTTTATGTCTTTGCTACTGTGAATAATAATGCTGGAATGAAAATTCACATGCATGTATTTTTATGGTAGAATGATTTATATTCCTTTACATATATACCCAGTAATGGGGTTGCTGGGTTGAATGGTAGTTCTGCTTTTAACTGTTTGAGGAATTTACTCATAAACACTACCACTAAAAGTATATAAGTGTTTCCTATTCTCCACAAACTTGCCAGCATGTTTTTTGACTTTTTAATACTAGCCATTTTGACTGGTGTGAGATGGTATCTCATTGTGGTTTTGATTTGCATTTCTCTGATGATGAGTGATATCAAGCTTTTCTTTACATGCTTGTTGCCTGCATGTGTGTCTTCTTTTAAAAAGTGTCTATTCATGTCCTTTGTGCACTTTTTCATGGGATTGTTTGTTTTTCTCTTGTAAATTTAAGTTCTTTGTAGATGCTGAATATTAGACCTTTCTCAGATGCATAGATTGTAAATATTTTCCTCCATTCTGTAGGCTGTTTACTCTGTTTACAGTTTCTTTTGCTGTGCAAAAACTCTAAAGTTTAATTAGATTCCATTTGTCAATTTTTGTTTGTGTTGACATGTTTTTGGTATCTTTGTCATGAAATCTTTGCCTGTGCCTATGTCCCGAGTAGTACTGCCTACATTTTATTCCAAGGTTTTTATAGTTTTCGGTCTTTTTCCCATTGCTGCTTTTTGTCAGTTTTCTCAAAGGTCAGATGGTAATAGATGTGTGGCCTTATTTCTGGGCTCTCTATTCTGTTCCATTGGTCTAGGTGTCTGTTATCGTACCATTACCATACTGATTTGGTTACTGTATCCCTGTAGTATAGTTTGAACTCAGGTAATGCAATACCTCTAGCTTTGTTCTTTTTGCTTAGGATTGCCTTGGCTATTTTTTTGTTTCATATAAATCTTAAAATAGTTTTTTCTAGTTTCATGAAGAATATCATTGGTAGAAATAGCACTGAATCGGTACGTTGATTTGGTAGTATGGCCATTTTAATAAAATTGATTTTTTGCATTCATGAGGATGGAATGCTTTTCCATTTGCTTCTGTCTTCTCTGACATGTGACCATTGTAGAAACAAATTTTCCACATTAAATTTTTAAACAAAAATTATACAGAAGGAAAAAGATTTTAAAGGTTTGATGTGCATTGTTGTGTGAGCTGGAAAATCCATAATCTATGGGGCAGAACAACAGGTTGGAAATTCAGATGTCTATTTTACAGTCTTGTGGCATATTTCCCTCTTCTCTGGGAAACCTCAGTTTTTCTCTGAAGACCTTTAAGTGATTGAATGAGGTCTATCCAAAAACTGTCATTTAATCTACTTTATTTAAAGTCAATCAATTGTAAATGTTAAATATGTCTGCAAAACACTTGAACAGCAATATCTATTTTCTATGACTATGGCTTGATCCACTTATCCTAGACAAGTAGACATATTAAATTTACTGACAAAATGCTATGACATTTTTGCTACTTATAACATAATTTTATTTCTTTTATGACATAAATTTTGAATTTTTAAAATTCTTATGCTCGTTTGTCATTTGATATATGTTTTAAAATTTTAGTAGCACTTAAAGTCCTTTTGTAATTGCTTCTATTAATTTTTTGATTATTTTATATTTTTAACCTTCAACCGTCTAACATTTCCAGTCATTCACATATCTTCAGACACATTATATGTTATATTGTCAGTATTTTAATTGTTTCTGTTAAAAAAAGTAATTCTTCATATCTGAAAGCTGTTGTTTTATTTGATCTATTTAGACAATTTGGCCAATTGGCAAAATAATGAAGATCTTTCTGTATTAACTTCTATGATACTAATTGTTTCATCCTTCACATTTTTGTCTATAATCTTTGTGGAACTAATTTTGTTTATGAGATGAGGAATTGGTCATGTTGTCTTTCTAAACTAAATATAAACTTCTAAGAACTCTACCACTGAACATATCACCTCTTGGCAAGGGAACTCCAGAGAAGCCTTAAAAACGGAGTTCCCAGCCATGGCAGGACCGGAGGTCAGATGTGACTCATTATACCTCCTCCCTTTTGCAGTTTAGACACAACGAATGACCAGCCACAATGTTAAAAAAGAGATCATAAGGCAGATGAAAATGACTGATTGTGACAATCAGATACCGAATAATAAACAGAATCTGAGGCCATGTCAGACAAAGGTTAAGGCATGTACTCCTATATGTAAAGAAGAAAACTATATTTTGACTAACTAGAACTGTTCATATGTCATGGCTCACATCCTGTGCTTAAATAAAAATTCTTACCATGAATCTTCAAATTGTATCATGAGTTTCTCAAACTATTAATATATTGATATGGTTTGGATCTGTGTCCCCACCCAAATCTCATCTCAAATTATAGGGATGTCAGGGAAGGGACCTGGTGGGAGAAAATGGGCTTAGAGGGGTGTGTGCCCTGTGCTGTTTTCATGATAATGAGGAATTTCCCATGAAATGTGATGGTTTTAAAAGTAGCAGTTTCCTTCACACACTCCTCTCTCCTGCTGCCTTGTAAAGGAGGTACCTGCTTTGCCTTTACCTTCTGCCATGGTTGTAAGTTTCCTGAGGCCTCCTAGCCATGCAGAACTGAGTTAATTAAACCTTCTTTTTTCTTTATAAACTAACGAGTCTCAGATAGTATCTTTATAGCAGCATGAAAATGGACTAATACACATACTAATTAATATATATCACTATCATTTAAAATGGGACTAATTTATTTCCAAATTATGAGGTGAGACTAATTGTCCTGGGCATGAAACATTTTAGCTTACCCGTTGTCTTCTACAGTAAATAGATGTTGTGTAAATGTATTTCCTTGCCCTAGATCTCTAATTATACTCTCTAATTTAAAAAGGGGGTGGTGAGAACATTGATATGAACAGCCCTCATCCTTCTCCTAAACATTTCTACAAAAATATTTCAGCTTCTAACAGAGGTTATACCTTACCTAGCTTTGATAATGTGTGTTACAGAATCAGTCTTCAAATTTGTCTTTCAATAAACTCCTATCAAATTATTTCTGTCTCAACAGTTTTAATTTCAGTCAACAACTTTTATCCTACTTTGATCACTCAATCGACCCAACACAATTTGCTACATAATTTTTCATCTTTTCACTAATTATCAGCTCTAATTTTTCAAAATTAAAGGGTTCCTAAATGCATGCATCATTTCCATTGGCTACGTTTCAAATCCTTGCACAATATTACAATGGCATACTTTCTGTTTCTTCATACTAGAGTCTTTTTTTCCTCTAAATTTTCTGTTTCTATAAAACATTGAAATTGTTGCTCTCCTTGACATTGTTTCTGGCTATCAGGATTTCTTTGCCTTTTTATATAAGGATTAGATAGGCCTTTCCACATTCAACAACAATGTCTTCTGAAAATTTTACTGGATTAATATTAATTCTAAAAATCAACCTGGAAAGCATTGTCATCTTTAGTGCTTGAGGCTATAGCAATAATTTTCCTATAAATATTTTGCACACATTCAATGTACATTTTAAAATATACATGAAATTATACAAGACAAATCTCTTCTTCTATAGGATTTATTTTATTGAATACAGTATATGAAGATGAATCTTTTTTTCATGGAGTTGCAGCATGTTTATTGTACTTTCACTGTATAGCTTCAACTAAATAATGAGATAACTTTAAAACAACTCACTTTATAGTGAAAAATCTGAGGCAATATTCACAATATCAAGAACAATATAATTTGTATGTCCAAATTTATTTTCCTACTCAAATTACTTTGATATGGGTCTATAAGAGCCTTAATTTGGCTTTCCACTTATAACTCTTCTGAAATAGTATTGTTTTTTCAGAAATCTTCATTGTTTTTCTAATGTAAATACTTAAAATACTTTTATAAATTTCTAGCATTTTTAGCCTTTCTGACATTCTTGTTTAAATGATTTTATTCCTCTGTCGAATATATTAATTTGTAAATTGCTACCTGATATTCTTCTAAATATTAGGTTATATCTGGGAGAAGTGTTACTCTCTGTCATCTTATTCCTGTATTTTATGCATTTCTACTTGCACGAAGTAGCCAGTTGATCACTCAAAGAATGGCGCCATATCGAGGGTTCAGTGTTGGTCTCTACTGACAGCAAATTGGACACACAATGGTGGCCGTAGCCAGGTCGGCCTTGGTTGGTGGAAGTCCATGTTGCTGATCCCATGTATAACCTCCATCTCTGCCACCGTGGCCACTTTGTTCATGGTCCCATTGAGCGATGATAGGAGTGGCTGGGGAAGAAGTCTGAGTGATGTCCACAGAATGAGTCATCCTATCCACTTGAGTATTAAAATCCTCCTATGCTGAGGTCACACTTTGATGAGTAGTCATATAAGATACAAATATCTTCACAGTTTTTCACCACTTAACATGTTCATCCATATACCTCTTTCCCAAATTTTTGTCTCAAATTTTCCAATCATGCTTCTTCCATGATCATCCAGCCAAACTATTGGCTACAGCCCATAAATCGGTATATAATTGCACATCCGGCCATTTCTTTTCCAAGAAAAATGTACAACTAGATGCAGTTTTTTCAGTTTTGCCCACTGGGAAAATTTCTAGGATGTCCTGGAAAGGGACTGTAGTGAAGCAGCTGTCCACTTTCGGGTCGTGCCTACATATCATGCAGACCCATCTGTAAACCAGGCACTAGCCTTCCCTTCCTCTGTCAACTAATCAGGGAACTCCCCATGAGGACATCAGTGTTGATGGTATGAGAAGAAAGGGTGGCTGGAGTGGGGACCATAGATCATTTGAGCCACTTCCTCTTGTAATTTATTTGTACTTCCGGGACTGCTCAAGCCTGATCGCGTATGTACCATTTCCATTTGATGATGGAATGCTACTGGGCATGTCCCCCTTTATGGCTAGATGAGTCAGAAAGCACCAAGTTCATGATAGGCAGTTCAGGTAGCATGGTTGACTCATAGTCAAACATTCAGTTTATACCCAAGCCCAAGCCCAGTAACAGGCCAAGAGCTGTCTCTCAAAAGGAGAGTAGTAATCTGCAGAAGATGGCAGAGCCTTGCTCCAATATTCTGAAGGCCTCCACTGTAATTCACCTATGGGGGCCTGCCAAAGGTTCCAAGCAGCATCTCTATCTGCACTGACACCTCAAGCACTGTTGGATCTGCCGGGTCATATGGCCCAGTGGCAAAACAGCTTGCACAGCATCCTGGACCTGATTCAGAACCTTCTCCTGTTCTGAACCCGACTCAAAACTTGCAGCCTGTTGGGCCAGTTGATAAATGGGCTGGAGTAACACACCCAAGTAAATAATGTTACCTCCAAAAATCCAAATAGGCACACTAGGCCTTGTGTCTCTCTCTTGGGAAGGGAGGGGCCAAATGGAGCAATTTATCCTTCACCTGAGAAGGAATATCTCAACAGGCCTCACACCACTGGATCCTTAGAAATTTTACTGAGGTAGAAGTTCTCTGAACTTTAGTTGCATTTATTTCACATCGCCTGGCATGCAAATGCCTCAGCAATAAGTCCAGTGTGTCTTCTACTTCTTGCTCACTGGATCCAATCAGTCAGCATAATGTCATCAATGTAATGGATCAGTGTGACATCAAGTGTCAATGAAAAGTGATCAAGGTCCCTTTGAACAAGATTATGACAAAAAGCTGGAAAGTTAATATACTCCTGAGGTAGGACAATAAAGGAATATTGCTGACCTTGCCAGCTGAAGGCCAGTTGCGTCTGGTGGGCCTTATGGACAGGAGTGGAGAAAAAGGCACTTACCAAGTCAATGGCTGCATACGAGGTACCAGGAGATGTGTTTATTTGCTCAAGCAATGCAAGCACATCTGGTACAGTAGCTGCAATTAAAGTCTCAATTGCTTAAGCTTATGATAATTCACTGTCATTCTTCAAGATCCATCTGTCTTCTGCACAGGCCCAATGGGAGAGTTGAATGGGATTGTGGTGGGAATTACCACCCCTGCATCTTTCAAGTCCTTGATGGTGGTACAAATCTCTGTAACCTTTCCAGGAATGCAATTTTGTTTTTGATTTATTATTTTTCTAGGTAGAGGCTTCCATTTGGCCTTTCCCACCATAATAACCCTCACCCTAGCAGTCAGAGAGCTAATCTGGGAATTCTGCCAACTGCTAAGTATGTCTATGCCAATTATGCATTCTGGACTGGAGAAATGACCACAGAATGGGTCCAGGGATCCTCTGAACCCACTGTAAATCAGACCTGACCAAACACTCCATTAATTACTTGACTTCCATAAGTCCCTACGTTAACTGGAGGACCATAATGACGTTTTGGGTTCCCTGGAGTCAACATCAGCTCTCAGCCAGTGTCCATTTATCACCCAAAAGTATGATTATTCCACTTTTCACAATGCATAGTTACTCTGGTAAAAGGTTGGAGGTCTTGTTGCAAAAGAATATTTGTTTGTTCTGCTCTTGCTTACAAGAACCAAATGTATAAGAAGATCCAGCTCTTTATATGCAGAATCTAAAACTGAAAGTCTAAGCATTTTTAAAAGATTTACTTCTTAAAATATTTAAATTACTCCCCACAACCAACTCTAAGGGATTCAAAAATATCTCCTTTATTATCTAGATGAGAAAAATAAGGCCAGGTAACGATTAAATAACTTTCCCACAGTGAAATAGCTTATAAAAAGTAGAGCCAGATAAAACTACTCATTGAAATCTAATGCCCAATTTCCCAATGATGATGCTACAGTGCTTTTGCATTCTCTATTGCCTCTCAGGCATCTCAAGAGGTATTTTCACTTACAAGCACTTAATACAATAAGAACAAAATAAAGCTCTTGTCTTTAAAACTCCATGCAATCTGTACACAAGATAATTTGCAAGTCTATTCCTCCTCTTGTCATGGGCTAGCACTTTCTTCTTTCAGCACTCTTGAAGAAGCTTATATTGTTGAAACATGTTACATGACTTTTGAATCTGCTTAGTAAATGCCATATGCATTTGGTTTTATGAAAAGAGGAGGAGCGTGGTCATCCATGTGGTCACTGCTTTGTATTATATGAGCTCATGAAAATTTAGTATGGTAAAATATAGCAGTATGCAATCAACTAACCAATATTTTCCAGCATTTTGAATAAAACTTGAAAAAAAAACTGCTCTTTTGAGAGCTAGTTAGTATGTAATGCATCTAGCAGTTATCTGTACTAGACTTCTATTTGGAGGTTTATGATGTTTAAATTTCAGAGTGCAAAGGTTAGGTTAGGTTCCAAGAATCTAAAAAATTGTTCATTTTGTAATCATTTCTTAGAGTATCAATTAATAAA
Organism: Callithrix jacchus; assembly: GCF_049354715.1. NCBI lineage: Eukaryota > Metazoa > Chordata > Mammalia > Primates > Cebidae > Callithrix > Callithrix jacchus. The sequence goes on along the minus strand of NC_133502.1, from coordinate 2,501,960 downwards.
GTAAAAATGATACTGATTTATTACAGAATATTTTAGTGAACCTGAAAGCAACAATGACAAGAACAAAATCAATAATACGAAATATTCTGTTAAAAAATGGTAAAAACAAATGCTTCATGCACCATGGAGTTGCCCAGAATTAAAAGAAAAAATGTTTGAAGATTGTGTAGGAGGGTAATTATGGGATGGAAGCAAAGAGTACATGTAGAAAAATTCTTAATATCTATTGACATCTTTTGAACAATCAATTTATATGTAAAATTTTTTGAAAAAATATTGATAAAAAATTTCAGAACATAAAATACAACGTTATATGTAGTAGAAAAAGAATGGACATAAATATATTGTTGGAAGTAAAGGAAGAAAAAATTAAACTACTCTAAATACTAATGTGAAATTAAATTTTAGACCTTGGTTTAAAATTTATGACTTAAAATAAGATGAAAAAAAAATAGAGAAGACTTACTACAAATAAATGGTATATATTTTGCTCATTTTTATTTTGTTTCACTTAGGGTATATATGACTATTCATTCTGACCAACTATTTGTTTTTAAATGTTATAATTTATAATTGAAAGGCATTTAAAAATAATACTGTTAAGCTAACCTTGTATTTAATTCTATTTTTTGAACAAAGAAAGATGGTTACTCTCTTTTGTTAAAGGTTCATTTGATACACAAATTTAAACAGACAGTATTGTCAGATTGTGACTGACATTCTAATTTACTAATGCTGAGAAGGTACTACATTGTAATTTACAAAGTAAATTATTAACATCATGTTTTATCAGATGGGATTTCAAAATGGAGTCTCGTTTCTGCATATATTGAGAACACGGGTTGTAGCACAGGTATCTTTGGCACTGATTTAAGCACAGCAAGAAAAGTGCTACAGCAGGAAATCCAAAATATTTCCCAGTGTCAAATTCATAAGAATTTTTTTGTAATGTATGGAACAAAACACATCTGTTTCCATAAATTACCATATAGTTTTGATCCTTAGAGCATATGTTTTGAGAAAAAGCATAATAAAATGTTAAGAATATTTGTGATTTGTAACAAGGTTTGTGAATCAAGAAGCAAGTTACATAATGTGGGAGATAAATAAATAATACTAAATAGTATCATTGGCTAATTAACAACAGACAAAACTTTACTCACCTTTACAAATTTAAAATTGTAATCAGCTCTTTAACAAAAGTTAAAGATGATTAGTATTACTATTGTTTGTGTCCCCGAAAATTTGAATGTTAAAACCTAACCTCTACTGGCAGTGGAGAACAAAGGAAGGAAGGAAGGAAGGAAGGAAGGAAGGAAGGAAGGAAGGAAGGAAGGAAGGAAGGAAGGAAGAAGGAAGGAGAAATAAAGAGATACAGCAAAATAGGTATGGAGGAATTAAATGTGACAACATCTTCTGAAAGTGGTTATAAAGGAAAAGAAAATAGACAACCCAGTGTAGCTCTCCTTAGACTGGAAATTCTTCATGCTAGGACAACAGAGTATACCACTAGGGTTAATCCTAAACCTCCAGGCACTGTCTCTGGAAGAACATGAGGATGACGGGAGGAGAGCACCATGGTCCCTACTGTGACAGGAAGGGCAAAGCTCTCCTCAAGATAGGGTCATTCAGAGAGACCACAGGACTCATTTGCACCTAATGATTCATTGGTCCCCTTGAAACAAAGAGTTTAGGCTCTGGTAGACACTTACCTGCATGTACTCCAATACATGGTAATCCTCACAAATTTTCTGGATATCTAGTTTATATAGATGGTTAAAGAGATGCATTGAGCCCTATAAGGAGAACACATTTACTGTTGCAAATTAGGCATTCTCCACCCACCTCAAGGTGGGTCAACTTCTCCCCAATCCCAGGAAATATGTTGAAGGTAGACATTTTCCTGGGAGCTTCCCTTGAAATAATTTCTAGTAGGCAAATTCCATCTCTGAGTTAGAATGACAGAAGTCTTGCTCCAAAGGGAAGTTAAATGGAAGCCAGTGGTGTTATTCTGATCTGGACTACTGATGTCTATATAATATCTCCTAGGAGAGCACAGAGACAGAGGCTACTATTCAGAACCTGGAGAAGGTGAGCATTTTGTATCCTGCACAGGGCCCATACAGCAGCATTTCATGGTTGGTACCAAAGCCTACTGGCACCTGAAAGACAATAGTTGATTTCCAGCCACTAAACAAGATGACCCTGGCCATACTTGCTGCTGTTCCAAATGTGGCTCAAATATTAGAAGGTTGACGGCTTGGTTAGGTAGTTAGCATACTGTCCTGATTTAGCAAATGCTTTCTTTAGCCTACCCTTAGAACCAAGTTTCCAGGACATATTTGACCTCACGTTGGAGGGCCAACAATAGATGTTTCAGGCAATCCTTCAGATGTACTCACATAGTTCTACTCTCTGCCATGGTTGGTGGCTGGGGGACCTGGCTGTTTTGAGTGATATATACAGCATTCACTGGGAGCATTATGTCAATGATATGGCAGCTACAGATTTAAGTCTTGCAGAAGGCTACCCAACAATTTCTAGAGCACCTGTCATCCAGAGAATGGGCTGTCAACCTGCAGAAAGCTGAGAGACCAGTAAGCACAGTAGAATTCCTTCATAGTCTGGTTGGGTAATACTGGCTGTGCCAACAGCCATGATTGGAAAGAAATCTGAATACCCATAACCCCAAACAATTAAATAATTGCAAACACCTATAGGTCTGCCAGGATATTGAAGGACCTTTGTTTCCCACTTGTTAGATCAATATATGATGATAGATATAGATAGATAGATGATAGATAGAGATAGATAGAGATAGATAGATAGATAGATAGATAGATAGATAGATAGATAGATAGATGAGCCCAGGAATTTCAGGCTGCAGTGAGCTATGACAATGACACTACTGCAACCCTGCCTGGGCAACTGAGTGAGACCCTGACTAAAAAACACAAACAAACAACAAATATACAAGGGATTCTTCTTCCTCAGCTTCCAAAGTAGCTATTTTAATCGCAATGAGTATAACTGGATTTGCATGCATTTTTTTTCTTTTCTTCTTTTTTTGTGAGCAACATATCAAACATTTTTTAAATGCATATAAATCATTTATGAACATGCACCTTTCAAATATAACTGTATAAGCATGTTTTCAAAGTTAAAAGGTATCATCTGAGTGATCACCCTTACAGTTTTGGTGAACCTGAAAAACACGATTTAGCAATATTGCTGATGAATACAATATAATGCTGTTCATTGCACATCATCATAGTGCTTGTAAGTGGTTTGTGTGGTTTATGCTCTCTAGTCATGCCAAATCTGACAGGTGTTTCCAATAGCCTGTTTCATCCTACCTCCCCAGATTGCTTCTAAACTAGATATTGTGCTTGAAACTTCCACACTGCTAAACTAAATTAAATTTGAAATCTCACAGATTGCATTTTGGCAAGACCTGGTTGAGATATTACAAATTGGATGGTTACGTTTTCACACAAATTATACAGGAGGTGGAAATATATTAAAATAAAAAATATATATATAATAAAAGTAATCTAGGATAGCATTGTATCTAGAAAACATAATAGTAATGTTTTCTTTTTAATAAATATATTTTTGAACAAATACAATTTTTTAGCAAAATAATTTTAAAAGTACATTGGTCTTTATCTTGATTAAGGGTGAGAACATTAACTACTAAATAATTTATGCTAGTTTAGTGCCAACTTTAATAAGCAAATTTTCTCATATCTTAACTGGAGCTAATTTATGGGTACAATACAATTTCTTCCTCAAGAAATGAAACACCAAAAAACATCTTTAAACAAAGCTTGGGACTTGAAAATATAAGAAGACTGATATTGTGGAAGTACTTACATTTTATTTAAATTTTCATTATACAATAATCTTCAAGAAACTTTCATGATGTTTCAAAAACAAATTGAATATATAACTTAACACTCTCATTTATAGGTAACTAGATGTGTTTGACAGAAAAATATAGTAGTTTAGATGGAGAAGAGAGAATAAGAATAAATTCCAATGTGTATATGAAAAAGGTTTCCTGTGTTGAAGGGTTCCTAAAATCTGTGCTACCCACTAGAAAAATAAATAAAAGCTATAAAACCAGTTGAAAATGTACATAGGCAAGAGTGTACAAAAGCCTTACGTGAGTTTATTAAACTTTATAAATTTAGCCAGTTTATGTAAAAATTTATCTATTTATCTTTATATACATATTTGATTAGTATTTTAGCATGGATGCAGTTTAATAAATTATAATTTCTGATCATTTTCACAAAAGAATCAAAAAACAGGGTATCAAAGATGTTTGTATACCTTTGTATACCTTGTATACCTGTGTTCATGGCAGCGCTATTGACAGTAGCCAAAGATAAAAGCAACTCGAGTCTACCATGCTAAATGACAACAAATTCTGACATACAGTATACATACAAAGGAGTACCATTGTCTGAAAATAGAAGGAAATTCGCATATGCAACAACATAGATGAACCTTGAAGATAGTATGCTAAATGAGATAAGTCAGTGTCACAAAATAAAAAACCATGTATGATTCCAATTTTTTTTTTTTTTTTTTTTTTTTTTGAGACAGTTTCCCTCTTGTTACCCAGGCTGGAGTGCAATGGTGCGATCTCGGCTCACCACAACCTCCGCCTCCTGAGTTCAGGCAATTCTCCTGCCTCAGCCTCCTGAGAAGCTGGGATTACAGGCACGCACCACCATGCCCAGCTAATTTTTTTTTTTGTATTTTTAGAAGAGACGGGGTTTCACCATGTCGACCAGGATGGTCTACGATCTCTTGACCTCGTGATCCACCCGCCTCGGCCTCCCAAAGTGATGATTCCAATTTTATAAGAGACTCAGAGTAGGCAAATTCATAGAGACAAAAAGTAGAAGAGTAATTGCCAGGGTCCATGTGGAGGGAAGAATAGGAGGTTACTGTTTAATGTGCATAGCGTTTCGGTTTTGTAAAATAAAAAGAGTTCTGGAAATTCGTTGCGTAACTGTATGAATGTCTTAACACTATTAAACTATACATGTACTAACTAAAACATAGTTAAGATGGCAAATTTTATGTTATGTGTATTTTACTACTATTTTTAACCTAAGGAGATTTCAAAAGTAATTTTAATTGTAATATTTCCCATTTTTCTAGAAATAGGCAGTTCTATTATATATTTAAATTTATTTTTCTAAATACTGATGCAAAGGTTTTAAAATGTTTCAAGAACTTTTTATCATCAAAGCAGAAAAATAATGAGATGCTAGAAAAGTTAAAGACATCACAGGGCAATTAAAATATGCAATTTAAGAAAAAAACAGATATTTCCCTTTCCTACAAATTTTGAAGTGTTATGTATTTTGTATGAACACCAGGTAGAGTGAGAAAAATTAATATATGTGTATTATTTTCTTTATATGTAAAATGTGCATTTTCATTGATATTGCTATTTGTAAATATATTAGTTCTTTCTACATTATTAGCAAATATTTGGTAGAAAGTGTTCAGCTTTGTACTATGTTAAATTTATATAGTCTTAATAGTCCTATACATTGTCTGACAATTGTTAGTTTTGATGGCCATAGAGTACAGTGAGCACACTTGTATTGTATTAATACTTCTGAATTCAGTCTCCAGTTGTAGATGAGTGAAAACATCTCATTGTTTTCTTGTGTAAATATTGAGAAAGAACAGTCTCAGAACTGTTTGTTTCAATTGGCCATTTAAGTTTAGTAGTAAAAGACTGGTTAATGATAACAATGCATCATAAAACCTTCAGGAGGAAAGGAGAATGTTTTGTGAACCACTTTGGTTTTCTTTTTTGCCTGAGACAGTTTTAAGTTATTAGTTTTTAAAATCAGTACTTTTTAATGGAAACAACTTGACCAAAAATTTGTCACAGAATTTTGAGACCCATTAAAAAAGTTTAATGAGAAAAAAAAATTCTGTGTTTTAATTTTATTCTTACCAAAAATCACTTCAATAATAATCTACATGTCATTGGTAACAGGAAAATTTCATCATTCTAACAACACACAACTATTTAATTGCTATATCCTATAAGCATTATTTTATAACCTTCATATAAAGGTTAGATCCCCACCCCTCTGTTATTTTCACTATGATACTTACATGCCGCAATGATCAGCCTTGTTCTTTATTTTCTAATAATGATACATTTGGCATCCATAAATGTTTTATGCTTTAATACCTAATTAACTTCTATAATCTGACTATAAGCTGCTTCTTTTATTTCATTTTAATATCTGAAGAAATAATTAGAAAAACAGTAAAGATATGAACAATGAGAAGCAAAAGGTTCTGATTAAAAACAAGTTGAGACTAAAAGGAATATATATTAAGCTTTATAAAAATTGATTTTGACTGTTAGATAAAAACGAATTCCTGATGGGGTTTTATTTTCTTTTTGCATGGCTTAATAGTTTCACTGCAATATTCTTATTGCAATAATAGAGATAAAGTGCATTTAATTATTTTTCTTAAACTTAGCAAGAAATCCTCTAGTTATTTTCCACATGTCTACTCATAAGCTTATAGAAGTACTTAAGAAAAAAATAAGAGAAAAGCAATGAATGAAGGATGGAAGAAGAGAGGAAAGAAAAGAAGGAGGGCTAGAAAAAATGTAGAAAGAATAAAAAATAACAGAAAACTATTTTTTTCAAAAGAAGCTAATTAATTCACATAGAATGAAATACTGAAAACCACCATTTTGCAAATCACAATGCAGTAACTAATTAGCATAGTAATTATATATGGAAGCTAATGGCATAAATGGAAAGATACTGAGACATAGGTTATTCACATTGTTTAAAAGTACCACCTCATAAATTATTTTCCAATAACAGAGAAAAAATATAGATACACAAATAAGGAGATAAAGCAACATTTTCTGCAGCATATAGAAAGTTAGACACCATCTGAATACAAATTGTCATCATGTTTCTGCTGAAATAATACAGTAAGAATTATCCAACTTTATTTGTCACTGCTATTAAAAGGTGAATAAAAAGACTTGAAAAATAAGAAAATAGATAATTCTAATATGTATGACATTCTATAAAAATATAATGCCAATGAATAAATCAACAGTATAGAGACAAACAGAAATTCCCGTGGGTCAAAGGAGATCAAAGAGACATAGGAAACACATGGCAAGTTTTATTATTTCCTGAATAGGGAAACACAATTATATGTATTTTCCTATGTGTGTTGCATTTTTGGAACTATTAAGGACCTTTGTGTATGGATTGCATAGTATATTAATTACACAACACTATCATTACAGAACTAGCTTGATTTTCAGTTATAATAATGCTAATTATATTGTTTTATGATATTTATGCAGATGTATTCATGGTTGAAGTGTCAAAATATCTGCAACTTATTTTCAAAACATTCAGAAAAAAATAAAAAGAGGAACATTTGGAGAAAAACAAGAAGGGAGAGAAAGAGAAATTATTTTCCGAAGATAGTTTCTGTGTCACAACTTTTGAAATTTCCTCATTTCTCCAGCTTCTCTCTAAACTAAAATAAGTTAAACAACTATAGTAAAAAAAATTGTAAAACATACATGTATGACAAAATTAAATTAGTAGCGATCTCCAGTACAGAACCCTGGGTTATTATCAACTATGCAGTGGAAACTGGAAAGAAGGCAAAGTGACTTATGATAGCCTCACAAATCCACAACAGAGTTACCATGTAATTTGAGAGACCATTGCTTCTTCCAGTAAGCATGGAAAGCCAAGCTCAGAATAGCTGCTGCAATAAAGAGAGGGTTCATATTCAAGGATAGGGCACAGTTATGGTAGGAAATATATGAAACCTCTGGAAACTATGAACTCTCAAACTTTCTGAGGGTCACTCCCATATGAAAGCTATATGTTGAGGAGAACCTGTTAGAACCTGAATTCAGCAGGATAAGACTGAAGTGAAAACTATGTATATATAACAGCAGTTTGCAGACATTGGATAACTGACAGCATAGAAAAGTAATTCCTGAAAAAAGTGAAAATAAACAAGATGAATCCCTCTGTTGACCAAGCTCACTACCTAGAGATGATTAATAGGTTTCAGGAGAGGGAAGAAGAAGGCAGGTTGAGCTCAGTGATTTACAGAGACAAAGTTTGGTGTTTGAAGAGGCAAAGGTGTGTAGAGATTACAGAACAAAGAACCAAGTAATAGAGCTGTACCTAGAGAGTCCTGTAGAGACTTTCAGAGGATGCCCCATGAATCTTTATCTGACTAGTAATTAGTACATGGATTTGAGGAACATTGCCAAGGCCAGAAAGGAGCCACCCAAATGAAGTAGGTGAATCAATTCCTGGTGCACTCACAGAAATAGAATAATATTTTTACCATGCCAAGTGAAAATATGTAATAATAAGAAACTTCAAGTATATAGTGGAGTATTTTCTCCACAGTGGGACAAAATTATTACTAAACTGAAGGCTGTTGTGTTGTTGGAATTCTGCCCAGCAAATCTGTGAAACAATCCTGCCATAATCAGAGATTTTTCCAACAACTTTACCATGTTAAAGGGCTGTGCTTGTAAATATGTAAAAATAGATAGCTAGATAAATAGAAGATAGGTAGGTAGGTAGGTAGGTAGGTAGGTAGGTAGGTAGATAGATAGATAGATAGATAGGTAGCACTCATGGTGAAAACTCACAATGTTTGATAATCAGCAAGAATTATCATGCATGCTAAAAGTAAGAAAATGCAAGAAATATATATATATTATAAATACATATATATATGTATTTAATGGCAATCTATCAAAACATATCTTGGACTTAAGGGAAGGGGAAATGAGAAACTGTTGTTCAATGCTGTTCAACAAGTACAGAGTTTCACCCTTGAAGGATGAAAATATTGCAAAGGTCTGCTGTACAACAGAGTGCTTACAGATGATAATACTGCACACTTAATTTTTCAAAAGGGTAGATCTCAAGTTACGTGTTTTTTAGCATAATACAAAGGATATTAAATATAATATAAATAACTGTATACCAATACATACTTCAGATAAAATTGACAAATTTCTTGAAAGACACGAGCTACTCAAGTTCTGCCAATGCGACATAGTAATCTGAAAACCCCTAGTTGTTTTAGTTAAATATGTAGTTAACTTCCTCTAATGAGGAAACTACCAGAGCTGGATATCTTTACTGATAAATTCTAGAAAGTGTTTAAAAAGGATATTCCACCAAGCCTACACTCCCATGTAAACTGTCACACACCCTTACGTACTTGATACCAAGTATTTATTTCTTACTAAAATTCATTTTAGTTATTACCAGCATACAACATTAGTAGAAGATAGAGACCACTAAATGTGGGATTTTTCCATGGTTCTGGTTTCTATTATTTCACTTCTTATTTTCAACTCTCTTTCTACTTCATCCCCGTTGTAGAAGAAATCCAATTTGTCTTCTTGTTTCTTGCTGGTGTTTACTTATTTTTGTTAGTTTGTTTCCTTGTGTAATATTGCTAATCCTTCTCATTGGCTTGATGATACCTTCATAAAATTTACCCTCCTTTCCCATTCACTTATCAGATTTCTCCACCAAACAAAGGTAATTGTTCACTTAAATATAAAAAGTTCACCTCAACCACATGCCTTGCTAAAATTATAAAACTGATAATGTGGAAAGGTGAAGCAGAAAGAGATAGCAAGATACAGAGAGATATTACCTTAATTTATTGCCTCTTTATTTTAGCATGTCATGGACATATGACATGAATTTTCATCAATAACATCTTCCACTTGTATAATAATATTGTATAATATGGTAATGCAATAAAATAACATATTTTATTGTATTACAAATACAAAACTAATATAAATAAAATGACATATTTTATTGAAATATAAATGTATTCAGATTTAGATGCTCTCATTTATTTTAGATTTTTATTAACTTTATTAACTTGATGGATTCTGAACTGGTACTTTAAAGTACCAACTGTTGAAAATATGGGCTATTTTCTGTTGTTGCATATTGACTGAAGAAGAAACTATGGGTTTTGGGACAAGCCAAATTCTCATGTCTATTAATTCAGAACATCATTCCTTTCTTAATTATACAGGTCGTAACTCTTGTATTTTGCCTAAGGTTGTATTTTACTGGAGTGAATAAATAATCATAATTGTATTCTGTGATAAAAGTTAGAGCTATGAAAAAAAAATGACACTTCCCAAACTACTGAGGCTTGTAAAATCAACTCTGGGAATTTTGGGTTTGCTAACTCATTACAACTCCAGATGACTAATGTGTCAAATGATGGTGATGCTTAGATCCCTGGAGTCATCTGTTTAACAAATAAAAATATGTAATTAGCTCTCTAATGTACTGATTTATACTGTTTGTTTTATCTGATTGTCTTTACAGTTTAACATCCTTGGATGATGTCGTTTATTTATTTTTAAATAAGTAAAATTCAAAATAAAATTTCTGATTATAGGAATAGCACAAAAAATGTGTATTTGAAATGTGACAATTTCTTCAAGTTCTACCATTAATAAAACATGATATTCAGAAAATGCAAATCTTTAAAAAATAGTAAAAGGCTGGTTTATATGGATATGCACAAAAACCTACATATTGAAATAATCATTAATTTTCTATCCTCATCTAGAAAGGGACCTAAATGATCTTTCTACATGATATCCAAACTCTTTCAGGAGTCAGTTTGCTGCTGGGCATGGTGGCTCACGCCTCTAATCCCAGCACTCGAAGAGCCTGAGGCAGGTGGATCACTTGAAACCAGGAGGTCAAGAGCAGCATTGCCAACACAGTGGAACCTATCTCTACTAAAAATACAAAAATTAGCCAGAAGTGGTGGTGAATGTCTTTAATCTCAGCTACTTGATAGGTTGAGACATGAGAAGTGCTTAAACCCTGGAGGGAGAGGTTGCAGTGTGTCAAGATCATGCCACTGAACCCCAGCAGTGACAGCAGTGACTCCCTTGCTCTGGGTGACAGAGCAAGACTCTCGCTCTCCCAAAAAAAAAAAAAGGCAATCCGCTATTGCTTTTTTTTTTTTTTTTTTTTTTTTTTTTTGCAAATGAATGAATAGTCCCATTTTAAGCTCTAAGCCTCTATATAATCTGAGAGCTGTTACTTTTTTGGACTTTGTAAAATAAACATCCTTGATCATTAAATTTTGCACAAACACATAGTTCTTCATTATGTACAAGTATTATTAACTTCTTTGTAGCCATTATATTTGGTACCCTTACTTTTATGTGCATTAAATAATAGTTTTTAAATTTTTAATTGATCTTTACATCATTTATCATTTACATCATTTACATTATTTTATCATTTGGTTAGAAGATTATTCTTCATTAAATTTATACTGAAGACTTCAGCATATGAATATTCTAATAATTCTGATTATTGTTATATGCATTTTAAATAAAATAACTGCATTTTAATGAGTTCTATAATTTCTTTTTCTTCTTGATTTGCTAAGACTATGTTTCATAAACAAGTGTTATTACTCTTATAACCTATTTTATATTTAATTTGATAATTAATTATTTCTTCTGTAATTTGTTAATCTGCTAATCGGTTAGTCCTCAACTCCTTATTAACTACTGAGCAGATAATCAATTCTAAATATATATTTTTTACATAAAAATTAAATCTTTCACAGTTCTCCCAGGTATCAGATGTGCTAACAACGACAACAACAAAAGACTGGGCATGCTGGCTGACTCCCATATTCCCAGCACTTTTGGCGGTTGAAGCAGGAAGATCACTTGAGCCAGGATTTCAAGACTACTCTGTGCCATGTGATGAGATCTTATCTCTACAAAAAAATTTTTAAATATATGTATTTTATTGCACTTTAGGTTCTGGGGTACATGTGCAGATCATGCAGGATTGTTGCATAGGTACGTACATGGCAATGTGGTTTGCTGCCTCCATCCCTCCATCACCTATATCTGGCATGTCTTCTCATGTTATCCCTCCCCAATCTCCCCACCACCTGCTGTCCCTCCCCTGTTCTGCCCAACAGACCCCAGTGTGTGATGCTCCACTCCCTGTGTCCATGTGTTCTCATTGTTCAACACCCACATATGAGTGAGAACATGTGTTTAATTTTCTGTTCTTGTGTCAGTTTGCTGAGAATGATGGTTTCCAGATTCATCCATGTCCCTACAAAGGACACGAACTCTTCATTTTTTATGGCTGCATAGTGTTCCATGATATATATGTGCCATGTTTTCCCTGTTCAGTCTATCATTGATGGGCTTTTGGGTTGGTTCCAGGTCTTTGCTATTGGAAACAGTGCTGCAATGAATATATGTGTGCATGTGTCTTTATAATAGAACAATTTATAATTCTTTGGATATATACCCAGTAATGAGATTGCTGGGTCAAATGGAATTTCTATTTCTAGGTCCTTGAGGAATTGCCACACTGTCTTCCACAATGGTTGAACTAATTTACACTGCCACCAACAGTGTGAAACTGTTCCTGTCTCTCCACATCCTCTCCAGCATCTGTTATCTCCATGTTTTTTAATGATCACCATTCTAACTGGCATGAGATGGTATCTCAATATGGTTTTGATTTGCATTTCTCTAATGACCAGTGATGATGAGCATTTTTCATATGTTTGTTGACCTCATATATGTCTTCTTTTGAAAAGTGCCTGTTCATGTCCTTCACCCACTTTTGAATGGGGTTGTTTGCTTTTTTCTTGTAAATCTGTTTTAGTTCTTTGTAGATTCTGGATACTTTGTCAGATGGGTAGATTGCACAAAATATTTCCCATTATCTTGGTTGCCAGTTCACTCTAATGATTGTTTCTTTTGCTATACAGAACCTCTGGAGTTGAATTAGATCCCATTTTTGTATTTTGGCTTTTGTTGACAATGCTTTTGGTGTTTTAGTCATGAAGTCTTTGCTTATGCCTATGTCCTGAATGGTTTTGCCTAGGTTTTCTTTGAGGATTTTTATGGTGTTAGTTCTTATGTTTGTCTTTAATCTATCTGGAGTTAATTTTAGTGTCAGGTGTCAGGAAGGGGTCCAGTTTCTGCTTTCTGCACATGGCTAGCCAGTTTTTACAACACCATTTATTAAACAGGGAATCCTCTCCCCATTGCTTATTTTGTCAGGTTTGTCAAAGATTAGATGATTGTAGATGTGTGGTGTTACTTCTGAGGCCTCTGTCCTGTTCCATTGGTCTATATCTCTGTTTTGGTACCAGTACCATGTCGTTTTGATTATTGTAGACTTATAGTATAGTTTGAAATCAGGTAGTGTGATGCCTCCCACTTTGTTCTTTTTGCTTAGAATTGACTTGGCTATGTGGGCTCTCTTTTTGTTCGATATGAAGTTTAAGGTGGTTTTTCCAGTTCTGTGAAAAGGTCATAGGTAGCTTGATGGGGATAGCATAGAATCTATAAATTACTTTGGTCACTATGGCCATTTTCACAATATTGATTCTTCCTAACCTTGAGCATGGAAGGTTTTTCCATCTGTTTGTGTCCTCTCTTAATTCCTTGAGCAGTGGTTTGTAGTTCTCCTTTACTTTCTTTGTTAGTTGTATTCCAAGGTATTTTATTCTCTTTGTAGCAATTGTGAATGGGAGTTTACTCTTGATTTAGCTCTCTTTTATTCTGTTATTGGTGATATAGGAATGCTTGTGATTTCTGCACATTGAATTTGTATCCTGAGACTCTGCTGATGTTGCTTATCAGTTTCAGGAGATTTGGGGCTGTGATGATGGGGTCTTCTAAGTATACAATCATGTCATCTACAAATAGAGATGATTTGACTTTCTCCTTTCCTAATTGGGTACACTTTATTTCTCTTTCTTTCCTGATTGCTCTCACTAGAACTTCCAATACCACATTGAATAGGTCTGATAATAGAGGGCATCCATGCCTATTGCCAGATTTCAAAGGGAATGCTTCCAGTTTTTGCCCATTCAGTATGATATTGGCCTTGGGTTTGTTGTAAATAGTGTTTATTATTTTGAGATATGTTCCATCTATACCAAGTTTATTGAGAGTTTTTAGCCAAAACACTGTTGAATTTTGTCAAAGACCTTCTCTGTATCTATTGAGATAATTGTGTGGCTTTTGACTTTGGTTCTGTTTATGTGGTAGATTATGTTTATAGACTTGCGTGTGTTGAACCAGCCTTGCATTCATGGGATGAAGCCTACTTGATCGTGATGGATAAGCTTTTTGATGTGCTGTTGCAATCAGCTTGCCAGTATTTTTACTGAAGATTTTTGCATCTGTGTTCATCATGGATATTGGCCTGAAGTTTTCTTTTTTTGTTGAGTCTTTGCCAAGTTTTGGTATCAGGATGATGTTGGTCTCATAAAGTGATTTGGGACGTATTCCCTCTTTTTTGTATTGTTTGGAATAGTTTCAGAAGGAGTGGTACCAGCTCCTCTTTGTATGTCTGGTGAAATTTGGCTATCAACCCATCTAGACCTGGGCTTTTTTTGGTTGGTAGGCTATTAATGGCTGCATCAACTTCTGCCCTTGTTATTGGTCCATTCAGGGTTTCAACTTCTTCCTGGTTTAGGCTTGGGATGGTGAAAGTTTCCAGGAATTTATCCATTTCTTCCAGGTTTACTGATTTATTTGCATAGAGTTGTTTGTAGTAATATCTGATGGTAGTTTGTATTTCTTTGAAATCAGTAGTGATATCCCCTTTATTGTTTTTTATTGGATCTATTTGATTCTCCTTTCTTTTATTTTTTATTAATCTGGCTAGTGATCTATTTTGTTGATATTTAAAAAAAACAGCTCCTGAAATTTTAGATTTTTTTGAAGGGTTTTGTGTCTCTATCTTCTTCAGTTCTGCTCTGAACTTAGTTATTTTTTGTCTTCTGCTAGCTTTTGAGGTTTCTTTTTCTTGCTTCTCTAGCTCTTTTAATTTTAATAATAGGGTGTCAATTTTAGATCTTTCTTTGCTTCTCCTCTGGGCATTTATTCCTATAAATTTTCCTCAAGACATTGCTTTAATTGTGTCCCAGTTATTCTGGTACATTGTGTATTAACTCTTGTTGGTTTTGAATAACGACTTTACTTTTGCCTTCATTTTATTGTTTATCTAGTAAACACTCAAGAGCCAGTTGTTCAGTTTCCATGAAGTTGTGTGGTTCTGAGTTAGTTTCTTAATCCTCAGTTTTAATTTGATTGTAATGTGGTCTGAGAGACTGTTTGTTATTATTTCTTTTCTTTTGCATATGCTGAAGAGTGATTTACTTCCAATTATGTGGTCAATTTTAGAATACATGAGATGTGGTGCTGATAAAATTTGTATTTTCTGTGGATATGGGATGGAGAGTTGTGTAGATGTCTATTAGGTTTGCTTGGTCCAGATCTGAGTTCAAGTCCTGGATATCCTTGTTAATTTTCTATCTTGTTGATCTGTCTAATATTGATAGTGGAGTGTTAAAATTTCCCACTATTATTGTATGGGAGTCTAAGTCTCTTTTTAGGCCATTAAGAACTTACTTTATGTATCTGGGTGCTCCTGTATTGGCTGCGTATATATTTAGGATCATTAGCTCTTCCTGTTGCATTGATCATTTTACCATTATGTAATGCCCTTCTTTGTTTACTTTTATCCTTGTTGGTTTAAAATGTATTTTATAAGAGATTAGGATTGCAACTCCTCCTTTTTATTTGCTCTCCATTTGCTCGGTAAATCTTCCTCCATTCCTTTATTTTAAGCCTATGTGTGTCCTTGCAAGTGAGATGGGTTTCCTGGATACAGCATCCTGATGAGTTTTGACTTTTTATCCAATTTGCCAGTTTGTGTCTTTTCATTGAGACATTTAGCCCATTTAGATTTAAGGTTAAATTGTTATGTGTGAATTTGATCCTGCCATTTTGATGCTAGCTGGTTGTTTTGCCCATTAGTTGATGCAGTTTCTTCATTGTGTCAATGCTCTTTACCATTTAGTACATTTTTGGAGTGGCTGGTACTGGTTATTCCTTTCTATGTTTAGTGCTTCTTTCAGGAGCTCTTTTAAGCCAGGCCTGGTAGTGACAAAATCTCTCAACAATTGCTTGTTCATAAAGGATTTTATTTCACCTTCTTAGATTGGCTGGACATGAAACTCTAGGTTGAAAGTTCTTTTCTTTAAGGATGTTGAATATTGTCTCCCACTCTCTTCTTGCTTGTAGGGTTTCTGCCAAGAGATCGACTGTGACTCTGATGGGATTCCCTTTGTGGGTGACCCAACCTTTCTCTCTGGCTGCCCTTAGCATTTTTTCCTTCATTTCAACCCTGGTGAATGTTAAGATTATGTGCCTTGGGGTTGCTCTTCTTGAGGAATATCTTTATGGTGTTCTCTGTATTTCCTGGACTTGAATGTTGGACTGCATTGCTAGGTTGGGAAGTTCTCCTGGATAATAACCTGAAGAGTATTTGCCAGCTTGGATTCATTCTTTCCATCACATTCAGGCACACCTATCAAATGTAGATTAGGACTTTTCACATAATCCCATATTTCTTAGAGGCTTTGTTCATTTCTTTTGCTCTTTTTTCTCTAATCTTGCCTTCTCATTTTATTTCATTGATCTGATCTTCAATCTCTGATAACTTTCCTTCTGCTTGGTTGATTCAGCTGTTGAAACTTGGGTATGCTAAATGAAGTTCTCCTGCTGTTTTTCAGTTCCATCAGGTCCTTTATATTCTTCTCTAAGCTGTTTATTCTCTTTAGCATTTTGTCTAACCTTTTTTTCAAGGTTTAGTCTCTTTGCATTGGGTTAGAACATGTTCTTTTAGCTCAGAGAAGTTTGTTATTACCCACCTACTGAAGCCTGTTTCTATCAATTCATCAGATTCATTCTTCATCCAGCTTTGGTCCCTTGCTGGTGGGTAGTTGTGATCCCTTGGAGTAGGAGAGGCATTCTGGTATTCTTTTTTTTTTTTTTTTTTTTTTGCCATATAAATACTTTATTAGGTCAAACTACACACTATAAAAATGCTTTAAAATGCAGCAAAAGGAGATGTAAAGATTCAAAGAAGTAAAAGAAGTAGCAATGGCTATCATCCTAAAGAATCCACACTACTTCCCTCTTTACCTAGAAAAGGAAATTTCTAGGCTACCTCCTCCTCAGCACTGTAACAAAACACATCTTAACCAAATTGCATAAAACAAGTAATAAATAGAATGTACTTTAAATATGCAGAAAGAGCCCAGGTGCATTGTCTCACATTTGTAATCCCAGCATTTTGCGAGGCTGAGATGGGTGAATCACAAGGTCAGGAGTTCAACACCAGCCTGGTCAACAAGGTGAAACCCTGTCTCTACTAAAAATACAAAAATTAGCCAGGTGTGGTGGCAGGACCCTGTAATCCCAGCTATCTGGGACACTGAGATAGGAGAATCACTTGAAACCAGAAGGCAGAGGTTGTGGTGAGCCAGGATGGCACCACTGCCTTCCAGCCTGGGCAACAAGAGCAAATCTCTGTCTAAAAAAAATGCAGAAAGAAAAATAGATTGAAGGAAATGAAAAAAGTTAAACACAAGAGCAGATTTCCGGTTAGAAATATCGCAAGATAAGAAACTATTGACATTTTTGAAATATAAAAAATTAATCATACTAAAATCCTCATAAATAAAAAATATATTTGAATACTAAAGTTTAAATAAAGACATTTTCTTTATTTTTTTTTGGGAGGAAGGGATGAAGGCAGGAAGGGAGGGAAGGAGGAAGGGAAGGACGAAGGAAGAGATGAAGGAAGGAAGAAAGGGAGGAAGGGGGAAGGAAGGGAGGGAGGGAGGGAGAGAAGGGAAGGGAGGAAATCAAGCAATGAGAGAGACATTGCCAACCTGGATCTAGAAGTTTACAAGTTGATTTTTTTTTTTTTTTTTTTGAGAGAAGGAAAGAAAAAAAAATGAGTAAAAGAGAAGAAAGAGGAAAAGAAAGAGGGAGGGTGAATGGAAATATTGCTTTATTCTGAAAAAAAAATGGGTGTTAATAATGGCCAATCAATGTTTCATTTAAACCTATGAGTAGGTGTGATGTGGTATTAACAAGAATGTATATTTTGTGTATAATAAAGACATTTTCAAACATACAAAACATCAGAGATTGAGTCTGTCATGCAAGCCTGAAGCCAGGGGCTATGTGGCTCCACCTGGTGGTCCTGGAGGCTTAGTCCATAGGCACTGGTCTGGAATGTTGGGCCATGGGGTCTGCTTGATTCTGAGTTTACTGTGGTGGGCCCAGTGTCAGGGACCAAGCAAAGTCCTTCACTTCCTCTTGCCTAAGCAGACGGTATTTTTTGCTGGAGTTGGGGGCAGGCAATATAAAACTGTCTTTCCTTCCCTCTTCAATGATTCTTTTCTTATTACTTTTCTACAACCAGGTACTATGATCTCTCACCTGGTTTCTTTAGCTCTTATGAAGACATTTGTGTATGTGGATAATTCAAACTGATATTTCTGTGGGGGGAGAGTGGCATGGACAATTACTAGAAAGTCCTGCTCTGTCATCTTGCTCCCCCCTCTGCCTTACCACCAGCAAAAGGAATTATCTCTGCCTTATCACTACAAAAGGAATTAAACAGAGCTAGATATTTAGATATGGATAAATGTAAATATTATTCTTATTGTATAAATTACTCTAAAATGTAAAATGTATTAAAGAAAAATAATAAAATATTTTGCCTGGTTTAAAACAAACATAAATAAACTACAATACAACAACAGCACAAGAAAGGGAGAAAGGAAAATGTAAGGTTGAAATGCTGTAGGTGAAGTATTATAATATTATTTGAATGTAGACTATGATAAGTTAAATATATAAATTATATATATTTTGAAGCAACAATGAAGTGGTATTGAAAATAAATAGTCAACATGGAATTCTAATTCCTTTTGTAGACACAAGTTTCTATCTGATATCATTATTTTACTTCTGTTTGAATAATTTCCTTTTACATTTTTTGCAGTGCTACATTGCTGCTGATAAGGCAGAGCGGGGAGCAAGATGACAGAGGACTTTCTAGTAATTGTCCATGCTACCCTCCCCCCACAAAAATATTCATACAAAATCCAATTCATACCCAAGAAAGCAGAAAATGAGGTAAAAGACAAAGAATTTACTGGAAGAATAAGAAATAAATGTCAAATTTGTAGAGTTAAATATAAGCGAATCAGTAATAGTCCCATTGAGAAAAAAACATCTAAATTCCATAAGTAAAGGAACAGATAAACTATTGAGTTTTCTAGTTATGCAACATCTTATTTTATTATATGTAGTAAGTACTGTATGGACTATATGGTGCCTAGTAACACTAGTAAACTATTAAATTTTATATAATGTAATAAGACAATTTTGAATTATATATTGGAATTTCTAGTGAAGAAAATAATTTAAATTTTATGTGTGGAAGAGGAGGAAACAATGTATATTTATTGTCAAAGTTCAGGAGATAAATGATTATGTGAACACAGAGACATTTTATCTAGAGTCTTGTTAAAAATTTAACTTCAGGACTCTCACAAATTCATTGATTCATAATATTCTTATCACCTTATCGAGTTCCATGAAGAGTATTATTTAGATTATAATTAGGAGTCCTTTGAATTCATATATTAATTTTCATAAAATAGCAGCATTGCAAAACTTAAATTTCTCATAAAGCTTTTGGTGTATTTATCTGATTCTTTAAAAGCCTTTTTTATTCCTCAGAGAAAAATTTTAGTTATTTTTAATGAATCTATATGTACCAGTTGCACAGTGCACTTTAAATGTGATTTTTATAATTACATGATATTCAACTATTTTATGATTATTTACTGGTACTTAATTGTTTAAACATGCACAAGATGAATAAAGCATTATCAACATTACTTGTTTAAGATTATTAGTTTTACATATTCAGAAATACAAATATTTTGTGATTTACATAGCTTTTCACCTGGATAAAATTGTATTTCTAATAATATAGTTAACATCTTTGATTCATATTCTAATTTTGTCATGATTGCATTACTGAGGTAAATTATACTAGACCCATTTGTAACAGGCACTATGATTCAATTCCCATTACTGTGTACCTAAAGTATGACATTCGTATTCTGTGTTTGTTTCTTCATTTCTTCCTGGATGAACGAATGCACTCAAACACCAACATTCAGTGAAAGAGCAGCCTAGGGGACCATGGTCACTCACAGACACTCAAGGAAGGTGCTATAAAGAGTCAGCAGCCATGGCCCTGACTCACTGGCCTTGCCAGGCCTTTGTTCAGCACATATTAAATGACAAAGCCTTTGAGTCAACACCATTAAAGAATAAGCAACCTGTTCGCCTTCCCCCTGAGAGAGTCATCTGGCTCCTGAATGATTAAAGGTTACTTTTAGGGCCACATGAGTAAACCAGTTATTTTGATAAACTCCCTTACATTCTTTTGTTATTTACTCTTGCTATCAGCTCAAAGAGATTTACGTTGCCTTCAGCCATAAGTCTATTCTGAGGCTTTTGCAAAACCTTCTGGCCTTCTAAAAAGGTTGTGACAATTTCCTATAACTATCTTTATTATTTCTCTTACAACACTTCCTGAGTTTTTCTTACCTTTCTATAAGCATACACCTGACGGGTTTGTTGATCCTGCCTTACCAGGCAGGCCAAGAGCTCCCCTTCTAATGCAGGGTCCATGGCTCTAGTGTATCCCTTGTCTTTTTTCATATCTATTGGAGAAGGGGGCTTAGGCAGAACCACTGTTTCCTCTTTCTTGGCCCGGTGATGATGTTCCTGGGACCTGTTGCCCTTGAGCATGATGCTGTTTAAGATTTCTCCCCACCTGTTTCCAGAGCTTTATGTTTAGTGTACTTTCTTCTGGGAACCTTGGGCTTTGGGAAACAGTTTGCATTAGGTTCCTTTACTGAGCCTGTGAAACTGAGGCTCCACTAGTTTTAAGCAGCGGTTTCAATACTTTATGTTTCTGTTGAGCTGCTGTTGTCCCATGATGAAACTCTAGCATGATCAATCCCCCCCAAACATGGTAATCCCTAGTGGGTCCCAATGACTTACTGACTCACTCACTTAATTGACTTACTGACTTACCAACTGCACAGTCCTTTTCAACTTCAATATCAGGGTTTCCATTGCAATCCTTTGTAGCTTCCTCCTCATACAGGACACCAGCTGTCAGGGTCCAACCTGCAGACGCTGACCCAGCCATGGATGAACAAATGAACTCCTGATATTCAGTGAAAGAATAGGTTAGGCGTCCAAGGCCACTCACAGACACACAAGGAAAGTTCTGCGAAGAGCTAGCATCTGTAGCCCCAGCTCACTGGCCTTGCTGGTCATTATTCAGCACACATTAAATGACAAAGGCTTGAGTCAACACCATTAGAGGGTAATCAACCTAATTGCCTTCCCCAAACACCCCCTGCCTCCCAGAGAGTCATCTGGCTCATAAACGATTAAAGATTAATTTTAAAGCCACATGAGTAAACAAGTTTTTTAGATAAACTCCCTTACATTCCCTTGTTATTTACTCTTGCTATTAGCCTATAGAGAATTAGACTGCCTTCAGCCATAAGTCTATTCTGAGGCTCTTGCAAAACCTTCTGGCCTTCCAAGAAGGTTTGTGACTATTTCGTATATCTATCTTTTTAATTTGTCTTACCACTCTTCGTATCACTCTGAATGAACACCCACGCATTAGTAATAAACAAATTAATAAAAATGCTGAGGTGTGGTGACAACTATCGCATGGCGTTAGAAACACTTTCCAGTTATAACTTCACTGCTGTGATTTTCATAGTGTTGAAGAGTAGGGTCAAACGTGAGCGCCACATAAATCTTTTGTGGCAACTAAATACCTCTGACATTGTAGAACCAAAGCAGCTGGGTTAATATGTAAATAAATAAGTGTGATTATTTTCTAACAAAATGTTAGTATTAAGTTCAATTCATATAACTTTTATGTGTCACAAAGAATTAAACTTTATTTGAAATTTTCAATAATTAAAAAATTTCTTAAAAAGCATTTCTAACTATTGGCCTGTATGAACACAGGTTGTCAGATCTGAGTGACAGACCTTTATTTGTTAGCCCTTATGTTAATTTAATCTCTTCCTGAAGACAAGGTCAATTTGACACACACTTCTTTTTCCCCCTACTTTTCCTGAGCTGTAGACAGACATTTCATTGAGTCATAGGAACTTGAAATCTTTCTCGAAACCTCAAGCTTGACCAACACTGACACTGCCTAATGAACTATCACAGTCACTATTCTTAGCAAATTTTTGCCAAGGTATAGGGATGTTTCATTTGTAGTCCCCATATCGGCTTTCTTGGTGTACAACTTCCGACCACTGAGTAATATCCTGAATTTCACTTTCTGTGTTGTCATTATAACATATATTTTTCTTGGAGCACCATCCTTCAAAGTATCCATTTCAATTGGATATCAACTAGGTTAATTGCTTAAAAATGCTGAAAACCTGTAATTATTTATTGCAACAAAAGTTTGTATCTTTACTCCAAATAAGATAATACAATTTGGTGGGGAAGGTGGTCTTCAAACATTGTCTTTGTCATCATATTCTCCTTTATCCCACATGTAACAGAGAAGAATAAAGAGATGGACACACAGGAGGCTTCATCTGCAATGCAAGGAAATTGTGCATGTTTCTTCTTCTGCCTTTCCATCGATTAGCCATACAGTAAGATTAAAGTAAAATCAAGAATTTGTGAACAGCTATCCTTCTTCAGTACGCAATCTAGCTAGTAAGATATTTTTTGCCTTCTACACCAAAATAAGTTACAATTATCCTGAAATGTCAAAACTGTTAGACCAGAATAGTACAACTCTTTTCAATTTATTTAGAGATCAAATGATTGAGGCTTTGGCATGTGTGTAATTCAACGTTTTCAATTACTCTAATCATTAATACAGTGTGTGCATAGAATTCCAATGAAATTCCATATTCCTTCCACTGGCAAGCTTTTAATTCAACTTAATTCAATTAAAGTCAGCTCAATTCAACTCTTCTTCCCCAAAGCTTGTTACTGGTATGCCTCATCACCAGGTCTGATTGTAATACATTCCAAAGTTTGGCTGCTAAAAGTGCCTCCCTCCTTTACTACATATTTATTCTCCCTGTATTTGGGGCCTTACATCTTATAATTTATGTCATCAGTCACCAAAATCTTATCAGTTTCTAAATTTTTTGAAAATATAGGAAAATGTATAATTTTGCTTTGATTCTTTCATTTTGAATTAAATATATTTTTACCCTATTTTTTTGATAGTACTTGGGTATGCAGTGGAGGAGAATTTGTGCTAACTTTTCCATTTCAAAGATATATTTGCCTTTGAGTAAATTCAGAATAAAATATTTTTAAAATAAATTGTTCACCATTATAGAAAAAAATCATGAATCTATTTGGATTAGATTGAAATAGAATATGAACATAAAAGAAGTTGGAGTTATTACAATATATGACTCCATGTTCTTTAAATCACATTTTTTATGTGTATTTTACATTATAATGTAATAAAATGTGTTACTACCAAACATACATGCTTTTGTTACTAATTTTTCCAAAAGTTATCATTGAGAAATATTTTCTTAAAATAAATTTTAATTGTATATACATATACATACACACGCACAACAGAAAAGGTTACTAATTTTTCCAGAAGTTATCATTGACAAACCTTTTTCTTAAAATAAATTTCAATTATATATACATACACACACACACACACACAGACACACACACACACCAGAAAAAGGTGGATTTACAGATGTATTTCTTAATTATTTCAATTTCTAGAAGTGATATATTTAATGCTTCCGCAATTGCAGTTTAGAAAAAAAATCAGTAAATTGAGTGATATAAGATATATTTGTTCAATGTCAAAATAAATGTGTGGTTGATTGAGTTGCATCTCAAATATGGAATACAGAGTTCACCTGATGGAAAATAAAGTTGAGCTGACAGGAGTGATGTTGATTGATCAGTAGTCATTATTAAAACACCAACCAACCAAGCAAAAGCAGACGCAATCATAAAACATATAATGTCAAAAAAGAGAAGATTGAGACACCACCCCATCCAACAATTTTTCTTTAACTTATATAAATGATAAGTCCACTGAGTAGAATAATTTGTACAAAATCACATTACTTAGTAATTAAATGAATAAAGAAAACAAATATCTCCTTATGAGATTACCATACACTGCTTTGCTTTTTATTTTATTACATTTTCTTTCTTATGCAATAAATTATTTTTAACTACAACAATTGTTCCACAGGAGCCTGGGATCTGACACACTGGATCTTGTGAACAGCCTCACTGCTCCATTCAGACACTATGGCCAAATAGATGCATTGACACACAGGTAAAAGGGATGGTGAAGCACCACGGACAAATAACAGCAGAAGATTGGAAAATGCATTTAGGACAGAAAGGACAAAGGGAGTGAATGGTGTTGCCAGAACAAGACCTTTTATTATTTTTTTTTCCTAGAGCATTGTTGGAATATTTTATTTAAAATAGGTTTTATAATTTTTGTAAAGCAAATTTTTATGCTTTGCTTCATAATTTTGAATATTTGTTTAACTCCATTTTTAACACATGCAATAATACATGGCAGAGACAGTGTCATATTTATTTTCACATTTTTCTAATACTAAAAATGTGATTTGGCTCATAGTGAGTGCTCAATATCTATTGACGTCATTACATATTACATATCGATAATATTTACATTTATTTGAGTTTCAGAAATTATATTTTATGAAGCTGAGTTTATTAAAGTATTCATGTTTTGAGAACTATGACATTAAAGAAATGTTATTTCATCAAGTCATTTCCAAACATGATATTATTTGTCAAAGAAAATTGTGCACCAGGCAAAATAAACAGGTTAGAAGGACTTTAAGACTATTGCATAAAGAGGAGATATTGAACTGAACACAGTGGATAAAAAGGAGGGGGAGTTTTTTAGCATGGGGTGATCTAGTGAAAAGTACTGGAGGACATAATAAGAGAGGCTGGTAATGTGATGAGTCATTCTGTCTTTGCTAATTGGCAGTTTTCAATTTTTAGCTCTTGCTCTCTCACAGGAGAATTGACTGCATTTCAAAGAGATGGCTCTCAGGTCCTTGAGAAAGGCATTGCTTGCTTGTAAAACCACTAGAAGCCTGTGAAAAGATTTATATGCCAATGACAAGGAGACAAAATTTACAATTCAACTTTTCTAAATAAATGCTCTCTAAAAAAGGGAGGTCAGAGACCTGTAATGAGAAAAAAATCTGTCTAAAATTTACTCAATCACGGGAATATGAAGGCTGCTTTGATTACTATATAACATGTACTGAGTTAAAAAAATTAAAAGAGCAAATAGTTATTTGCTTTAATAAAGAATAATCACTACAGGTAGGATTTTTAATTAATATCATGTAGGTATTTGTCCACAGAGTTCTTCAAGAGAACTAATGTCCCATGGTGAAGAATAAGAAAATTCTGACATAATTTATATAAAATTTTACAGTTCTTATGGGAAGAACATAGTTGATATTTTTCTCCCAGAACCAGTTTTAAAACATAAAGCTAAGAATAAAAATATAATACAAAGAATAAAAACCTCTGAACTAATATCTATTCCTAGTATAACACTAAAATCTACATAATGTGAAAAAACATATTAATACTTAAAAGCATTTTTTACAACTGTTGTGTGATTTCTAATTTCTTCTCATTATTCCTTATATGATTATTCATTTACATTAAGAGCACAAACATAGCTAGAGATGGAAATAAAAGAGGAGATAAAATAAGAAATGAGCGCATTCTAAATGAGAACATTAGCAAATATGTTGTGTGAAAATGAATAAAATAAATGCATTTACAGTCATGCGTGGCTTAATGACAGGGACACATTCTGAATAATGCAACCTTAGGTGATTTCACTGAGCGAACATCATAGAGTTATAGAAGGTAATTATAGAAACCTAGATTTTTTAGCGGACTACACACTTGGGCTACATTCTATAGACTATTGCCCCTTGGCTATAAGCCTGTACAACATCTTATGGAAAAGACTTCTGTAGACAATTGTAACACAGTGTTGACTATCTGTGTATCTAAATAGGTTTAAACATAGAAAAAAGTGCAGTAAAAATACGATATCATCTTTGGGGATCACCATTACATGGTGGTCTATTATTGATGAAAATATCATTATGCAGCAAATAACTGTATTTCTTAACTCCTGCAGTCTCCTAATTTTGAGCAATAATTTGAAAGAAACACTTTATTTCTTTGTCTTCATATATTTATATACATATATATTTATATATAAAAGCCCTCTACATGCACTATACATTAGATGCTGTGTATAGTGGTTACAGCTGTCTCACATAAAAATGAATTAACTTGCTAGATGTATTTTATAAAGAAAGTTGAAAATATATTTGGATTAACGTTGGAAATATTTGTTTTTGGAACTTTTCATGGGAAGGAACACATTTGAAGGAAAATAACTTTAGAAAATATAACTGGTAGGGTGAATACAGAAATGTGGTATATGAATATATTTTAACAGTGGTTTTAATTGTACCTTAAACACACCTCTCATACTCAGAGGAAAGATATTTGTGGTTATTGTTATTTTCTTTTTTGGATTAAAAAGAGTTTTTATACTTTTTTATTCTTCTGTTTAGTATTATTACTATAAAATAAGCAACAGTTTATAAAATGAATTTTGATCAGAAATCTTAAAGACATGGGCAGCTCTGTTACCTAATGTGCTAACAGAGGGCAGAACATGAAGAGGTGGCAAAAGGAGTATGTTGTGATTACCGACGTAGGGTTGTGCTGGGATTTAGTCTAGGCGCTGTAACATCTATGTTTTACATAAGTTAATTATCCTCACCACCACTAGCTCTCTTTCTGAAATCTGATTTGAAGAACACTGGTAATGACTATTATGTTAGATTTTAGTTTGGAGCAAGACTTGATTGTGATCCACCTATCAATGATAAAACAAAATTGATGATAATGGATCTTTGTGAATTATTCTTATCAGGAAAACACTGTATTTAATCTGAAAATATAGAATAGATGATAAGAAACAAGACAGGCATTGTGTCAGGTATTGTCTACTTGACTTACCACGTCCACTCTGCACTCTTCTTGATCCTGCTCTCTTCCCTGAAGGACTGATGGTATGAACTGTGTCAATGTGTTCTCATGCCTTTTGACTTCAAAATTGGTATTAGCCTTTTAAGTCTCACAGGTGAACATCAGAAAATAGGAGGAGAAGTATCAAAGTATTGACTTATCTGGCTTCCTTCGAAAATAAGCGTTAAAAAATTGTGTGTTAATGAATGAAGCAAATAAAAATATAAAAAATTATAAAATTGTCTATAATTAGGAATATTTTCTACGACTTTCTGGGTTAGAAATATAGAACATATACTTACAAAAGCAAATTAATACTTTATCAATAACATTTTATGATTTATTTTCCTGTTTTAATGTTAAGAACCATCATCAATCCACCAAAATGACGTGTATACTATGAAGTAAGTGTTAATGACCTATCATAAACTTGCTTTTGGAAACAGATGATAACAGAATATGAATTCTAATAAAATTAATTACTTATAAGTCCTTATTATTTCTTTTGTCTGATGCATATTAAGTTAAACAATAAGTTAGAAATGCCTTAATCCCTTCCCCAATAAGGAAAAATGTTAATGATTTAGTTTGTTGGTTTTTGTTATTTTCCAGATAAATTTTCCTGTCTTTTTATATGAAAAATAGAGGTGAGAAAGTGACAAAAAGAAGCATACACAAAAAAAAAAATCACCACAAAATACCTTAGGCAAAGAATAAAATAAAGTTCATTTAATTATGAGTAAAGAAGGGGTGCTTAGACGTCTGAAACCAATGAGACCAGCAAAGTTGCCAGTAATCTCCCTTTCAATCCTGTTTCCTTGTGTGTGTGAGCCTTTTTTCTTTAATTCAGAAAATCACTTTCCACTTATTTCTGAACATAGGCAACAGTAGTCGTTAGAAAGCAATGCCTTTATTGTCTACTCCTAGAACAATCAACTGTAGACGGAGATCCATAGTTACACAGTGTGAAGCAGAACTTTAATTGTAATGTTTTAGTTGTAATAGGGAGATGAGTTGGAAAGGGAAGCTGATGTTGTTAAAAGAGACACTTCCGTTCTGAGAGTAACAGAAAATTGCTAGGCAGAGTCAACAGTAGACACTCAACAGAGGATAGAAGATGGGGAAATAGTCCAGTGTGTATTTTTTTCCAAAACAAAATGTTTTAAATGTAGTAGAATTGCTATCTACATGCAGTATAATTCCCCACATTATCTTTTTTTTATTGCATTTTAGGTTTTGGGGTACATGCGAAGCACATGCAAGACTGCTGCATAGGTACACCCATGGCAGTGTGATTTTCTGCTTTCCTCCCCATCACCTATATCTGGTATTTCTCCCCATGTTATCCCTCCCCAACTCGCCACCCCCTGCTGTCCCTCTCCTATTTCCCCCCGATGGACCCCAGTGTGTAATGCTCCCCTCCCTGTGTCCATGTGTTCTTCTTGTTCAACACCTGCCTATGAGTGAGAACATGCGGTGTTTGATTTTCTGTTCTTGTGTCAGTTTGCTGAGATGATGGTTTCCAGGTTCATCCATGTCCCTACAAAGGACATTAACTCATCATTTTCTATGGCTGCATAGTATTCCACTGTGTATATGTGCCACATTTTTCCTGTCCAGTCTATCATTGATGGGCATTTGGATTGGTTCCAAGTCTTTGCTATTGTAAACAGTGCTGCAATGAACTTTCCTGTGCATGCGTCCTTATAATAGAATGATTTATAATCCTTTGGATATATACCCAGTAATCGGATCGCTGGGTCAAATGGAATTTCTATATCTGGGTCCTTGAGGAATCACCACACTGACTTCCACAATGGTTGAACTAATTTACACTCCAACCGACAGTGTAAAAGTGTTCCTATTTCTCCACATCCTTTCTAGCATCTGTTGTCTCCAGATTTTTTAATGATCGCCATTCTAACTATAGTGAGATGGTATCTCAATGTAGTTTTGATTTGCATTTCTCTAATGACCAGTGATGATGAGCATTTTTTCATATGTCTGTTGGCCTCATATATGTCTTCTTTTGTAAAGTGTCTGTTCATATCCTCGGGCAACTTTTGAATGGGCTTGTTTGGTTTTTTCTTGTAATCCCCACATTATCTTCAAGTGCTTTGGAAGCATAAATGTTGCATGTTTTATGTGGAGAGAGCAGTAAAGAGTAAAGATGGTGCAACTGCAAGGGTGGGAGCAGGAAAAGGTATCACTGAATTAAAGCACACAGATTGAAAAATAAATAAGTTGAAAATAAAACACTATTTTACAGAAGAAAACTTGTCCGTTGCTTTACCAGTATTTTAATACATTCAGAAAGAAAATGTTTTCTTTGAAAACCTTCCTCTGATAGATTTGTAGATCCTGCTAATGTCAAAAAGAGGTTGTACCTTTTCTCTTCATACACTGGAGACTTGATGGAACTACACTCATTTATCTATAGTTTCACTTTATAATAATGTTTAAACGTCCAGGGTAAAAAAAGAGTCTCTTTTTTCTTAATGATGCTATAAAGGGCAAGGTGGAATGACAGAGTTGAATCATGGTTTTGATTCCTTTCCTTTTGTAAACAGCTCAGTTTGCACAACAAAATGCTCAGTCAAGACATAAATCTATCTCTCCTTTAAAAATCACGACCTGTAAACACTGTGATTTTATGCACCCACTGTTGCTAAACTTTCCCTTTACATTTCTGGTAACAGGTTTCATGTAGGATAAACTGTGACACCAAGAATGGACCATGGTGCTGTTCCATTTATTTTATTTCATATAATCAGAAAATTAGGCTTTTAAAGTAATTGCTACATTTCTGTGGTGGCTTTTACAAAGTCAAGTATTACTCTTATATATAGAATAGAATTCAATTCAATTACCAAATGGCTTATTTAAATATCTGATTATATTTTACATATAAATCTATATAGGTACTTTCTTCTGTTCGATGCTTTTTAAAGATATCTATAATAACTGTTTGAAAGCTAATTTTTGTTTATTCAACATTATCTATATGCCACTATCTATAAAACTACCGTGCCATTTAAAATTTTTAGACATTTTTGAGGGTTTATATATTGGGATTTTTTTTCCAATTTTTTATTGCATTTTAGGTTTTGGGGTACAAATGAGGAACATGCAAGATTGTTCACATGGCAGTGTGATGTGCTGCCTTCCTCCCCATCACCTATATCTGGCATTTCTCCTCATGCTATCTCTCCCCAACTCCCCACCTCACAGTCCCTCCTCTATTCACCCACTACAGACTCCAGTGTGTGATGCTCCCCTTCCTGTGTCCATGTGTTCTCATTGTTCAATACCCACCTATGAGTGAGAACATGCGGTGTTTGATTTTCTGTTCTTGTGTCAGTTTGCTGAGAATGATGGTTTACAGGTTCATCCATGTCCCTACGAAGGACACAAATTCATCGTTTTTGATGGCTGCATAGTATTTCATGGTGTATATGTGACACATTTTCCCTGTCCAATCTATCATCAGTGGGCATCTCGGTTGGTTCCAGGTCTTTGCTGTTGTAAACAGTGCTGCAATGAACATTCGTGTGCATGTATCCTTATAGTAAAAAAATTTATAATCCTTTGGATGTATACCCAGTAATGGCATTGCTGGGTCAAATGGAATTTCTATGTCTAGGTCCTTGAGGAATCACCACACTGTCTTCCACAGTGGTTGAACTAATTTACACTCCCACCAACAGTGTAAAAGTGTTCCTATTTCTCCACATCCTCTCCAGCATCTGTTGTCTCCAAATTTTTTAATGATCGCCATTCTAACTGGCATGAGGTGGTATCTCAATGTAGTTTTGATTTGCATTTCTCTAATGACTAGTGATGATGAGCATTTTTTCACATGTTTGTTAGCCTCATATATGTCTTCTTTTATAAAGTGTCTGTTCATGTCCTTTGCCCATTTTTGAATGGGCTTGTTTGTTTTTTTCTTGTAAATCTGTTTGAGTTCTTTGTAGATTCTGGATATCAGCCCTTTGTCAGATGGGTAGACTGCAAAAATTGTTTCCCATTCTGTTGGTTGCAGATTTACTCTTAATGACTGTTTCTTTTGCTGTGCAGAAGCTGTGGAGTTTGATTAGGTCCCACTTGTGTATTTTGGCTTTTGTTGCCAATGCTTTTGGTGTTTTAGTCATGAAGTCGTTGCCTATGCCTATGTCCTGAATGATTTTGCCTAGGTTTTCTTCTAGGGTTTTTATGGTGTAAGGTCTTATATTTAAGTCTGTAATCCATCTGGAGTTAATTTTAGTGTAAGGGGTCAGGAAGGGGTCCAGTTTCTGCTTTCTGCACATGGCTAGCCAGTTTTCCCAACACCATTTATTAAACAGGGAATCCTTTCCCCATAACTTGTTTTTGTCAGGTTTATCAAAGATCAGAGGATTGTAGCTGTGAGGTGTTGCCTCCAAGGCCTCTGTTCCATTCCATTGGTCGCTAGCTCTGTTTTGGTACTAGTATCATGCTGTTTTGATTACTCTAGCCTTGTAGTATAGTTTGAAATCCGGTAGTGCGATGCCTCCCACTTTGTTCTTTTTGCTTAGAATTGACTTGGCTATGTGGGCTCTCTTTTGGTTACATATGAAGTTTAAGGTGGTTTTTTCCAGTTCTGTGAAGAAGGTCATCGGTAGCTTGATGGGGATAGCATTGAATCTGTAAATTACTTTGGGCAGTATAGCCATTTTCACGATATTGTTTCTTTCTAACCAAGAACATGGAATGTTTCTCCATCTGTTTGTGTCCTCTCTTATTTCATTGAGTAGTGGTTTGTAGTTCTCCTTGAAGAGGTCCTTTACATCATTTGTTAGTTGTATTCCCAGGTATTTTATTCTCTTTGTAGCAATTGTGAATGGCAGTTCATTCTTGATGTGGCTCTCTTTAAGTCTGTTATTGGTGTATAGGAATGCTTGTGGTTTTTGCACATTGATTTTTTTATCCTGAAACTTTCCTGAAGTTGATTATCAGTTTTAGGAGATTTTTGGCTGAGACGAAGGGGTCTTCTAGATATACTATCATGTTGTCTGCAAATAGAGACAATTTGACTTGGATGTTTTGTGGTTTTTAACATGACTTGACATTTTTGTGACAACTCTTTTTTTACATGTATTCATATCACTGTCAGCAATTTCAGTGTGTTGAATACTATTCCTCGACAGTATATGGTGAAGTCTTAATCTCTGGTTCCTGTGAACATGACCTTATTTGGACAGATGGTCTTTGCACATGTATTTACATTAAGAGGGAAAAATAAAGTCCTAAATCCAATGGCTAGTAATTATATAATAAGAAGGAAATTTGGATATTCATTGAAACACAGGAAAGAAGCTCATCTGAAGACACAAGCAGATACTGAAGTGATAGAGCTACAGCTCAAGCAATGACAAGGATTGCTGGCAATGATCAGAAGATAGCAACAGACAAAGACAGATTTTTCTCTAGAGGTTTCAGAAGGGACATGACACTGTTCACTTTGATTTTGGGATTCTACGCTCCAGAAGTGTGAAAATGTAAGTATTTTTTTGTGTTAAGTGACGATATTTGTCATTTGTTTTGGCAAGTCTAGGAAACTAATAGTGGCAACTATCATTATGAGGCTGGAAAATAAATGTAGAAAAATAATTTTTGGAAAAAATAACATGCTATGTTAAAAAGTAATTAATTTTACTGTGATTAATAAAATACATAGGGAATTATAAAGACTCTGTCCTTAAAAATGTCTGTGTGTGTGTTGGGGGGGTGCATGTATATATCTATGCATATTAGAAGGACATGGGTATGGGAAATAGCTTACATACTCAGTTGTGACAACTCTGCTTTGACTTGCAATATGAAAGAAAAAAGCACCTAAGAGTACACATAGAAAAATATCCTTTTAAGTATTTAAATACTATTTAAATATGTATTTTAAACTATTTACTATTTAATATTAAACTATTTTAACATTAAACTATTTACTATTTAAATGTGTAGATATTTGTGAACTAGGTTTTAAAATTTCAAGTTTTGCAGGCCCAGGGAAGAACTTATGGCTGCTCCAGGGTAAGATTTCAATAAATATATTTCTGGTTACATATATATATGTATATATATACACACACACATAAATACATATATATATATACACACACACATACATATGTAAAGAACAGTTATTAAATATATATAATATATATAGCAGTTATTAAATAGGTAAATTGCGAAGGCTATTCAAATAAAATATTACAAGAATAGTAATTGTAGAAAATCTCTGTTTTTCAAATTAGAATAAACAAAGGGAAAATGCAAAGCCACCTATTCCATATAGATATAAATAAAGCCAAGTTTATTAAACCATGTTTACTCCAAGAAAGGCAGATTATCTCTTCCTCCATTACAATCCAACAGCATCATTGCACTTATCAGAATGAGAATTATCTTTGCCTGTTTTCATTTGTGCATATACTTACTCAAGTATATTATATCGGCTGCTGGAATTCAAAGTTTTAAATTCAGTTTATGTCTTCATCAATATCAAATTCATAAAGGTGTATTATATAGATTGTGATCAATATAATAGTGTTGATTGGGTAAGCAATAACTTTTGTAATCAACTTCTAGAATCAGTATATCTTACCAATACTCCTTACAGCCAATGCCATGTATTTTAGAACATAACTGAATGACAGTGATTAATAAATTGCAATAGATGTCATCAGAATTATTTTAACAATAAATTATTTCTAAGTCAGTCAGAAAAAACACATGAATGTCTGTATCAGAAAGTTCACTTAGGATTTCCTACTTTGTCAAAGACTAGAATTGGGTCGTATATGAAAAGTTATACTTTTTTTATTCCATATTTTTTGTGTATCAATAAATTAATCAGGGAAATTACTTCAAGTAAGTTTTGTGACATGCTGAATGTTAAATAATATACCCTGCAATTTGGATAACTATTCCTTATACAACTGTCATTTGCTATTTGCTGACTCATGATCTGACGGGCTTTATCTAATCTCAAGTATTTCATTTTTCAAGGAATCAATATGAGTATTTTCATCTTTTAACTTTTGAAAGTCTGTGTTTAACATAAATGTCAACCAGCAACATGCCTATGTGTTTTTATAAAACAGTAATGCCAAAAACACAGTAAATTTTAAAGTATAAAAATTTTTTAAAATACCGATTTCACATTTCATGGTTTTTAAACTAGTTCCTGGAAGTGATAAGACATCACATATTTCCAAATCCTCATTCTATTGATGCCAAATATAAATTGTAAGTATATATAATATTAAAAACTGAATAAACAATTTCAGCATAATTTCAATTGACCCTCTTATTTCCTTTTGCTTATGTGAATTTTAACATGAATGGGAGTTTTGCAAAATTAAAAGATGTTCTAATAAATAAAATTTTTAAAAGTCTTTGTAAATGTTCGGTTTTTTTTTTTTTTTTTTTGCCTATTTTGGACCAGCAGATTCCCTCTTTTCAATAATGCTGTGGATGTCATGTGGCTAATCAAAACTGTCAATTACAAATAAAATTCAGTTCTTGTGCATTTCAATTTGAGAAGCTATGAGTAAAAATGAGAGAGACAAAAGCTGGTAGAGGATCGTCCTAGTACCAATAATACACACATAAAAAATTTATTGTTAAAATTAAATAGGAATTCTGCATGTTCTGCACATGTACCCCAGAACCTAAAGTGCAATAAAACCTATTTATATATATACACACACACACACACACACACACACACGTGTGACCAAACTATGGAAAAGAAAAACAAATTAGTTGTTGCTGAAAGGTAGAGTTAGGGCCTGTGAGAAGATGGTGAATGACACTGTAAAGGAATAGCACAAGGTGGATATTTGTGATGATGGAATAGTTCTGTGGCTCGATTGTGGTGATGTTTACAACGCCCTACAAATGTGGTTGAATGATGCAGAGCTACACTCATACACTGCACTAATGTTCGCTGATAGTCACTGTTGATTTTATTATTTGTGTGTACTTGATAGGCCATCTATACATTATTTTATTTTCCTTCCAAACAACATGGTTGAATAAGCATTGTTGATACAACTTATAGAAATATAATTTAGGTTACTACTTTTACAATTTTATTGTTGCCACTGCTATTGGACCAAAGGCCTAGTAAAAAATAAAATAAAATAAAATAATAAGGTGAATAAGTATACAGTTATGATATGTGAAGAACCTTCTTACCTGGCAGGAGGTGGGCTGTTGATTACTCACATGGTCTACAAGTCTGCTGTAACTGTAAGGCAGCAACTCCTTCATTAATTGGGCATTCTTTGCTGTCTGAACGTATTCTATTCAAGTGCGGGCAGGTTTATATAAGAATGGCAACAACCGAAATGCCCATCAATGATAGACTGGATAAAGAAATGTGGCACATATACACCATGGAATTCTATGCAGCCATAAAAAAGGATGAGTTCATGTCCTTTGAAGGGACATGGATGAAGCTACAAATCATCATTCTCAGCAAAGTGACACAAGAACAGAAAACCAAATACCGCATGTTCTCATTTATAAGTGGATGTTGAACTATGAGAACACATGAACACAGGGAAGGGAACATCACACACTGGGGCCTGTCGGGGGATGGGGGACTAAGGGAGGCATAGCAGGGGGTGAGGAGATTAGGGAGGGATACCATTAACCGAAATACCTATGTAGATGATGGGGGGATGGATGCAGCAAAGCACCATGACACATGTATACCTATGTAACAAGCCTGCATGTTCTGCACATGTACCCTAGAACTTAAATTATTAAAAAAAAAAATAGCAACAGAAAGCCAGATTTAAAAAAAACGAGTAACTTCTATATCAAACAGATATGAAGTAAATGCTGTGTTTAAACTGCATGATATACAGTTCAAGAAATTATTTTATTCTTCATAAAGTAGAAATTTCATGAAAAAAATAACCGAGACAATTTCTTCCAGTTCAGCAATTCGGACATTAATTCATCATATTTTAATACTTTGACGTTATTAAATGCTTTTGTAATAAACAATTTTATAATAAGATTCATTTTAATAATGAAACTAGACATTAGGTTTTCTTCATTAGGATGTACATTTTTTATCAAAATTCCTGCTGTTGTAGGTGATCATTTTTATATGTCTATAACTCTGTAGTGTCGATAGAAAAATCCATGTCAAATAGTTTTTCAAGGCAAAATGCACAAACATATTGAAATAGATTTTGCATATGTGAGAGTTAAATTTCTACTTGAAATTTAACATCTTTAGCAGTTGTTACTTCTTTTATTTCATGAAAACATGAGAATAATATTTGACATGTTGCAAGTAATATGACCCAAAATAATAAGATTGAATATGGGTCACTAATACCCAAATTAGTAGATTGTTAAAAGAGATATGAATATGCATGTTGAAATGCTGAATGCATTTTCAAGAATTCACATACTTAAAATATCCTGAAATGTGTCAATATGACATTAAGGATTTTAAAAATCCATCTTGTAAAATATTTGATAATATAGACAATTATATTTTATCAAAAATATTGTAATTTCACTGATATTACAATATCAATGAGAAATTATGGAGCAGTTTAATATTAAATATGTTTTTGTTGTTTTGAGACAGGATCTTTCTCTGTCACTGAGGCTGGACTGCAATGGCACAATCATGACTCAGTGTAACCTTGAACACCTGGGCTCAAACAATCTTCCCATCTCCACCTCTCAGATTGCCAGGATTACAGGTGAAAGCCACCATGCCCGAACTAATATTTTAAATCTATTTTTTTAAATATCAAGAATATTCAAAACTGCACCTGAAAATTTTATTTCTAATGGGCATGTATTTGGTTTAAAATTGTAACATTCTTTAATTACAAATAAAATAATCCATAATTTTCAATAATGTTTTAAAACTGAGTATTAGAACTATATAGGCTATACAGAATTTATGATACTAGCCTTAAAACGTGTGTTTCATCTGAATACGTAAGCAAATAAATTAAAATTTTAAGCAATTAACAATAAAAATATTATGTCAAATTTCAAATATTTCTAGCTTTATTTTCAATTCATAATTATTATATACTTCAAATACTTTAGATAATTTATATACTATTTAATTGCCTGTTACCTTGAATAATAAATGAATGAATTTAACTGAAAAAAACTAAGTATCTAAGTACATTAGCCTTGTTTAAAATTTCTTTTGGAGTCATTTTTTTTAGTACTTTTCCTTTTCCAAATTCATACATGGAGGGTACATCTTACTTTCTGTTTTCTTTGCCCCTGGTTGCTCATCACTACTAAGACAAGCAAAAAATTATCCTGACTGATTCCATTATTAATTAGAGTTTTCTAACCTCAGGCATGCCTTCAGATGGTTCTCATTGTCTAATGCCATGTGACAAATTGCCACAGAACATAGTATCTTAAATGATTGACTATTCACAGCTGGACAGTTATCTCTTGGAGTTTCTCAAAGGCTTGCAGACTAATGGCACCTGGAGCTAAAGTCCCCTGAAGGCAGAATTGAGCCTGATGTGCAAGATGACTTTTTCATTCACTTGTCTGGTGCATGGGCTAGAATGGTTGTAACAGATGCAGCTGAAAAGAAACTAATTTCTTTCTCTCTCTTTTTCTCCTCTTCACCCCACTCCCACCAACTCCACTCAGCATCCACAGCTGTTCCTATACATTCAACAAGTACTAACAACTATTCGTCCTTGTCATCTGGCCTATGATTGGAAGACATCATCTGTTCTAAACATATGCCTTTTAAACACTAAAAATGCATATGCTTTTTATACACATCTATATTAAAATGAAATTGTAATATATCATTCAATGTCACATATAATCATTTCTCCTTCCATCTGTTTTCCTTTTATGCTTTCTTTTATTTTCTATCTTCCTTCCTTTATTTGTTATATGTTTATTATTTTTTCTACTTGAAATATTTTTTAATATGTACAGATTTTATCCTTAAAAATATTTTTTCAATGTAACATAAATATTCAGTATTCAAAATAGCTTACTATCTACAAATTCTTCTTTATATGTCAAATTATCAAATAACTTATAATATCTCACCACTTTAAACACAGCAACATGATTTAATTGTCTTAATTTCCTACCTTTATTTTTATCCCTATGTCTTTTGTACTTTTCCTCCTTTCTTCTTTCTTTCTGTCTTCCTTTTGAAACTTTACCAAACTGAGCTGAGCAGCATGTCCAGGAATGGGAAAATAACAGCCATAAATAATACTTATAAATTATTTAAATATTGGCTAGACTTTAAGTAAACACTTCTAACAGGATGATACATTTATCAATAGACAACACATATGAATATAGATAGGCTTTAGAAGACAGCAATTTTATATACAAAAATGACCTATGTCTTAATATTGAATCTCATTACCTTAATTTAAATACATATATTTATATAAATATGTGTATGCATACATATAATGTAGTATGTATATATTACAGTGTATATATGTATATGTTACAGAGAACATATATATACACACACACATTATCATCTTGCACATGAAATATATATCTATAGGGATCAATATCTAGATAGATAGATAGATGATAGATAGATAGATAGATAGATAGATAGATAGATAGATAGATATTCCATACTCTGTAATCATAGGGAAACCAATGCTTATTTACATAAATATAGAAGAGCTATGTTCAAATAAAATTAGAAGTAACATATGTCTTCATAAAGTAACACCTTAGGCTGGCAGGAAATGCCTTATATTTCATACTTCTAGTTCTGAATAAGACTTAAACATTTTCTTCATATTGTTTTTGAACATGAACAAAGCCCTATTCATTTAAAAAAGACTTTATAATTCTGCATTGTTTCATGGGATAAATATAATATGCTTAAAAACATACTGAAAGTAGAATATCATTCATCCACCAAAGAATTGTCCTATTTTTAACTCTGTTTACCTTCATGTAAATGTATAAGTAAATAAAATGCTTTGCTCTTCTCAGCACTTCAATTAAATGGTCATATTCCATTTGATTTTAGTCTTGCTATTAAGAAATCAGCTAACAATATAATTTTTGTTATTTTTGTTCTGCTTTAATTTTGCTGTCTTTTGTGTTTGAAATATATTTATAATATGCCTAGGGGTGTGTGTGTGTGTGTGTTTGTGTGTGAATAATCATTTGTGGAACTTGATATTGAGAATAATATGCATACATTCTCCATAATATATTTATTTTCCTCATCCCCTCTACTCATTCCATATGCAATAATTTTAAGATAAATTGTGCTGTTGAAATGTATTCTTTGTATTTCTAAACTTTAAATATCAGTGTTTGCTGTAGCTTTTATAATTTTTGAGAACTTCAGTTTACTAAATATCTGCAGTTATATCTAACACATTCTGTTAAATGTCCAATGAGATTTGAGTTTCAATTACTATATATTTATATCTAAAAATTATATTGGTTTCTGATTGGTCTCTTCGGACATTCTTTCTTTCTTACTACTTATTATTAATTTGATTTTAACATTAATTCAGGGATTTTCTATACCATGATTATTGAACTAAATTTGCCTCTTTGAATTTCTATGTAGAGAACTGCAACCTAACTTAGTAGGTTAAGAGCATATTCTAAAACAGGTAGCCCAGCCTGAGGTAATCTCAGCAGCCAAGATTTAGCCAACTACAGAATGCCAACTGAGAAGACCATATCCATTTAAAGTGAATGACTCATCTCACCACATCTAAACAAGGAAAACGTCAAGCTATTACCTATCAAGCTGTTTCTCTACATCTGTAAATATAGACACCCCTTTTCTGTCTTTTTCTATCTATATGTACAGTCTTCCTATGCTGCTAGTTGAAATTCCTTGAACCCCTCTTGGATTTAAGTGCTGCTCAATTCATAAATTGTTCTTTTCTCAAATAAACTCTACTAAATTTGTCTAAAGTGCTTTTTATTTAACAATTTGGCATCAGAGTGGAATGAAGTAGACCTTCACTGATACTCAGGAGCACAGAGTGAAAACCCAAGTTACCTCACCAGGCCCATTGTGCCCACTGATCTCATGCAGCAATTGGGTTCTTGGGCAATTCTCTCTTAAATTAGAACTCCATGAATTTGTGTTTTGAGCTCTCTGACTTTTGTTGAACAATTATTACTGCACTAGGCCCAGGGTTAGATTGATAAGTTACTGGTTTGGATCAGTTAGAAGCCTCAAATAGATACCTTATAAAAATGATTTCCTCCAACTATCAGCAGTCAGGATTTCAGGACTATAACTCCAGGATACCTGCTAACATCGTGTACAAATACTGTGGGCCCAGACCCTATGAATTTTTTCAAAAATAGGTTAACCTTACCAAGAACAACTTGGAATTACAATGGCCACAGTAGGGAAGTTTTAACCTAGATAAATTTTTTTACTGGTGAAGTCCATCAGAAAGGAAAGGATCTAAAATGCCACATGAGCAATGGAATGCATTCTTTAATGGCTATGTAGAGTCATCTAAAAGATTACGTGAATCAAAAGATATTCTGCAGATGGCAAATAAAAATATCTTAGACCCCTTTTCCGTAAATACTTTACCCATATTGACAGGACATCTTGTTCACTTGGGCACACAAAACAATTGAGATCCGGTTATTGTTTAATAAATTAGTGATATTTTTTATTTTTGTACCTGGAACAGGTTAAATTTTTTAAATAAAAGCTTTTATTTATGTTAAAATTTATTTATAAGTTTGCACATGTTTATGTGTATAGTATATGTGTAATAATATTTTACCTAAATTGTTAAGAAAAAGGTTTATTTTACTGATTTTTTTAAAAGTAAGTACTTATATAGATTAATTATTCTCTCAATAAAAATGAGAGCTAACCCAAATGGTTTTCCAGCTTTTATGACTTGGGTAATCGTTATAGACTATGCAGTTCTTAATAAGAATATTGTGGTATAATTAAAACAGGCATGTATTTAGTTTTCAATATTAAATGTAATACAGACCACAACTTTTGTTTCTATTAAATATTTTTAAGGATCATCAAACTACTAGTTTAACCTAAGTACAAAGATTTAAGTGAAAGTGCAGTGTTCATTATATCATGTATATCAAGTACAGTTTCCAAACAAGAAAAAACAAGTCCTTTATTTAACTCCTTAGAGTCTTGCTTTTGTGATGACATCTAACTTGTGCACACAGTCCAAGCCGTAACCAGGAAAATAACTTGATGGCAGCTAGCTGGTTTGGTGTTATAATATAACTACCTAAAAAATAGCTTTCCATTCTCATTTTTAACTTACATTCTTGGAGTTTTGCTAAGCTAAATGATAAATATTCCTGAATATTTATATTATTTCAGATAAGATAAATTGTTAAATCATTAATTGTTGAACATAAGTTTAATTTTATGTGCTTTTAACATCTAGTTTTAATATGATATAGGGAATCTAAATATGTTTGAGTCTGCTAATAAATTTTAAAAATTACCTTCAGAAAGCATCTATTTTTATGAATTATAAAATTTTAATCTACGGTATTTTATATTATAGTGTTAACTATGAATAAGGCTAATTCATAGTTGCTAAAGATTAAAGTGATAATTAATAGGCCAGTACTAATTCTCTCATGTAGCCTTCCATTATACATTCAATGCTCTTGCCACATTTGAATAGTGAAAACAGAAAGAGAACATAATCATTCAATTAATGTCATGAATTATGAATTCCATACTGAAACTAAGCCAGTTCGTTGTGATGGTGGCAAAGAATAGTGTCAATGTAAAGTTTTCCTCAGCCTCTCAAAATTAAGAGGCTGAACAAAAAGGGAGAATTGTTAAATTAAACTAAATTTGGCCTAAAGCTGCCTCAATACTTTGAGTTTCTATGTAGAGAACCGCAAGCTAGCCTAGTAGGTAAGTCACCATAAACATAACTTAGAATATTTTTATACAAACAAGTGAGTCTTGTCAAATTATGACATTGAGTTTAGCCAATCACAGATTGCCAACTAAGTCATAAAAGGCACATGACTTATCACACCACTTCCAAATAGGGCAAATGACCAGCCACCAGTCAAGCTGTATGTCACTTTCTTTTTCTGTCCATAAATACTGCCTGCCCATATTTCTGGGTGGTATTCTGTGAACCTCTGCTCATTTTAAGGATTGATACATTGTTTAAGTTGTATCTGCATTTTTCTCTCTTAATGCGCTTTTTACAGTGCTGTTTTCTCTATGACTATTAAGTTGGCTGAGCGCTGTGGCTCACGCCTGTAACCCCAGCACTTTGAGAGGCCGAGATGGATGGATCATCTGATGTCAGGAGCTCAAGACCAGCCTGTCTTTACTAAAGCACAAATATTAACTGGCCATGGTGACTGGGAGCACACCTGTAATCCCAGCTACTCAGAAGGCCAAGGCAGGCAGATAACCTGAGATCAGGAGTTCAAAATCAGCCTGGCCAACCTGGTAAAGCCCTGTCTTTATTAAAACACAAGAACTAACCAGTCACGGTGGCTGAGATTATACCTGTAATCCCAGCTAATGGAGAGGCTGAGGCAGGAGAATTCCTTGAACCCAGGAAGCACAGATTGTGGTGAGCCAAGATTGCACCACTGCACTCCAAGCTGGGTGACAGCACGACCCAGTCTCACAAAAGGAAAAAAATTGAGTGTACTAAGTTTTAAAATGATTGTGTTGGGAAGTACACAGTTGTAGTATGTTGGTAAAATTGATCACACATGCTTAATGGAGGCCTCCAAAGAATACATTTAACTGTAACTTCTTAGGTAACCAGATACATCAACAAATGATTCTGTCACCCAAGTATCAAGCATAGTACTCAAAAGTAGTTTGTCAAAATTTGCTTACCTCGTTCCCTCTTCCAGAAGTCCCAGTATCTATTGTTGTCATCTTCATGTCCATGAGTACCCAATGTTTCACTGCCACTTGTGAGAACATGCAGTATTTGATTTTCTGTTACTACATCAATTCACTTAGGATAACGGCTCTGAATTCACCTAGGAAAATAGTCTCCAGCTGCATTCAAGTTGCTGCAAAGGACATAATTTTATTCATTTTTATGGCTGTGTGGTATTCTATGGTGTAAATGTATCACCTTCTTTATACCATCCACAATTGATGGGCATGTAAGTTGATTCCATGTCTTTTCTATTGTGAATAGTGCTGCCATGAACATCTGACTGCATGTGTCTTTTTGGTAGAATATTTGTTTTCTTTTGGATGTATACTCAGTAGAGAAATCTATGAATTTAGATTCTACTTTTCGCAATGGCTGCACTAATTTAAATTCCCGTCAACAAGTGTATAAGCATTCACTTTTCTCCTCAGACTCTCCTGTATCTGTTGTTTTTCTCTTCTTCATTTCAATAGATCAGTTAATGTTTATTTAATTAATACTTTATTTTTAGAATAGCTTCAAGTTTGCAGAAGAATTGAGAATTTAGTACAGAGAGCTCCCATGTAACCCCCAACCCCATTTTCCTCTATTTTTAACATTCTGCATTAGTGTGGCAAGTTTGTTACAGTTTTTTAATCTGTTTAATATATTCCAATATATTCACATTCACTAAAGTCTATATTGACTAAAGTTTACAATAAGTTTCACTATTTTTGCTATGTAAGTTCTACTGGTTTTGGCAAATGCAGAATGTCATTGATGCACCCTTAGAATGCAAAATAGAATGCTTTACTGCCCTAAAAATCCCTTGTGCTCCGCCTATTTGTCCCTCCCTTTCTTCAACATCTGGACAATGATCTTTATCTATAGCATCTCTATCCTTTCCCTTTTCCAGAATGTCATATAGTTGGAATAAGACGGCATGTATCTTTTACAAATTGGCTTCTTCTGCTTAAGTCTATGCATTTAGGGTTACTTTGTGCTTTTCCTGGTTCCATAGCTCTTTTCAAATAACTAAATAAAATCTCTCTGTATGAATATAAAGAGTTTGCTCATTTAGCTATTTCAAAACATATTGGCTGCCTTTTTCTTTTCTTTTTCAATTAAGAATACAGCTTCTATCAGTACTGATATGCAGGTTTTTGTGTAAATGTAAATTTTTAACTTGATGGAAGTATATATCTATAGGTGTGATTGGTGGATCTTATGGTAAGACTATGTTCAACTTCCTAAGAAATACCAAACACTCCCTAAAAGTGCTTTATGCCATTCTGTATTTCCACCAGCAGTCAATGAGCGTTCTTGTTATTCTACATCTTTTCCATCATTTGAAATCGTTGCCAATTTTATTTTCACTGGAAACATGTCTTCACTTTT
Organism: Callithrix jacchus; assembly: GCF_049354715.1. Lineage (NCBI taxonomy): Eukaryota > Metazoa > Chordata > Mammalia > Primates > Cebidae > Callithrix > Callithrix jacchus. The sequence goes on along the minus strand of NC_133502.1, from coordinate 2,457,431 downwards.
GAAATTTAAAATAAAAAGAAAGCCTCACATGCAATAAAACTAGAATAATATTTAAATTTTAAAATTAGGTTAAGTTTATTAGGAAATTGTTCTCTTCTAGAATGTTTTACTCAAGTGATTTTTAACAATATAAAATATAGCATATATATGTTCAAATGACAGTTCATGCTTAAAAAACTGGGCCATATCTAAAATATTTCTTTGTGAAGTTATTAAAATTAGTAATTTAGCACAGCCTAATAAAGATTGTCAGGGATTTAATCATACAAAATTTTTATTTACAGTAAGTTAGCATAACTTTTCTATGGCTCTTAAAATCATCCATTATGTGTCTTGACTTAAAGGGAGAAACATGAATATTAACATCACTCTCTCTAAAAATTCTATTCCAAAGAATCAAAGAAAAAACTTTGTTTTAATTGGAAATATATTTATAGAAAACTCTACCTTATCCAATGAGCTTGCAAGCTTCATAAGTGAAACAGAATAAAATGAAATTCTATTATGCATCTTGTTTTAATAATTTAATTTAATTTAAAACAGTTAATTAAATAGAATAAACTTTATGTTTCCAAATTCAGTCATCTTATTTGAATATCTGCTATTTGGGAAAAATTGGACCAGCATTTTGATATTAGTCAAATAATCTGAAATCTGTGAATATGCCCAATATAACACATAATATAGTAGGGATTGGAATTTCTAAATGATATGTAAGTAAAATAATTAAACTAAGTAATCTGTTTACACATGATGAATTATTATGTTTCAGAGATTCAGAAGTGTTCGTTATTTTTATAATTTAGTGTCTTATGGCATATTTAAACTGTGGTATTTGATTTTCTAGCTTTTTTATGTACTAATTACTTGCTTTAAAATTCAATTGAAAGTGCAAACTAATAATAAACTTATCCTATGTAAAATAACATGTAGTTATTTTATAATAAAAGACAATTTAAAAATCATAGTGTGATTAAAAACTGAGATAGAAATAGAAAATTCCAGCAGTCAGTGCTAAAAGGAGATTTGTTCATTTAACAGTGGAGAGAGGTCATTCTTGGAGAGCCAATATACAAGCACAGTAGGAGACACCTACAAAGGCATAATATCTTCAAATCAGATTGATGTAAGCTACTCTTGGTTACCCGCAGGCACCCCCAATTATCTAGAATTACTATCCCAATTAAGCACCTGTCTTTACAGTTGAGTGTTATTAGGCTCGATTTGATAAGATGGGAAAGTCCCAATTAAGAGGGCTCCCTAATTAAGCAAGCTTTGATTAAGTGGAGCAACCTGATTACTCAAAAACATTATTTTCTGTCCTTCAATAACATCATGATCCATTGCTAAACATATTTTATCTGTGTAAGTAGTTCTGGAATTTTTTAATCCTAAAGATTTAATAATAGTTCAAAGGAAAAATATCAGAAATGTTGGCAGAAATGATGCAAGTATGGCAAAATCTTTTTCTCTCACCACTGAGTTAAAAGTAAGGCTAAAATTACACATCACACACACACACACACACACAATCACATATAAAATTCCATTTCCTGACATTTTTCTTGGTTTTATTTTGAATATTTCATAGAACATTTGAATTTTCAATTGCATTTAAAGCCTCTTGATAATTATGAGCAGACAATATCTTTTATGTGACTTCTGGCTATGTGTGTGTCGGGGGGAATAGGAAATGGTGCTATTGGAAATGGCATATTATCCAGAAAACAGATGCATGTGCTAGTATTTTATCATGTTATCATTGTATGTATATCACGTTAAATGTTGCATTATGTCAATGTAATATTTTCATGAATACTTTTGAAAAAGAATCGTTTTTCATTAAATCATTATTTCTATTTTAGTTTATATTATTCTATGGCATTCATCATTATATTTTTTAATTTAATTTGTAAATTAATTATATGATGCCAAAGTAGATGGCAGACAGGTAAAAAATGAAATTTAGCAGCTGGTAGTGCATGACAATTTTTCTATTAAAACTAATATGTTTTATGAGTGATGGGACAATTAAATGGCTATGTTAAAATTTATACGAATAATCAATTCATTGGGTGCCGGTCATGTAGTATAGATTTTAATGATTTGAAGTGACAGTGTTAATGGAGTCATTCTACTAACCAGCCCATCGTGACCTGTTCATTCTATAAATAGTCTACTAACCTCTATTAATCAAGCTTCATGCTAGATAAAGCCTTATGTGTTGGAAATCACAGCCCTCAATAATTGAAAACCTAAATGAATATTGAATGATAGTGGGCTAAAGTTGAAGAAAATAGGAAAAGGGAAGGAGATACAAGCATGGCTATAATGTGTCTTTGGAAGATGAGAGTATTTTCTCAAAGCATCTTTTACATTACTTAGCTAAGTCCTAAGCTAAATCACTCTCTAACCTAGGAGGAAATAAAGATGGTTTTATATATGCATTTATGTTGTGGTTTGTGTTGTCACTTAACCATAAACCTGTGCTTCATTTTGGTTGGTTTAACTTTATATTTTCAGTTACTCTCAGATCTATTTAAATATTCTAACTGATTCATAAATCTTTCATTATATATATATGTATATATATATATATACATATATATATAGTATGTGTGTGTGTGTGTGTGTGTGTAGATACAAGGCAGAATACATATATACTTGAAGTGTGGCAATATATAAGTTGATAGTAAAAAATATAATATTGATTTTACAAAGTAATTATTTTATTAAACACAGCCTTTAAGGGTTTTTTTTTTTTTTACCAAATATGCAAGGTTGGTAAACTCAGAATAATAATATTGTCAATTGTAATTGTCATATATACTTTGATCTCCAAAAAACTTTCCTATCTGAGATGATGCATTTCATTATTTTTTATTCATTATAAAAAAATATTTACTAGCTTCATTTCTATAAGAATTCTCTTAGAGGCACAGCACTAATAGGATATATATATATATATATATAATTTTATATTGAGAAATTTTATATAGGACATATATATTATTTTTTACTGAGAAAAGTCTTGATATAAAATATATAAAAAATGTATGCAAATCACTAGAGAAAAATCACAATTATTCCAATAGAAAAATGAGCAAAACAGTGAAAAAGGAAGTAAACAAATAGAAATAGCCAAGAAATGTATGGCCATAGGAAAATGAATTAGTCATAGGGTATTTAATCACAGTGAATTTAGTGTGTTTAGTCATTGTGTCTTAGTGCATGTACTTGTGTACTTATCATAATATATGAAGTCACAGGGAAAATGCAAAGTCAAATCAAATCTGAATTGTACTAAATATTCACCAGTAGATCGAAAATGAAAAAGGGACAGACTATATCAAATGTTGATACTCATGTATCCAAGATCCCCAGGCCAACTTCATCCTGAGTGAAGTTTGGTTACGGGCTCATTATAATCAATAAAACAACATATTATTGTGAATTCTAGGGCATCTCAGTAAAAGGCTGTTTTTAGATGGATTCAAAGGAAAGAGGTTTTGCTCTCAAACAATTGTTTTCAGATGTTCGTGTCCAGACTGGGTGCTGTTAGGTAGTGGGGTTAATTTAATGGTTTAGTAGCTTTATGAACATTATATAAGAGACAAGAAATGGAAGAAGGCTGAACACAATTGGTAAAGAAGCAACAGTCGCTCAGTTAGCTGGGAAGGGACTAACCTTCAAGATATTTGTGGTGTACCCAGTGACCTTGTTTTTGTCTCTGGTCAGAAAAACAATGACTTCTTTGTCAGTGTTATAACTGTCTATGTTTAACAGATGAACAACATTACTTAACTATGACCCCAGTGAACCATGAAAAAAGTATTAATTCATTTTCACACCGCTATAAAGACATACCCAAGACTGGGCAATTTATAAGAAAAGAGCTTTAAATGACTCACAGCTCCACATGGCTAAGGAGGCATGAGGAAACTTAGAATCAAACAAGAGACAGCATGCAAGAGCAGGGAAAACTGCCTTACAAAGCTATCCATTCTCTTGAGAATTCACTCAGTATCACGAGAAAAGAATGGAGGAAACAACCCCCATGATCCAATCACCTCACTCCCTGGACACTTGGGGATTTGGGGGATTACAATTCAAGATGAGACTTGGATGGACACACACACACCCAAACCATATCACACTGCAAGCTATTAGCACCTAGCCAGTTCCCATTTATGTTTTTCTTGCAGCAATGCCAATTGGTTATTATTTGTGAGTTTATAGTGGTATTAGCTTTCATATATATAAAATGGTTAGATCTATGTATTTACTTAAGATTCAATTGAATTAGGGTTGCCAGATTTCAAAAAATTTTTAAAAAATTATGTAGAAAATGAATTTAAGATGAAACTTTTAATGTCAGTATGACATATGTGATATTGGAAACATACAAATTCTAAAAAAATTTATTATCTATCAGAAATTCAAATGTAACTTGGCCATCCTGTATTTCATTTGGCAACTTGATATTTTTACATTGTCCTTTGTGTATATTAATTTATCAGAATCATTATGGAAGAAAATGCTGCTGAAATAAAACTTGAAACATTATGAAAACATACCTAACAGGATATCTGGGAATCTACATATGTTTTATTTGCAAATAAATATGGCAAATTATCTAATTTTACTATAAATTTAAATAGCACAGTTCTTAATTTAGTATACCTGGTTTAAATCTTCAGTGTCATACCAGTATAAGTGTTGTACATTTACCTTGCCTTGTTGGCTTTACTGATAAAATGGTGACAATAGTAGTTTATCTTTTGTAGAATTGTTAAGGATTACATAAATAAGGCATACATATTTGTTAGGTAATGCATGACCCAGAAAATGATCTCAATTAGCGTTGACTCTCATATTAGAGATTTTAAAACATTTATTCTGTTATTCAGAATTCTAGACTTGTAATTTTTTTGTTAGCCTTCAATAATCTCTACTAGTTCATAAGAACTTATTTATTCTTATCTGGTAAAGACGGGTGAAGGGAGGTTTAACCTTTCTGTTCAAGTGAAGGCACTGTCTTCCGATTTCAAACACAGTCTCTTTTATATGGTTTAGCAGTTACTTCAAAACCTCAGTGTATTCAAAGTTAATCTCCTTTACAAGGCAATTATCTCTTTCATCCCTTTTTTTCTTCCCAGGAGAATGTATAAGAAAAAGGAAAACAATGTAACATTGTTTGCTTAGTTTTCCTAATTCCACCAGGGAGAGATTGATTCAAATTAGTCTTTAGGTGTTGTTCCCGTGGAGTGCTCCCATCTGTTGGTTTGACCCCTCCCATATCCTTCTGGTGCTAACATTGACTCTGCTATTTTCATGGTTCCAGAAAAAAATAACCTACAAGCATTCTCTTCCAGCTTTGTCCTAGCCCTGTTAACATCCCCTAGTTATCACTGCTTCTTCAGCCTCTGCTCAACAGGAGCAAAGTAAAGTTATGAAAGTAATAGCTGCCTCAATCCATCTTCACACATTTTTAATCTTTTACAGTGAAAATCTAATGTAGGTGTATCATGATCTGAGAAATGTTCTATCCCCAAAATTTCCAGATTGGAAGGAGGTCATTGGTTCTTTCTGACTTGAATCCTCAAACCTGTACAAGGGCTATCATTCAAATTTCAAGTATTAGTTTCAACACATAAAGAATAAAAAGATAAAAAGTTAATCACATGTACTCAATTGTTTATAATTTTTTTTTTTTTTTTTTGAGATGGAGTTTCGCTCTTGTTACCCAGGCTGGAGTGCAATGGCCCAATCTCGGCTCACCGCAACCTCCGCCTCCTGGGTTCAGGCAATTCTCCTGCCTCAGCCTCCTGGGTAGCTGGGATTACAGCCATGCGCCACCGTGCCCAGCTAAGTTTTGTATTTTTAGTAGAGACGGGGTTTCACCTTGTTGACCAGGATGGTCTCGATCTCTTGACCTCGTGATCCACCCGCCTCGGCCTCCCAAAGTGCTGGGATTACAGGCGTGAGCCACCGCGCCCCGCCTGTTTATAATTTTTTAAGCATCCAACATTCCAGAAAAGAAATCAAAGCAATTCATGTTTAAAGTAAATTGTTATTTGACCAAATCTTATGGTCTTCCTATCAACTATAATAAATATTTTAAGTTAAAAAACCTCCTAATATTCCATGTTATTTCTGTACACTCGTCTCAAATGATTTTGAGTTTTATAGTATGTTCAATCTCTGGCTAATGATTAGGAATACAAAAATAACACAATATTATGCCATCAAAGTCCTCAATATTTTGTGTGATAAAATGTTACCTTTGTAGTTGATACTACTTAGAAATAAAACAAAATATGCTTTTTTAATGCAGAGACAAGACTGAATTAAAGTACCTTAAGTGACTGTAATATATTTTATATCATTTTACTAAAAATAACATGATATATGCCTGATCCAGAACATGATCTCAATTAGATCAGAACATGATCTCAATATCATGACCCAGAACATGATCTTCCAAACTATATATTAGATATAAAATATAAGCTTTGTGTTCCTTCAAAATAAAATCAGAACCCGTTATAGTAAGAATGTTAGGGATTCCAAGGAGACATATAAATTCATTCAAATATATATTACATTCAAATATATTGTTAATTTTCAAACATATTGAAAATTAACAATATATTTTCCCAAATAAGAATCTCATTAATAAGATTATTTCAATTGATATAATTTCTTATTTTAGCTAATTTGTTTGATTCGATTTTTCACTCTATAACTTAATTCTGTTTCAATTTCATATTATACCTTTCACTTTAGAGAACCCAATGTTTCTATCATTCAAAATGCAGGTAGAACTGAAATTTTACCTTCAAAACTTGATATATTAAATAAATTTGAGAAATAATCTATGCACCAATTGGTGGAGCAGGAAATAAACATTATTTTCATCCAGTAGTCTCGTTTGACATCTTTCTTTATGTGCCTTCAGGTTTTTTGTGGTTTTGTCATATGTTACAAACCCCAGACATAAAATTATACTTTCTCTTCTTTGTCATCATTGTCATTTACAGCTTTACTTGCTGTTATGTGACCCTCACCCGTTTGCTGTATTTGTTAGCATTCATTTACAGTACCTTATTTCTGTTTTTTAAAAAAAACAGTCTTTTTTATTAAATTTAGATGCCCACAACAATTTAACACATAAATCATGAATACTAAATTTTACAATCCAGAATACTTTTACATGTTTATTCTAAAATCCAATGATGAGGATTTTTTCAATTAAATAATTCAGTTTTTAACTGTTATTGAAATAGAAAATACCTCAATAAATATAAGGTGTATAAATTGTGAATTCAATTAGTTCTCATAAATTCAATCCACTAATGTAACTGGCACCCATATCAAGATGCAGGCAATGGCTAAATCCCAGATGCCCTCTCCAATCACAGCTGAGACACAAAAAGGTAATCACTATCTGACTTTTAATCACACAGATTAGTTCTACTAAATATATAGTAAATACTACCTATATGGTCACATGGTATGTATTCTTTCCTGTCTGGCTTCTTTACTTCAGTGAGGAAAACTCTTAAGCATACATTAATTGACTCTGTAATTTGGAGCTCAGGATGAAGTCACAATTTTCATTTTCATTTATAATGTGACTAAAAGATAGTGATGCCATATATATATATATATATATATATATGTGTGTGTGTGTGTGTGTGTGTGTGTATATAATGACACACACACACATATATATATATAACATAAGCATTCCCAGCTAGCCACAAACATGTTTAAACTATTTACAATATGCTATGTTTGTATTTTACACATTTTTGAAGTTAAATATCATTTCATTATTAGTTCAGGATAAAATCTATTATATTTAAATTTTTTACAATGTGATGAGCAGGGTACTAAAAATAGAAAATTGGAATATTTAGAACTATCTCCAGTAGCTTCCAGTGGCAGTAACTTTTCATCCATCTAGTCTGTCATTCATTCAGAAAAATTATTATTCATCACTTGCAATTTGCATATGTATTCTATTGGCACTAAAGTTATTTTCAGATAAATCTGGCACTAATTTAATATATTCCATTCATTCAAATGATATAAGTAAAATCATATGGACTTAAAGACAAGAAAGTGATTTCTCTCTCTACATAAATACATATATTGATTCTTTTTATATTAGTGCATATTCAAATAGGTAAAATTTTAATCTCCAATATTTATTCTGGTAGTTTGGCCTAGATATTTCTCACATGGGAAAAAATACATGCAGTATTCTGCTGAAAATATATAATATATAAAGCCTGAGCACTCACAAATGAAATGTCTAAGAACTTTTTAATTGTCTTGTTCCTAACACTTTCAGGATACAACGTTACTCTAATGGATATAATACCTTAATACAATGCGTGGAATCTGTGGCCATATGGGTAATGTTCAAAGAATTCCATTTATTGGCATCTTTCTATTTATTTCAGTAAAAGTATGAACTTTAACCAAATACACATATTTGTTTACAGTCACAAGATACCAAGGCTTTTAAGGAACAAAAGCTAATTTGTCCAGAGATACTATATTTTGATTCATTATCAGCATTTTCTTACAATTCAACTATCAAACTGCTTTCCAGAAATCATTTTTTGCTTCTGCAACCGACAAATGAATCTGGAGAAATAAAAGGAAACTTTACACACTTTTTATCAGTTTTTCAGTATAACATTAATATTTGCAAATAATGGGATTTTCAGCATATTTGGGATTTTTCCCTCAAATGATTACATTACTTATTTAAATGTATATGGCAAATCCCCAAAAGTAGTTACATGGTATTAATTTATACCATGTATAAATTTATACCATGTATAAATTAATTTCACATTCATTTTAACATTTTTCTTTTTTGTTAAATTGAATTAGTATTTTCATTTCACTGTCTCACATAACTTTATACTAACATACTAAATCTTTTATATAGGCATTGTTGTAGTCCTATTTATAAACATCTGTAAAGTCATTAAGTATTATCAAATGCTAAAGTCAAATTAAAGTAAAATCAAGTATAATTATTTTTTTCATAGACCTACATGTCTCTGTGAAAATATGTGATTATGGCTTCGAACTTTCATCATCTAGTTCTACCATGATTATCCTTTACTTGCACTGCTTGGATTTCTCTTTGAAAAAGAGCTTGCTATTCATCTGTGAAAATGGCGGGTAGCTAACAGCCCCCAATTACAGCATCTTTAGGTTCTGGACCAGCATGTAAGCAGAAACCACACATTACTTAAGAAGGCCCCAGACAAGGACTAAACTTAACAGGATTATCAATGTTGGTCATTTTTGTCCAATGCAGGACTGGGCAATGTTTATGTTATACCTGAGTGAGTTTAAACAGAAGCACCACACACTGAGTTTGCTGAGAGTCCAGCTTTATGCTGGTATCCGAGAGTCAGCTAGAGCTCAGATCTCTCAGCCAAGAACAAAGGGCGGTCCACAGTTTTACACCAGTTTAGAGTCGGGGGGGCGGGTAAGCAGATTATTACAGAAGCAGAAGGAGCAGGTTAGGGGAGAACGGGGGCCTAACAAAAAGTTCTACTTGTTTTTCACTCAGGATGTTGGGTAGCAGTGCCGGGTAACAGTTACACAGTTGCAGATACAGGATGTGCAGGGCTGCTGGGCCCTGTTTCTCAGAAAATTGGTTAAAAGATGCCACGTGTCTTAGATGCCAGGTGTTCCAGACTTTTGGAACAGAATGCCCTACATAGCTTAGGGTTGGCAAAATGGAGTTAGCAGGATTGTTTAAAATGTGCTGATTATAGCCATGCTCAAGCTAGGGTATTTCATTTATTTCATACATCTTCATCATGGTGACCAAGAATTTGTCAAGTCTGGATAGTGGTCACAGGCTTTACCTTCTCATCCTGCTTCCTTCCATCTTATGTTTATTGAGTGTCACATCTGCATTGCGTTCTGAAATTTTGTATTTTTTATAAATTACAATCTGTCTAATTTTTATTTTGTGGCTAATGCTGTCATATTCAAGAAATCACTTCCAAATCTAATATCATAAAGCTTTTGTGTTATGTTTACTTCTAAGAGTTTTATATATTGAAGTCTTATATTTTAGTCTTACATTTTGAATTAATTTTTGTATATAAGATTAGTAAGGGTCCAAATTCTTCCTTTTAGAGATGGCTATTCAGTTTTCCCTTCACCATTTGCTGGAAAGACCATCTTTTACAAATTGAAAAATAATTGGATCATATATATGAGTACTTATTTCTGGGCTCTAAATTCACTGGACTATATGCCTTCCCTGATGCCAGTAACACACTGTTTTAATTATTGTTGTTTTGTAGTAAGCTTTTAAATCAGAAAGTATGAGTCTTCTAGTTTTGTTCTCTTATTTATGATTTTTAAAATAGTTTTATGTTTAAGGGTGCAGGTGCAGGTTTGTTATATAGGTTAAACTAATGTCATAAGAATTTGTTGTACAGATTTTGTCAACTGGATGTTAACCCTAGTATGTATTAATTATTTTTCCTGATCCCCTCCCTACTCTTATCCTTCACCCTTCGGTAGGCCCCAGTGTTTGTTCCCCTCTATATGTCCATGTATTCTCATCATTTAACTCATTCTTGTGAGAATCTATGAATATGGTTTTCTGTTCCTATGTCAGTTTGCTAAGGATAATGACCTCATAATAATACAGGTAATGTTCCATTTATGTTTCTGCAAATAACATAATCTCATTCATTTTTTGGCTGCATAGCATTTCACAGTATATAATGTACCACATTTTGTTTATCTGATCTACCATTGATGGGCATTTAGGTTGATTCCATCTCTTTGCTATTGGGAATAGCACTGCAATGAACCTACACATGTATGTGTCTTTATGGTAGAATGACATATATTCGTTTGGGATGTACCCAGTGATGGGATTGCTGGGTTGAATGGTATTCTTGTTTTTAGATCTTTGAGGAATTGCCATGCTGTTTTTCGAACGGTTGTACTAATTTATACTCCTGCCAACTATATATAAGCATTAATTTTTCTCCACAATCTCACCAACTCCTGTTATTATTTGACCTTTTAATAGCAGCCATTCTGACTAGTATGAGAATAGTATCTCATTGTGGTTTTGATTTGTCTTTCTCTAATGATCAGTGATTTGAGCATTTATTTTGCTATGCTTGTTGGTCATATGTATGTATTCTTTTGAAAAGTTTGTGTCTTGTGCCTACTTTTTAATAAGGTTGTTCATTCTTTTCTTGTAAATTTGTTTAAATTCCTTATAGATGCTGAATATTAGACCTTTGTCACATGCATAGTTTGCAAATATTTTCTCCTATTCTGTTTGCTGTCTGTTTATCCTATTGATAGTTGCTTTTGATGTACAGAGCTATTTAATTAGATCCCATTTGTCAATTTTTGCTTTTGTTGAGATTGCTTTTGGCAACTGTCATGAAATATTCACCAGGTCCTATGTTTCAGATGGCATTGCATAAGTTGTCTTCCAGCATTTTTACATTTGGGGGTTTTATACTTAAGTCTTTAATCTATATTGAGTTGGTTTTAATATATGGTATCAGGAAGGCATTCACTTTTAATTTTCTGCATGTGACCAGCCAGTTATCCCACCATCTTTTATTAAATATGGAGTCATTCTGTTGCTTGTTTTTGTTAGCTTTATCAAAGATCAGATGGTTGTAGGTGTGTGGCCTTATTTCTGGGCTTCCTATTACGTTCCATCAGTCTGTGTGTTCAGCATCATGCTGTTTTGTTTACTATAGCCCTGCAGTATAGTTTGAAGTCAGATAGAGTGATGCTTCCAGCTCTGTTCTTTTTGCTTAGGATTTCCTTGGCCATTTGAGCTCTTTTTTCTTTCCATATGCATTTATAAATCATTTTTTCAGTTTGTGAAGAATATCAATGGTGGGTTGATAGAAACAGCACTGAATCTGTAAATTGCTTTGGACACTATGGCCATTTTAGTGATATTGATTTTATCTATGAATATGAAATGTTTTTCCATTTGTTTTTTGTCATCTCTGATTTTTTTGAGTGGTGCTCTACAGTTCAGTAGAGATCTTTCAACTCCTTGATTAACTATTCCTAGGTATTTTATTCTTTTTGTGACAAGAGTGAGTGAGATTGCATTCCTGATTTGTCTTTCAGCTTGACTCTTGTTGAAGTAGTAGAATTCTAGTTTGTTTGTTTTTTTTTGTATTTTGATTGTGTATACTGAAACTTCACTGAAGTTATCAGCTTAGAAAGCTTTTGGGTTGAGACTGTAGAGTTTTCTAGATTTAGAATCATATCATCTGCAAACAGGAATCCTTTGACTTCCACTCTTCCTATTTGGATATCCTTTATTTATTTTGCTTGCCTGGTTGCTCTGGGAAGGATTATCAATGCTGTGTTGAAAATGAGTGGTGTTATAAATATCTTCATATATTTATATGTGTATGTGTATGCATATATACACATAATAGTGTATATATATATATATGTATACATGGGTGTATGTATTATATATAGAAATTGGTTCACATAATTGGCTGCTGGACAGGCTGCAATCTATAGGACAGGCTGGAACCTCAGGCAGGAATTATATACTGAAGTCTTGAGATGGAAGTTATACTTTTTTTTTTTTTTTAATTTTTTATTGTATTTTAGGTTTTGGGGTACATGAGCAGAGCATGCAAGACAGTTGCATAGGTACACACATGGCAGTGTGCTTGGCTTTCCTTTTCCCCTTCACCCACATTTGGCATTTCTCCCAAGGCTATCCCTCCCCACCTCCCCCTGCCACTGGCCCTCCCCTTTTCCCCCCAATAGACCCCAGTGTTTAGTACTCCCCTCCCTGTGTCCATGTGTTCTCATTTTTCATCACCCGCCTATGAGTGAGAATATGCAGTGTTTCATTTTCTGTTCTTGTGTCAATTTGCTGAGGATGATGTTCTCAAGATTCATCCATGTCCCTACAAATGACACAAACTCACCATTTCTGATTGCTGCATAATATTCCATGGTGTATATGTGCCACATTTTTCCAATCCAGTCTATTATCAATGGGCATTTGGGTTGATTCCAGGTCTTTGCTATTGTAAACAGTGCTGCAATGAACATTCGTGTACATGTGTCCTTATAGTAGAACGATTTATAGTCTTTTGGATATATACCCAGTAATGGCATTGCTGGGTCAAATGGAATTTCTATTTCTAAGGCCTTGAGGAATCGCCACACTGTCTTCCACAGTGGTTGAACTTATTTACACTCCCACCAACAGTGTAAAAGTGTACCTTTTCCTCCACATCCTCTCCAGCATCTGTTGTCTCCAGATTTTTTAATGATCGTCATTCTAACTGGCGTGAGATGGTATCTCAATGTGGTTTTGATTTGCATCTCTCTGATGACCAGTGATGATGAGCATTTTTTCATATGATTGTTGGCCTCATATATGTCTTCTTTCGTAAAGTGTCTGTTCATATCCTTTGCCCACTTTTGAATGGGCTTGTTTGTTTTTTTCTTGTAAATCTGTTGGAGTTCTTTGTAAATTCTGGATATCAGCCCTTTTTCAGATGGGTAAACTGCAAAAATTTTTTCCCATTCTGTTGGTTGCCAATCCACTCTAGTGACTGTTTCTTTTGCTGTATAGAAGCTGTGGAGTTTCATTAGGTCCCATTTGTCTATTTTGGCTTTTGTTGCCAATGCTTTTGGTGTTTTGTTCATGAAGTCCTTGCCTACTCCTATGTCCTGGATTGTTTTGCCTAGATTTCCTTCTAGGGTTTTTATCGAGCCAGGTCTTATGTTTAAGTCTTTAATCCATCTGGAGTTAATTTTAGTGTGAGGTGTCAGGAAGGGGTCCAGTTTCTGCTTTCTGCACATGGCTAGCCAGTTTTCCCAACACCATTCGTTAAACAGGGTATCCAATCCCCATTGCTGGTTTTTGTCAGGTTTATCAAAGATTGTATAGTTGTAGATATGTTGTGTTGCCTCTGGTGCCTCTGTTTTGTTCCATTGGTCTATATCTCTGTTTTGGTACCAGTACCATGCTGTTTTGATTACTGTAGCCTTGTAGTATTGTTTGAAATACGGTAGTGTGATGCCCCCCGCTGTGTTCTTTTTGCTTAGAATTGACTTGGCTATGCGGGCTCTCTTTTGGTTCTATATGAAGTTCATGGTGGTTTTTTCCAGTTCTGTGAAGAAAGTCAATGGTAGCTTGATGCGGATAGCGTTGATTCTGTAAATTACTTTGGGCAGTATAGCCATTTTCACGATATTAATTCTTTCTAACCATGAACATGGAATGTTTCTCCAGCTGTTTGTGTCCTCTCTGATTTCGTTGAGGAGTGGTTTGTAGTTCTTTTTGAAGAGGTCCCTTACGTTCCTTGTGAGTTGTATTCCAAGGTATTTTATTCTTTTTGTAGCAATTGTGAATGGCAGTTCGTTCTTGATTTGGTTTTCTTTAAGTCTGTTATTGGTGTAGACGAATGCTTGTGATTTTTGCACATTGATTTTGTATCCTGAGACTTTGCTGAAGTTGCTTATCAGTTTCAGGAGTTTTTGGGCTGAGGCGATGGGGTCTTCTAGGTATACTATCATGTCATCTGCAAATAGAGACAATTTGGCTTCCACCTTTCCTATTTGAATACCCTTTATTTCTTTTTCTTGCCTGATTGCTCTGGCTAGAACTTCCAGTACTATATTGAATAGGAGTGGTGAGAGACGGCATCCTTGTCTAGTGCCAGATTTCAAAGGGAATGCTTCCAGTTTTTGCCCATTCAGTATGATATTGGCTGTTGGTTTGTCATAAGTAGCTTTTATTACTTTGAGATACGTTCCATCGATACTGAGTTTATTGAGGGTTTTTAGCATAAAGGGCTGTTGAATTTTGTCAAATGCCTTCTCTGCATCAATTGAGATAATCATGTGGTTTTTGTTTTGGTTCTGTTTATGTGGTGAATTACGTTGATAGACTTGCGTATGTTGAACCAGCCTTGCATCCCCGGGATGAATCCTACTTGATCATGATGAATAAGTTTTTTGATTTGCTGTTGCGATTGGCTTGCCAATATTTTATTGAAGATTTTTGCATCTATGTTCATCATGGATATTGGCCGGAAGTTTTCTTTTCTTGTTGGGTCTCTGCCGGGTTTTGGTATCAGAATGATGTTGGTCTCGTAAAATGATTTGGGAAGGATTCCCTCTTTTTGGATTATTTGGAATAGTTTTAGAAGAAATTGTACCAGCTCCTCGTTGTGTGTCTGGTAGAATTCGGCTGTGAACCCATCTGGACCTGGGCTTTTTTTGTGTGGTAGGCTCTTAATTGCTGCCTCAACTTCTGACCTTGTTATTGGTCTATTCATAGTTTCAGCTTCCTCCTGGTTTAGGCTTGGGAGGACGCAGGAGTCCAGGAATTTATCCATTTCTTCCAGGTTTACTAGTTTATGTGCATAGAGTTGTTTGTAATATTCTCTGATGATGGTTTGAATTTCTGTGGAATCTGTGGTGATTTCCCCTTTATCATTTTTTATTCCATCTATTTGGTTGTTCTCTCTTTTATTTTTAATCAGTCTGGCTAGTGGTCTGTCTATTTTGTTGATCTTTTCAAAAAACCAGCTCTTGGATTTATTGATTTTTTTGAAGGGTTTTCTGTGTCTCAATCTCCTTCAGTTCAGCTCTGATCTTAGTTATTTCTTGTCTTCTGCTGGGTTTTGAGTTTTTTTGATCTTGCTCCTCGAGCTCTTTCAATTTTGACTATAGGGTGTCAATTTTGAATCTCTCCATTCTTCTCATATGGGCACTTATTGCTATATACTTTCCTCTAGAGACTGCTTTAAATGTGTCCCAGAGGTTCTGGCATGTTGTGTCTTTGTTCTCATTGGTTTCAAAGAACTTCTTTATTTCTTTCTTCATTTCATTGTTTACTCAGTCAACATTCAAGAGCCAGTTGTTCAGTTTCCATGAAGCTGTGTGGTTCTGGGTTGGTTTCTGTGTTCTGAGTTCTAACTTGATTGCACTATGGTCTGAGAGGCTGTTTGTTATGATTTCAGTTGTTTTGCATTTGTTGAGCAGTGCTTTACTTCCAATTATGTGGTCAATTTTAGAGTAGGTGTGATGTGGTGCTGAGAAGAATGTATAGTCTGTGGATTTTGGGTGTAGAGTTCTGTAAATGTCTATCAGGTTTGTTTGCTCCAGGTCTGAGTTCAAGCCCTGGATATCCTTGTTGATTTTCTGTCTGGTTGATCTGTCTAATATTGACAGTGGAGTGTTAAAGTCTCCCACTATTATTGTGTGGGAGTCTAAGTCTCTTTGTACGTCATTAAGAACTTGCCTTATGTATCTGGGTGCTCCTGCATTGGGTCCATATATGTTCAGGATCGTTAGCTCTTCTTGTGGTATCGATCCTTTTACCATTATGTAATGGCCTTCTTTGTCTCTTTTGATCTTTGTTACTTTAAAGTCTATTTTATCAGAGATGAGAATTGCAACTCCTGCTTTTTTTTGCTCTCCATTTGCTTGGTAAATCTTCCTCCATCCCTTTATTTTGAGCCTTTGTGTATCCTTGCATGTGAGATGTGTTTCCTGGATACAGCACACTGATGGGTTTTGGATTTTTATCCAATTTGCCAGTCTGTGTCTTTTGATTGGTGCATTTAGTCCATTTACATTTAGGATTAATATTGTTATGTGTGAATTTGATACTGTCATTTTGATGCTAAGTGGCTGTTTTGCCGGTTAGTTGTTGTAGATTCTTCATTATGTTGATGCTCTTTAGCATTTAGTGTGATTTTGGAATGGCTGGTACTGGTTGTTCCTTTCTATGTGTAGTGCCTCTTTTAGGAGCTCTTGTAAAGCAGGCCTGGTGGTGACAAAATCTGTGAGTACTTGCTTGTTCTCAAAGGATTTTATTTTTCCTTCACTTCTGAAGCTCAGTTTGGCTGGATATGAAATTCTGGGTTGAAAGTTCTTTTCTTTAAGAATGTTGAATATTGGCCCCCACTCTCTTCTGGCTTGTAGTGTTTCTGCCGAGAGATCTGCTGTGAGTCTGATGGGCTTCCCTTTGTGGGTGACCTGACCTTTCTCTCTGGCTGCCCTTAGTATTTTCTCCTTTATTTCAACCTTGTTGAATCTGATGATTATGTGCCTTGGGGTTGCTCTTCTTGCAGAATATCTTTGTGGTGTTCTCTGTATTTCCTGCATTTGAATGTTGGCCTGTCTTGCTAGGTGGGGGAAATTTTCCTGGATGATGTCCTGAAGAGTATTTTCCAGCTTGGATTCATTCTCTTCGTCCTTTCTGGTACACCTATCAAACGTAGGTTAGGTCTTTTCACATAGTCCCACATTTCTTGGAGACTTTCTTCATTCCTTTTTGCGCTTTTTTCTCTAATCTTGGTTTCTTGTTTTATTTCATTGAGTTGGTCTTCGACTTCAGATATTCTTTCTTCTGCTTGGTCAATTTGGCTATTGAAACTTGTGCATGCTTCGCAAAGTTCTTGTATTGTGTTTTTCAGCTCCTTTAATTCATTCATATTCCTCTCTAACTTATCCTTCTTGTTATCATTTCCTCAATTTTTTTTCAAGTTCCTTAGTTTCTTTGCATTGATTTAATACATGTTCTTCTAGCTCACAAAAGTTTCTCATTATCCACCTTCTGAAGTCTAATTCCGTCATTTCGTCACAGTCATTCTTTTTTCAGCTTTGTTCCCTTGCTGGTGAGGAGTTTTGGTCCTTTCTAGGAGGCGAGGTGTTCTGGTTTCGGGTGTTTTCCTCCTTTTTCCACTGGTTTCTTCTCATCTTTGTGGATTTATCCGCTTGTCATCTGTGTAGTTGCTGACTTTTCGATTGGGTCTCTGAGTGGACACCCAGATTGTTGATGATGAAGTATTTCTGTTACTTGGTTTTCCTTCTACCAGCCTAGCCCCTTCGCTGTATGACTGCTGTGGTCCACTCCAGGCCCTGCTTGTCTGGGGTGCACCTCTAGCAGCTGTGGCACAGCGATGGATGCTACCAGTTTCTTTTTCTGCTATCTTTGTCCCAGGATGATGCCTGCCAAATGTCAGTCTTTTGGATATAGAGGGGTCAGGGAGCTGCTTGAGGAGACAGTCTGTACTTTATAGGAGCTCAATTGCTGAGCTGTGAGCTCTGTTGTTCATTCAGGGCTGTTGGGCTGCTATGTTTGATTCTGCTGCAACAGAGCTCATTAAAAAAAACCTTTTTTCTCAAATTCTCTGTGTTTTGTGGTTTGGGCTTTATTTTTGGATGTTTGTTGAGGTGTCCTGCCCAGCTAGGAGGCAGACTAGCCACTGTTTGCCTGCCCAGGCTCCACCCTGCTGTTGTGTGGTTCACCCTGTTGCTACAGGCTCTGCTGTTCTGCTGTGGTCTCCCCCACGCCCTGCGGCAGAGTCTCTTCATTGTAGCGGGTTGCCTCGGCAATGGCTGGCTGCGTCAGCAGTGGGCGTGTATCTCAGTTTGGGCGGGTTGCCTCAGTAATGGTGGACGCCCCTCCCCCACAGAGCGTCTCAGACCATCTGCACGGAGATTGTTTGAAATCGCAGTTTTGTTCGTCCCACTGGGCTACCCCAAACGCTCTGTCCCTGCAATCCCCTGGGCTGGCCCACTGTCCAAGTCTCGTTTAGTCTCAAGTCCAGCCCTCTCAAGTCTCAGGTTGCTGGTTCAACAGGGCACCTGGACAAGCACGCCCTGTGGGGACCGCTGGGTGGGGTCAGCCGCCACCACCCCGGCTGCCAGCTTCGCCAGGCAGAGGTACTGCCTGGCGTCCCACATCTCCTTTATACTTGGGAGTTTCCCCGTTCTGTGGGCAACAAAGATCAGTCTGGAAATGCAGCTCTGGCTCACCTCTCCACGGATTCAACGAGAGCTCCAATCCTGGGTTGTTCTCACAGCGCCATCTTGAGTCCTCCCCCCAGAAGTTATTTTTTCCTAGAAAATTTGTGTTTGCTGTTAAGGCCTTCAACTAATTGAATGAAGCCTACCCTAATCATCCAGGATAATGTGCTTTTCTTAAAGTGAACTGAATTTTAGATGTTAATCACTCATACAAAATACGTTTATAGCAATATCTAGACTAGTGTTTGGCCACACAACTGAGCATCATAGCCACACAAAATTAACCATTACACATGCAATCTACAAACTATATTATATTATATTATAAACTATAGTCACCTTACTTGTCTGTCAAAGAATTGATCTTATTTCTTCTACCAAACTGTATAAGGAGAAGGAAAGAATGTATATTTTTACCCATTAATCGACTCCTCTCCATTCCTTCTCCCATATACACTTACCAGCCTCTAGGATCCACTTTTATGTCACCCATACATGGGTGAGAACTAACAATAATTGTCCTTCTGTGCTTGGTGCATTTTAATTTACATAATGATCTCTGTTTCCATTCATGTTCCTGCAAATAACTGAATTGTATTATTTTTGTGCCTATTGTTCCATTGTAATATATTATATGTATATCATATTTTCTTTCTTTCTTTATACATTTGTGGATAAAGCAGCCTTCAGAGAAGCTGAGACTGATGATGGACTTCTGAATTTAAACTATCAAAACCAGAATACAACAGGGTAATATATTTTTAAAGGTAACAAAAGCAAAATTATAAAAGCTCTACTGACAGGATTTGATTATTTTAAATGGCTAAATAATATTCCATTGTGTATTTTCTTGTTGTTGTTTATCCATTCATTCCTTGATGAACACTTACACTGTTTCCAGATTTTTACTAATGTGAATAGTGCTACAAAAAACATGGAAGTGCAAAGACACCTTATAGTTATTTCCTTTTTTTGGAGATATATATACATGCACACATATTTAGCATATATATGTATATATTAATAGTGAAATTGCTGTGTCATATGATAGCTCTATATTTACCTTTTTCAGGAACCTCCACAGTTCTAGTACATAGTTCTTATTATATGGACCTTCATGTACTTATTTACATTTCCACCAACAGTGTAGGAAAGTTATCCTTTCTATACATCCTCCTCACCATCATTATGTCCCATCTCTTTGATTTAAGCCATTTTAACTTGGGTGAGAGTATATTTTGTTGTGGTTTCAATGTGTATTTTCCTGATGATTTGTGATTTTCAACATTTTTTTTTCACATTGCTGTTGGCTATTTGAATGTCTAAAAGTCCTGACCAAAGCAATTAGGCAAGAGAAAGAAATAAAAGGCACTGAAATTAGAAGTTAAATTAGCCTTGTTTAGAGATTACATGATTTTTTACTTAGAAAACCCTGAAGACCTCACCAATAAAAAAAAATACTATGAGAAGTAATATGCAATTTCAGTAAAGTTTCAGAGTACAAATCTTAGGAAAACAAGTACCATTGCTATATATAAACAGCTATCTGAAAAAGAAATCAAAAAAATAATTTCATTTAAAAGAACTATAAATAATATAAAATACCTAGGAATCAATTTAACAAGCAAATGATCTACACAGAGGAAATTATAAAACTGATTTAAAAAGTTGAAAAAGACATTAAAAAATGGGGAAAACATCCCATGCTTATGAGCTAGAAGGATCAACTTGGTTAAAATGGCATTACTACTCAGTGCAATTTACATATTCAGTGCAATCTCTGCCAAAATCCAATTATATTCTTCACATAAATACAGAAAAAAAATTCTAAAATTTGTGTGGACCACAAAAGACTGTGTAACCAAAGCAATTCTGAGACAAAAAAGAACAAAGTTGGAGTCATCACACTACTTAACTTCAAAATCTTCTACCAAGCTATAGTAACCAAATCAGCATGCCAATGCTACTGGCATAAAAACAGACACACAGAAGCCCTGACTAAGAGAGAACCCAGATTCAAATCTTCCCACTTACAGCCAACTCATATTTGACAGAGGTGCCAATAATGTACAAAAAGGGAAGCCCAATCTCTTTAATAAATTGTGCTGGGGGAACTAGAGAAGTATATGCCAGAGAATGAAACTAGAGCCGTATCTCCCACCATCTATAATAATCAAGTCAAAAAGGATTAAAGGCTTAAACCCAAGACCAAAAACGATGAATCTACTAGAAGAAAACTTTGAAGACCACAAAGCACAGGTAACCAAAGCAAAAATAGACAAATGAGATCACACCAAGCTAAAAGTCTTTTGCACAGCAAAGGAAATAATCAATAAAGTGAAAAAATAATCCAGAGAATGGAAGACAATATTTGCCACATCTGAAAATAAATTAATAACCGGAATATATAGGTTCAAAGACCTAAATAGCAAAAAGAAGAAAAAAAAACCTCAGAAATTGAAAAAGGAGTAAACGATTTGAAAAGAATTTTTTTTTTTTTTAAAAGACATAAAACTGGCCATCAAGATACTTGATTTGACTGCAATTAATCTTGTTTGCAATTTCACTCTCCCCAAAGTTCCTATTTCAACTCTGCCTTTCAGTAGCTTTTCCTACAACTTTAGTATCTTTTAAAGCTACAATAGAGATTTTTCTGACTTTTTATCCTTTAAAGTATAAGTTGTCTTGTAGCTGTCTGAGCTTTCTTTATTTTTATTTTTAACAAGGTTGTCTATTCTGTTGAAAACAGCTATGTCACATCATAGTCCATCATTATCATTATCATTGTTCTCGTGGTTGCTGCCTTCACATCCTCCTCAGTAGGCACGTATGAAAGCACAAGCCACAAGAAACAAGGTCCCAATGCCCTCATTCTCCCAGATGGGGACACTCTTCAACTTCAGAATTGTATCTCGAGGCTTTACTTTTCCTATGGTCATCACTGCAATTAATTATTATTATGGATTTTTTAATCTGATGTGTTAACAATTTATCTTATGATACAATCCAAGGGAAGAAAGAAGCAAGGGAAAAATAAATTTAAATCAGGTAGAAGAAAAGAAAATTTCAAGATTCCTGGCCACAGCCTAAATCAAAATTGTAAATAACCAGAAAATGGGATTTCTCGCTCTCTGATTGCTCTAGTTGGAGCAGACCATATGGTGTTACTATTTCTTGCCAATTAGAGGAATAGATGGCAAAGTAATATAAAGTAATATAGCCACAGATTCTTTTCCTTTTTCTATAACTTTTTAGTAAAAATTCACCTTAAACAACATTAATTCCTCTGCACTGCTGTGTTGTAATCCTATCCCTTTGAGAGACAATGGAGATGCCAGGAGCAAGGCAGATAGGTCATCTGATTCTAACAGAGTTGGATGGAGACAGAGATTCAGTGGGACTGGTCAGAGCAGGTTAGATGCAAGGATAAAAACCTTCTACCTAAAGGAAGTTCAGACTGTTGAGTGCTTGTTAGAAAATCATCCAAAGGGTGACAGGGAGTATTTCTTGCAGGTACTCTTATTGAACACCTGATCAAGGGGACTGCAACTTCTGCATATGACTGTCTGTTTGTGGAAAAGCAGTGGGTGCTCAATGGATCTACCCTTGCACAGTGGCTTTAAAAGTGACAGTGAACATGTCAGCAAATTGACATAAATTATGTCATCAAGTCTTTCATAGGACTTACATTTTCAGAGACTTGAGAGTACTCTTTTAAAAATGCAATTCAGATATAAGCTAACCAAGCTCAATTTCTACAATGGTTTCCATCTTACTGGGGAAACTACTTTAAAATTCTTACCCTTGCCTTAAGACTATCTGTTCTGAATTCTGTCACTATGATTGTCTTGTATACACTTCTCCCTTGCAAACTATGGACAACTACATTTTCCTGTTTTTTTTTTTCCTTAAAAATGTCTAACTGGCCTTTTATCTCTGGGACTCACACTTTATTCTCAAGGTGTTCTCCCTCACTTGGTGCAGGACTCTGAGGCACTGTCACATCTGCAGAGGAATTTACATGATGATCAAATCTGATTATTTATACTTGCATGTGTCTTTCTTCTGCTCAAAATAATTATCTGATCTGAAGTTATAATGTGTATTTAGCTATTGGCTTATTTATGTCTTCTCTCTCTCACAATAAAAGTATCCTGTCTATCTTGTTTTTTGTTTGTCTTTTTCTTTTCTTATTTGACTAAATCTCCAACATCTAGGAGAGTTTTCGTCACATAGTAGGTGTACATAAATACTTCTGCATGAATGGGTAAAAGAAAGAATAAATGGTTGATCAAACATCAACCTAAAAATTAACTGTTATTATGTTTAGACTTTAAATGTCACTGTAGTGATTAACAAAACAAATTTAATGTTACTAAAATTTAGTAAAGATGTTTATTTACATTCCTGATAATGTGTTTAAATAATTAAAGGGATAGATGGCTTGTCTACTAGAAAGCTTTGGAAATAATTGTGTGAAAGTAAGAAGTCATAAATTATTTTCACTGAGTCAATTGACAGATACTCAAGAAAAAATGGTAAAGTCCTGTTTTTTATGTAACAATGATAATGTTTCTTATCATTGTTAATGAGATTTTATATCATTTTCTCTGACTTTTAACCATACCTAAAACTAATGAAGAACATAATTATGTAAATATAAATTATTATTGCATTTAATATTAAACTTTACTACAATGAAGTTTAAACTGAAATTTTACTTATCTTTTTCTTTGTGTGAACAATTAATAAATACATTAAGTAGATTTTTTTTTAGCTCTTAACAAATCCATCCTAAGCCTTATTTCTAAACTATCTCATCCTGTCCTTTAATCTCTTTTTTAATTATTTTGAGTTAAATTATTGTCACTCTCCATTGGAGTTATCATAGAATACATTCAAATACAATCTACTATACTATCACTATATTAAATATAACTATCTAAAATGATGAAACACCAAACAAATACATTTCAATATGTGTTCCTTAATGTCATAAAAAAGTAATGAAAGGTTTCAATTATAGTAATTTTTTGCAAATGAGGATTGGTGTTCTGCTTTCATACTTTATCAGATAAAAACTGGACCCCTTCCTGATAGCTTACACTAAAATTAACTCCAGATAGATTAAAGACTTAAACATAAGACCTAACACCATAAAAACCCTAGAAGAAAACCTAGGCAAAACCATTTAGGACATAGGCATAGGCAAGGACTTCATGACTAAAACATCAAAAGCATTGACAACAAAAGCCAAAATACACAAATGGGATCTAATTAAACTCCAGAGCATAAGTACAGCAAAAGAAACAGTTGTTAGAGTGAACTAGTGCAATCTGCCCATCTGACAAAGGGTTAAAAGCTGAGATTTACAAGAAAAAAACAAACACGCCCATTCAAAAGTGGGCAAAGGATATAAACAGACTTTCAAAAGAAGACATATATGAGGCCAACAAACATATGAAAAAGTGCTCATCATCACTGGCCATTAGAGAAATGCAAATCAAAACCACACTGAGATACCATCTCATGCCTGTTAGAATGGCAATCATCAAAAAGTCTGGAGACAATAGATGCTGGAGAGGATGTAGAGAAATAGGAACACTTTTACACTGTTGGTGGGAATGTAAATTAGTTCAACCATTGTGGAAGACAGTGTGGTGATTCCTCAAGGATATAGAACTAGAAATACCATTTGACCCAGCAATCCCATTACTGGGTATAAGGATTATAAATCGTTCTATTATAAAGACATATGCACGTATATGTTCATTGTGGCACGGCGCTGTTTACAATAGCAAAGACCTGGAAGCAACCCAAATTCCCACCAATGATAGACTGGACAAGGAAAATGTGGCACATATACACCATGGAATACTATGCAGCCACAAAAATCTATGAGTTTGCATCCTTTGTAGGGACATGGATGAAGCTGGAAACCATCATTCTCAGCAAACTGACACAAGAACAGAAAATTAAACACAGCATGTTCTTACTCATAGGTGAGTGTTGAACAATGAGAACACATGGACACTGAGAGGGGAACATCACACACAAGCGTCTGTTGGTCACTAGGGAGGGACAGTGAGGGATGGGGAAGTTGGTGAGGGATAACATGAAGAGAAATGCCAGATGTGGTGATGGGGGGATGGAGGCAGCAAACCACTTGCCATGTATGTACCTATGCAACAATCCTACATGATCTACACATGTACCCCAGAACCTAAAGTACAATAAAAAAATACTTTTCATGGGTTTACCTTAATAATTTATTTTTTGATTGGTCCATTAAGTTCTGTCTCTCTACATAAACTTATTTGAAGTGGTTTATAGTATTTTGCATGATAAAATGGAGAAAATAAAATTAAATTATGAAGTCATATTTAGGAAAAGTAAAAGTATAATATCAAAAGATAAGTTATAAAAATGTAATTCTTAAAGATGTTGTAGTTTCTATGGATTGCTAGAAGGAAATACAACAGACAGTATTACCTATAAATAAGAAATATTTATTCCTCACATTTCTGGGAGTTGTGAAGTCTCAGGTCAAAGTGCTGGCAGATTTGCTGCTTGGTGTATGGTGAGGCCCTACTTCTTGGTTCATAGGCTGGTCTTTTCCTTATATCCTCACATTATGGAAGAGGCAAGGAATCCTTCTGAGGTCTTTCTTATGAGGGCACCTCTCCCATTCATGAGAGCTCTACCTTCAAAACCTGATCACCTCCCTGAAGCCCAGTCTCCTAATGCTATCACTTTAGAGGTTAGGGATTCAACACATAAATTTGGGAGGGACAAAAACATACAGTGTATTACATGTGTGTTTCTTGGCTTCCAAAAGGAAATATAATTCCTCTCCCAAAAATCTATTTATCTGGACAAAAAGAACCACTTATTTTCACAGAAAAAACAACATTGTTTAGCATATCATTTCAAGAGAAAGTTCTCAGGTTAGTATGTAGTCAGCATATTTATAAGTCAGAAATATTTGTAAAATATTTTAATGAGCTTTTATATAATGATTGCTGTAGAAGAATAAAGTTATAACTTTAAATGCAACAAAAAATTGTGAAATTCTATGATATGATATATAAACAAAAAGTTTCTGATAGGCTGATGTATACCAGCATAGAATTTATAGTATTATGAACTGTAGATGTGATGTATAACTTTCAAAGTTATTCAGCAAATAAATAGAGCAACTGAGAGAACATCAGATAAGGAACACCAAATTTAGGGATGAAGACCTTGCTCTCTAACGCTTCAAATCCTGTGGATTTTATAAATAATAACATCATACTATGTATTTTAGATTTTCAATTTTCAAAGAAAATCAAATGCATACCACCTCATTTACTAATTATATTGTTTATGTATGTGTGTATTCAGCTCAATGTCTTGCCTTATTTCCCATGTTAAGATTTGTTGTGTGTCTTCTTTGGACATCGACTGCAAAATTTATATGTAATTTTAAGAGATTTGGAGATTATTCTATTTCATGTTTAAAATAATTGTATCAAAATGCAAATCAAATATCCACATATTCTGATTGTCACTATTCCATTTCATAATCAGCATATATAGATTAAAATACTGAAGAATTCCAGAACCTAAATGAAAAATACATATCATGAGAATCCCGCCACGGCGCCAAGAAAGTACCTTATACCTTTGCTTTGTTTGCTTGTCTTCTTATTTGCTTTAAGGAAACATTTCACCAAACTGACATAAAATAAATAAATACATATATATGTGAAGATAATTGCTATTAACCTGTCAGATAAATTTTGTTGATAATAAATTCATTGGAGAAATTTTAAATAGAGCATTTACTTGAAACAGATTACTGTTTTATCATATGTGCTTTGAACACAGAAATGTATATAATTTCAAGAATAATGTCAGTAGGTAAGAAAGTGACAGCAGCTTTAAGAATCCATGAGTAACTTGGGGTAAACAGAAACATTCTTTCTCAAGAAATAATGGCTCTGCATTAGTATATAATGAAAATCAATCTTTTTGGCACAAATTCCCATGTTTTCAGACTCATGGGGAGTTTAGATTAAAGTTGATAACCGTATAAACATGCTTGGAATTATATTTTTTTAAAATGATTGACTAAAAAGTAAAAAGAAACGTATAAGTACTTCTGTGGAGCAGCAAAACAGAATGTCAGTAAAAATTCGATAATTATCAGACAGCATCGGATTTTTCTGATTCATTAGAAGCAGTGGGGAGCAAAACTTACAGGAGACAAACTGCAGCTTTGACAACGATGTCCCAGGGTGTACTGGCAAGTAACGTCTGAAACTCAGAGTATACCTAATCCAAAAATGTGAAATCCAAAGTGCTCCCAAACTTAAAGCTTTCTGAGCACCAACATAACACACAAAACAAGTGCTTATCGGAGCATTTCCAATGTAAGATTTTTGGATGAGAGATGCTCAACTGTTAAGTACAATGCAAATATTCCAAAATCCAAAAAGTCCAAAAGCTGAAACACTTCTGATCCCGAGTATTTTGAATAAGAAATACTAACCTGTATTTACTTTCATAAAATGGGCAAATGCACCTCTCCTTGTCATTACCCTTTGCTAAGAATCTCTTCAACAACAAAAGACAATAGAGAGTCCTCTTTGGTACACTGTGAAACATGACAAAGAATTGGAAGTAAATGAATACCTAAAAATATAAGGAAATAATACTTTAAGACAACAGAAAGTTATAGAATAACTAATATATTCTTTAAACCTAATCTCACTCTATAAATATGTTTTTAAATAGAAACCTAGACAACTTACTTTCCCAGTTGCTAAATTAATAAAGTTGTTCCTGTCTATTCCACAGATAAATCAGAATGAGGAAAGTAAGAGGTACACTTATTTAATTCAGAAACCATTTGTAAGAAATGGCAAGTTTAAATAAAGAGATTATTCTATTTCATGTTTCAAGTATTTGTGTTAAAATACAAATAAAATATCCACGTACTCTGATTGTAACTATTCCATTTCACCAATGAAATATATATATGTAGTTATCTCATTCCATACTTAGAATCAGTGTTCTTACTTTTTTAAAGCAGTAATTCTAAAAATATAATGTGCAAATTGTCATGCAAAATCTTATTAAGATGTAACCAAGTTTTGCTGGGGTCATGTGGAGACTATGCTTCTCAATTTCTAACAAATCTCAGGTAAGTTCAAAACAGGCTTTTCTCCAGACTGCACTGAGTAGCAAGGCTTTATCAAAAGTGTCCCAGTGGGTATGCAAGAGCACTCTGGGATGCCTCTAATAGATCACCCATGCATTTCACCCAGTGAACCCATTTGCCCTCAGTATGTCTGGGTAACGCTGGAGACAACCAGAACCTAGGCTACATAAACTTTATCTATTTTTACGGTGTGTCCTGGCTAAAAAGGATCAGATACACTGCTTTGTCCAATGCCATTATATAGGTAAGGACAGAAAAATTCCATTCGTCAATATAACATGATATTTTAAGAGAGAGAACCCTTATAATGTTTGTTCCTTAAAATATTTTTAATTAAAAAATGCCACCAATATCTTTCATATTGGCTTACTTGGCTTTGCTTTTCTTTTGAGACAGAGTCCTGCTCTGTTGCCCAGGTTGTACTGCAGTGGTGCAATCTGGGTCCAAGAGATTCTGCCACCTCAGCCTCCAGAGTAGCTGGGATTACAGGAATAAACCATGCCTGAATATTTTTTGTGTTTTTAGTACAGACAGAGTTTTGCCAAGTTGCCCAGGCTAGTCTTGAACACCTAACCTCAAATGATCCACCCATCTTGGCCTTCCAAAGTGCTGGGATTATAGGTTTGAGCTACTGCTCCAGGCTTATTATTTTGGCATTGTTGGTGATTTTAAATTACGGTGAATGCCACTTAAAAAAAAGTGTTTAGATGTTTCCAGAATGGCTTTTTTTTTTTTAGACAGTCTAGCTCGGTCTCCCAGGCTGGAGTGCAGTGGTACCATCTTGGCTTACTGCAACCTCTGCCTCCCAGGTTCAAGCCATTCTCTTGCCTCAGCCTCCCAAGTAGCTGGAATTACAGGCACCTGCCACCATGCCCAGCTAATTTTTGTATTTTTAGTAGAGATAGGATTTCACTGTGTTGGCCAGGCTGGTCTCAAACTCCTGACCTCGTGATCTGCACACCTTGGCCTACCAAAGTACTAGGATTACACTGTGTTTGGCCAGCAATTTTTTTTTAATGCATAGGATAACCTGTGGCAACTTTTGTATATTCCTTTAAATCTTTAAAAAAATTCCTTTAAAGTAAAATGAATAGTTCTCTACAAGCCCAGCTGTCTTGAATATATTGAAGCCACTAAAAACAAATGTGCATCTTCTTGATTACAAGATGTATTTGCAGAGGTTGTAACTTTGTAATCCACGTGATAAGCCCAGTGTTCTGTATGACACTGATTGTATCTTAAAAATCAATTTGCATGTATAAAATTGTGTATCATTTGATTACTTTGAGGTTTTAAAAATATATTATAAAAAGACTTATATTGCATAGTTGTCTTCTATATCACAAAATTAGTATTCCTTAAATCAGATACTAACATCTTCCACAGAGACAGAAGACAGGACCTCCCAAATCATCAGTGCATAATCAAAAGCCTTATGAAGTGAGTCACAAGTGTGCCTGTTATAGAATTGCATTTAAATAAAAGACAAAAAATGGCAAATAGTTCGTGCTGTTAGAAATCAAAAAGGAGTACTAAGAGAATTCTGAGGGTTTGGTAATGTTTGTAGGAAATCCATGAGCCCCACACATTGGGTGTCAGAACATAGGAATCCATGTGAGCTCCACATTGTGCACCAGAATGTAGGGAGCCAGCCCTACATCACCCGTGGGTACCCCGAGTTCAGTGGTAACAAAGGAAAGAGAAAAAGATGGATTAAGAGAGATAGTGGGCCATCACTTATTACTTTGGAGGAGGCAGTGAAGGGCCTGAGCTCTGATCATTCACTCTATTTATTGGTTACAATCACTTTGAGCTACAGGGTAGGGGTGGAGTAATGGTAGGGAGAGAGTGATGGTGGAGTGAGTCAGTGAGCTGGAACTGAATCAGGGAGCCAGAACTGGTTTGTGATCCTAAGGATTGGTAACAGTGGCAGCTTGGGAGTTTCACAAAACAAGAACATGTGGTTATCTTTACCTTGTTATCTATGTACAGCTGATGGAACACAGCGCTTACAAGGAACCTACAAATCTGGCTACATCACTCTGCTCCGAAGGGCTTTTATGTCCTTGAGCACAATGTTTATGGTAACAGAGCCGAGGTCACCCTGCACCAGAACATGAGACATGGAGAGGCCTTCCTCCTCAGAGGCCCCTGCGGCCTTCCACAGTGTGTTGGTTGTTCCTTGTTTATGTGTTACTCATTACCAATTTATATAGGTACTCTGTAAGTCCTTTCTCCTGTGCTGTTTTTCCCAACAATGTTTCGCTTCATGATCTGGTAAGAATAAGAACATAGTCTTACAATATGTGTCCTTTTCTGTATTAATAATGACATTGTAAAAGT
Organism: Callithrix jacchus; assembly: GCF_049354715.1. Classification (NCBI taxonomy): domain Eukaryota; kingdom Metazoa; phylum Chordata; class Mammalia; order Primates; family Cebidae; genus Callithrix; species Callithrix jacchus. The sequence continues at coordinate 2,427,025 of NC_133502.1, read as the reverse complement.
ATGAATAATTATTTTTAAAAATTCATATTGGAGTATTCCAAGGTGGAATTTTTTTATTTACAATCTTTTAACTACTGTTTATTTGTATGATTCTGTAGCAAGCTTGACTTTTGCTCTTTTATCAACTGTTTTTCATATTACTTTTGGTGATACTTCTAGATAATATTTAATGATGAAGTATCTTTCAAATGGTGGGTTTGTATCTGTGCTTGTGGGTTTGTATTTGAGTGTGTGAATGTGTGGTTTATGTATCCGATGAATGACGGACTACAGACACCTATTTAGCAAATTTGAATTGTAACCTTTAAGTCTGCTGAAAGTAGAGTCTGCAAATATAGATTTAGTGTTATGTTTTTGAAAAATTTAGAAAGATTTCCTAAATCTTTCCATGAACAGTTTTGATTCAAGATAGAGAATTGCACAAGTGAGAACTCGATGATGAAATGGCTGGTTCATCATGCAGGACAGCCTAATCATCAGATTATCAATCAAAGGAAAGTATCCAGACTTTAAGTCACTGAAACTCTACTACAAAATGCACCCATTAGTCAGGATAATGAAATCTACTGCGCACAATAGGATTTTTATAAAAATGTACTGAAAATTGCTCTTTCCTTACATTTGCTATGACAATCAGATATAAAACTGAAACATATTTCTGGCACCTAAGGCAGCTTTACCCTGACTTAGAGAAACAGCTTTTCCAAAATGTCTGGTTTACAGATATTTGCCAGCAATTATGCTCCATTACTTAAGGAAGATAGTAGTAAGTAAATGAAATAAGTAGTCCTCAGAATAAGCATGGAATGTATTAATCTATGTTTTTGGGAAAATGAATAAGTGACCCTAAATATTTTCTTAATAACAGGAAGAGTGAATTTTTTAGATAGTTGTTAGAGAATTTCAAGCCAACTTTTTATGCCCAAACATAGATTTGAATGGCACAAAAAGATTATTTTGCACAGAGAGAATTATTAAATGGATCCAGAGTAATTCATCCATATTTTGTTTTTTGTTTGCATTTTTAAGATATTTATATTTCATGGAAAGTTTGTCTTAAATCAAAACTTTGACACTATTGGAGAAGTAGGTAGAACTACATGTGGGTTTCACAAAACACCAGAGTATCAAAGAATACCTAGATTTTATTCATTCGTTCTCTGGTAAAGCTCTCAAATTTCATTTTTACTTCAAATGTATCTGGCGTGGTAGACTGAGTAATAGACTCTCAATGCTATCCACTTCTTAATCCCAGGAACTTATAAATGAATTAGCTTATACAGAAAAATGAACTTTCAGATGTGATTAAGCTAATAATCTTGAAATGGAGAGATGATACCGAATTATTCAGGTGGGTTCAGTATCATCATGAAGATCTTAAAAGAGAGAGGCAGTAGAGTTAGAGACAGAGAGAGAAAAGTTGTCAGAATGGAAGCAGAGCTCAAAGGAGAGATGCTACATTAATTGGCTTTAAGGATGGGGCATGGGGTGGAGGCATGAGATATGGAACGTAGGCCAGAATTAGAAGCTGGAAAAGCAGCGGAACAGATTTACTTCTAAAGCCTCCTGTAAGAACCAGTCCTCTGGACATGATTGCTTTAACTCGACATAGTCAATTTTGAACTTATGGCTCTGAGAAATGTTAGGACATAACTGTGTTGTTTTAAGCCATGACATTTGTAGTAATTCATTTCAGCAGCAATAGGAAGCTAATGCACTTGGAAATCAGCAACCAATAACTCCTTACCTAGGAAACGTAGTCTTTAACACTTAGAGCCTATATTTTATTTATTACATGACTTTATTTTATGTAATTTTTTTTGTTAAGTTTTCGTTTAAAAGCCAGTATCTTCTTCTAGACTGCTGAATGGTTCCTTCAGTAACCTATGTTTACTCATTTTTATATGTCCAGGTGTGGCAGATGCTTCTGCTATCTGCATTCTATTTCCTAGGTCTACAGCTAATTTCAGCTAGAGTGGCCAAAAAATTCTATGTGACCTCAGGCTCATTTCCCATTGCCAGTATCTGCCCCCATGAGTGCCTATTGCTCAACTTCTGGATTTGCTCTGGGACTTTTTGATGCCTGGAGAAAACTCCCTGGATGTTCAAAGTACACTAGACTTAAACCCTGTGAAGAAGATAACATTTCTAGTGATGCCCTTTAAATAAATGGGCTCAGGAGCCAGTAAATAAAAATCCAAACCACCAATGTATCAGGTAGATGCTTCCAAATTTCATCTCTAATTTTCTCAGATTCAGAAAGAAGCAACTCCCACAACCTACAGCAATTAATTTTATAATGCATCCTTGTTGTGGCTTTTAATCTTGTCCCATCTCATTCTCACTACAGGCATACTCTTGCTTTCTGTGATCACCTCTAAATCAACTACCTGCACCAAGATCTTGTCTCGGACATGGTTTTCAGAAGAACCTGAAGCAGTACACCAGGATGATATTAAGGGTCTTGAGCACAGTAGTCAATCAAATGTTTCTTAGATAATTTACATTTGAAAAATGACTGATTAATGAGAAATATTTAAAATATATTTTAAGAATTGTCTTGATTTTGTTTCTACCTTTAATTATCACTTATGATGATGATTTTTCCTCCTGCATATAAGTATCTAAAGTTGAGTGGGAGTATCATTAGCATGCTGTTAAAGCTTCTGTGATATACTTACAATGGAAGGTATTTCTAAAATATGCTTATTAAAATGGTTACTCTGATTTTATGAGTTTTTTTTAGGTAGACATGTTAATTTTAAAATGATGTATTAATATATAATTTCATTTTCACTGAAAAATGGCACTTTATTGAAGGTCAGCTTCTCCTAACCATTCTAACTAAAATCAAAAATGGTACATAACTTGAAAAAGATAAATTCTGATCTGAGATATAATGCATGCTGCTCCCACTGTGAACAGGAAGTGTTAAATGGACATACTTAGAGTAAGACTTGATAATTTCAAGACTCATATCTCCCCCTTTCTACCCCTACCCTCCACCACCGACTCCCAGACTCTGGGAACCCCCATTCTACTCTCTGCTTGTATCAGTTTGATCATTTTATGTTTCACTTTGAAGTGAGAAAATGTGATACATGTTTTTCTGTGCCTAATTTACTTTACTTAGGCTAACCTCCTCCAAATTCATCTATTTCATCACAAGTAAAAAGATTTCCTTATCTTTTTAAGGCTGAACAGTATGCCATTGTGTATGCATACCTCATTTTCTTTATCTAGATGTTTATTGATGGACACTGAAGTGGATTACGTATTTTGGATATTATAAGCAATGCTGCTATTAATATGAAAGTACAGATATCTCTTTGACATATTGAGTTTAATTCATTTGGATATAAGCATAGAGGTGAATTGTGGATCATACAGTAGTTCTATTTGTAGTTTTTGAGGAACCTACTTACTGTTTTCCATAATAGCTGTATGATGATTACATTCTTACTTTTAGTGCACCTTGAAGGAACTAAAGCCAATAAAGCCAAAGACCATATATTTATATATGATATATACATAAGATATATATGACATATCTAGTCATATATATATCTTATTTATATAGTCATATATATCATATATATAGTATATAGTAATATATATAAGACTATAAATGTCTTATATATATAGTCATATATATCTTATGACTATATGTAAGACCTAGTCATATATATATGATATAATCTTGGGGGCCACGGTGGCTCCAGCCAGTTGTCCTGGCGCTTGAGGAGGCAAGGCCTTGAGTTCAAGGCCAACTGGAGCAACAGTTACATGCTCTCATTGATTGACAAAAAAAAAAAAAGATATAGTCTTATGTATGTAGTCATATATATATATCTTATGACTATATATGTAAGGTATGTCATCTATATATCTTATATATATAATATATAAATATACATATTTATATGTATGGTCTTTTGCTTTTATTGGCTTATGTTATGTATATGTCTACATAGACACACATGTATACATTATTACTATATATAGACAGATACACATTATTACTGATAATTTCTCTGGAATCATGATTAGGTGGGAATGTCATATCTTAGTTTATGTATCTAGAGATAGTTTACATAAGACATTTTGATTTATTTCTCTTCAAATTAGAAAGAATATATAGTGTGAACATTGTTGCAAATGCAGTCTTTGGTATGTAAAAAATAGTAAATTTTATTTTATTATAAATAGTAAATTTAATTTTATTTAATGCTAGAAAATGATAAACTACAAATGTGTTAATTATAAAATATTGTATTAATATTCCCATAGTAGGAATACTAAAACATAAGGATTTACAATTTAGACTATCTTTTGCTACCTTACAAATGCTACATTTGGGAAAATAGCATTGCTGTTGCAGATTGGATAATTGAGGAAATGTGACTGACATTCAAGGTAGTACTAAGTAAGTACATATTTTTTTCTTTGTCAACTATAATTTAACTGCACTATAAGACCATTTATGGTCTTATAGGTCACATGTACTGCATAAATATGCATAACTAGTATGTATCCATAATATTTTAAAAGGACATAAAAAACTTTGTTGATACAGAGTTCTGTACAGCTACAGTATACCTATTGTATATTTTTAATTACTAAATTAATATAATTTAACTAAGTACATATTTTCATATTTGCCATCTGTAATTTAACTGCATTTTAAGACCATCCCTGGTGTATGTGGTCTTCATGAATTTTTAAGTTTAATGTACAGATTTATGATCAGGTAGTACCGAAAATATTTATCAAAGTATCAAGGACGTAAAACAATAGTAACCCTAATTGATGAGTAAAATATGCTATAGAACCAAGAAATACACTTAGTGCAATTTTAGTGTCACAGGGAAATGCAAAGAAGGTCATTCGCAAGCAGTAAAACTGCTAGGGAAAAGTCTAAAAGCAGACAGACCAAAAAGATAGATTGCTTTCAAAGAAGCTGAGACTGATGGTGGACTTCCAAATTAAAACTATGAAAAAAAGAATACAATGGAATAATATATTTTTAAAAGCTGTTAATCACTAAAAGAAGATAGATCAGAAATAAAACCTCCATTGACAGTATTTTCCTCTCTTTATGGCTGAATATTATTATATTGCATATTTTTAATATATTCATCTATTGATAGATATGTAGCTTGGTTCCATATCTTGCTTATTTTGAATAGTGCTGCAGTAAACATGGAGTGCAGATACCTCTTTAGATATATTGATTTCCTTTACTTTATATTCCCACCAGTGTGATTGCTGGATCGTATGATAGTCCTACTTTCAGTTTCTCGAGAAACTTTCACACTGTCCCATAATGGCTCTAGTAATTTACACTCTCTAGTAATTTACACTCTCTCTCTAGTAATTTACACTCTCTAGTAATTTACACTCTCTAGTAATTTACACTCTCTCTCTAGTAATTTACACTCTAGTAATTTACACTCTCTAGTAATTTACACTCTCTAGTAATTTACACTCTCTAGCAATTTACACTCTAGTAATTTACACTCTCTCTCTAGTAATTTACATTCTATAGTAATTTACACTCTCTAGTAATTTACACTCTTTAGTAATTTACATTCTCACCAACAGCGTACAAGGTTTTCTTTTTCTATACATCCTTGACAGCGTTTGTTATTGCCTATCTTTCATATAAAAATAAATCTAGTAGAACTAGGGTAAGACGATGGATGGAACTGGAGGACATTGTATTAAGTAAAATGAATGAGGCACAGAAAGGCATAATTTTGCATTTTCTCATTAAATATGTGGGAGCTAAAAATATTGAACTCAAGGAAATAAAAGAGTAGAATAATGTTTATCATGGCGTGAAAGGGTAGTGGAAAGGAGACAATGAAGAGGAGATAGTTCATGGGTACATAAATAGAGTTCGAATGAAATCTAGTGTTCGGTGGCACAATAGGGCGACTATAGTTAACAATAATTTATTGTGTATTTTAATATAACTAAAAGAGTAGAATTGAAATGTTCCTAACACAAAGAAATAAGAAATATTTGAGGTGATAGGTACCCTAATTACCTTGTGTGACATATTGTATTTTTATTTCAAAATATCACATGTACTGCACAAATATGCATAACTAATATGTATCTGTAATATTTTTAAAGGACAAAAAAACTTTGCTGATACAGAATTATGTGCACCTAAACGAAAGGAAAAAGTGAAGATATTTTTAAACAAACAAGATTGGAGATTTTGATGTTGTTAGAATCACATTATAAGAAATACAGAAGAGAATTTTTTCAGTCACAATGAAAATTATTTCCAATAGAAACACAGAAATGCAAGGAGGAATAAAGAGCAACGTACACGGTTAGTATAGAAAATGTAATCTGGGGTTGGGAAACAGCAAGAACAACAGCAGTAATGGCTTATGGATATACAGCATGCAAAGAGGTGAAATAGATAAGAATATTTCACAAATGCATAGAAAGTGAGTGGGGATGAATTAAGGGCCTGGTGTTATTTCAGAAGGGTTACAAGTAATTTGTATTTCTCTTATTTTTATCTAATCCTTCTAAAAAGTGTCTTAGTCTGCTTGGACAAAAGATCATAAATTGGTGCCTTTTAAACAACAGAAATTTACTTCTCATAGTTTCGGATGCTGGAAAGTTCATAATCAGTAAAAATCTGGTGTCTGTTGAGGGCTCACTTACTCATTCATGGCATTGTCTTCTGACTCTGTTCTTACGGGGCACAAAGGAGGGGGTTTCTGGAGTCCCTTTTTTAATGGCAGTAATCCTATTTATGAGAGCTGTGCCCTCATGTCCTAATCATGTTCAAAAGGTCCTGCCTCTTAATACCATGACCTTGGGGAGTTTTCATTTCAACATGGGAATTTTGGGGGAGCATATTCAGTTCATAGCATTTAGTATTGTGTATTTTGTATATTTACCATGTGAAATGTTATCAATTTTTATTTTTCTTATAATTAGTTTATTATCTATGTATTGGTTTTCTGCCATTTGTTTGTATCCAGAACACTGCCAGTTCAATTTTTATTGCCTTCTGTTGTCTCAGTATCCATACATGAACACCTACAGTCTTGAAGTTTCAAGCTTTCAAAAACAAATATTTGTTTATATATTTGACTTGTTTTGTGATATAAAATTTTCTTTTATTTTCCATCATTACTTTAATTATTTGCCCATTTTATTAGTGCAAATGAGTAGGTCTCAGGATTAGGTTTTTAAAATTGTTATCATTTCTTAAATATGTAACATTTACTCTTGGTCATCTATTTGTAAAAGCATAGAAACAAAATCCCAGGAAGTAAACTGAAAATGCAAATAATTTAAATTTTGCTAAGTCAACACTGAGCACTATCTCACAGATACTCTGCTTTGTGGTTATATTTCCTTCCTCTCTTCGAAGATATTTGTGTCAGAGAAAAGGTCAAAATATTATAGACTCTATTATGCTTTTGTAACAACTATTATAATTCCTTTCATCAGAAAATGTAACTGGCAAGCTGATTGACACCTGCTGATTTCTCCACAGTGTGTCACAGTGACAGACAAATGCCCTTAGTTGTTTGGATTCTTTTGTTTTTGTTTTGATGTGTTTGCCTTTTTGTCTGGTTGGTAGGTAGGTTGACATAGTTTGGTTTGGCTTGCTTTGGTGGCAAGTGAGACACATACCCATTTCCAAATTGATCCTGACCTTATTTTCAGTTCCTTCTTTTTTCTGATGTTTGTTCATGACTACTGAGCATTGTCATGACAGGCTTACAAGTCTTCCTGTTTTGCTCGTAGGTGTCTAGTTTACTATTCATTCTACCTATAACACTTAGAACTGAAGTTGAGAGTTATGGATGACTTTCGGTTTCATAGAGTTTCTTTTTTGTTTTCTCCCTCTTAGTTGATTTGAGGTGTTTTCAGAGATAAGATCTGGGAAGATATATCTTTAATTTAATATTATTATTATCCTTAATTAATCATCACCTAGTTGCTATTTATCCTAAAATTTAATCTCATTATGCAATAATCTCCTTTTGTTTGCATGCAATTCATTTTAAGAGGTAATTGAAAAGAGACAAAAAAGCAGTTAGTGCCTAGAATATTAACGAGTTACTAATCTATTTTGTGTTCATAAGTTTGTATAGTACCTTCTTTGTAAACTGATAACAATATTTGATTATCGTCTACTCTGCAGTGTCTATTAATTAATGACTATAAAGTTTATAATGAATACTATTTGAATTTAATAGAAGATATTACCTTCTAAAATTTTTTCATGACAATTTCTGCAAGTTATAAAGCTTCTAAACAAAATAGGAATTAAAATTGTTGTGATGTAAAACCATACTATTCAGATTATTATTAAATTCAATATTAACTATTATAAGAATTGATATTTACTTGGCATTGAAAACAATATATTTGTGCCTATAAACTTTCCATTATATATTTATTGACTGTTTTTTTTTCTATCATGGTCAATAGCATTTCAGAGTTCTCATTTATTTTTATTAATTATTTATATTTTAAAATTCCACACAGCATAGTAAATGGTCCATATTATTTCACATAGTTTCTAATAAGTACTATGACTACTACCAACGCTGTTTTATAATGCTCTTGTCTTCTTTTAAAAAAATGTAATTTACTATGGCATCTAACTTGCTAAAGTATTGTAACAAATTAAATATTTCACCCATCCTTGGATTTTCAAACACATAGAAAAATTTTAAGAACTGAATATTATTAAAAATGAGTTAAAAATAATACATGATTCAGATTGAATCATATCAGGAAAAAGAGATGAAAATGCTTAACTTTGTACTTTATTTCAGCAATACAAAATTAATATACATTCCCTATCAACGTATAAGACCTCATGAGGAACAAAATTACCAATGAGTATCTCCAAATGCATAATATATTTAATATTTTATCAGAATTATACCTGGAAAATTTTTGTATTGAGGTAATTATATAGCATTGCCCAAATTGCTGGAGCTCCATTTAAGATATATATGTTAAGTGCAAGATGGTAAGTTCAAACTATGGCATAACTAGTAGCAAACCAGTGGCAATAACGTCTTATACAATTTTCCATACCCCTGTCCACCCCTACTGTCTTAGTCCATTCTCACACTGCTATAAAGTACTACCTGAAACTGGATAATGTAGTAAGAAAATAGGTTTAATTGGCTCACAGTTCAGCAGGCTTAATAGGAAGCATGAGGGGGAAGCCTCAGGAGACTTACAATCATGGTGGAAGGCAAAGGGGAAGGAGGCGCCTTCTTCACCTGGTAGCAGGAGGGAGAGAGCACGAAGGTGGAAGTGCCACCGATTTTTAAACCATCAGATCTCCTAAGAACTTACTGTCACAAGAACAGCAAGTGGGAAATCCACCCCTATGACAATCACCTCCCACCAGGCCCTTCCTCCAGTTCAACATGAGATTTGGGTGAAGCCCTATCAAACCATACTGCCTCCTATTGTTGATTGTGCTGTACATCTTGCATACTTATTGTACCTGAAAAACACTACAGTGTCACCTTAGGATCTATGCATTTTTTTTCCTAAAGCATACTTGAAGAGAAGGAGAGAGAGAAAAAAAATATATGTAGATATAGATATAGATACTCAGATCCATTTGATTACAGTTTTTCTTTTTTTCATTTTCTTTATTTATGCTGGAGTTTTGCTCTTATTCGCTGGAGGGCTGGTGTGCAATGATGCAATCTCAGCTCACTGTAAACTTCGCCTCCCGGATTCATGATATTCTCCCGCCTTAGCCTCTTGAATAGTTGGGATTATAGGCATGTACCATGCCATGCCCAACTAATTTCTGCATTTTTAGTAGAGGTGGGGTTTTACCGTGTTGGCCAGGCTGGTCTCAAACGCCTGACCTCAAGTGATCCACCCACCTCAGCCTCCCAAAGTGCTGGGATTACAGCTGTAAGCCACTGTGCCCAACCTGATTATGGTTTTTCTAAATGAATAGAATTGAGCTCTTGTTCACTTCTTCATAATGAATAACCTATGCACTGTTGAAGAAGCATTATAAATGAATGGAGACTTGTTTTTATAAATTTTGATGTAAAATATAATTTGAATTATATTATGAAATGTCCCAAATAATCTCTAGTTAATTATAGATACTGAAGAAACAAAAAAAAAAGGCTGGCAGAAATTGTTTATCAATGGTTGTGTGGTTAAACTGAAAGAAGCACTGTATGTGGACACAGATACACCTGGATTGAAATTCCAGTATTGATATCTATACTTCATGGGAAACTAAAAAATTTAATTGTCTTCCAGTGTTCTTTAGTTATTATATTACGAATTGGAGAGCATAAATGCAAAGGATTCAGAATGGAATAGGCGGTACTTTCCTAGAAACTGACCTATTTTGAGGGCACAAAATGTAGGATTCCACTGTGTGTTTTATATTTTCAACTTAAACATTCTTTTCCATATTTCTCTGTTTCCACTAACCATATTTTATACTCACAATGACATTTCAACACATACAGCTATGATGCATCTTTGCTGTGGGGTAAAGTATTATCACTACTCTCTTTTGGCTGTATGTAGGGGATTATTAGCACAATTTGCCCTCTTTGCCACTACAATTAATTGAGAATACGAAGTGAAACCCCTCTGGAAACTTCTTTTTTGTATCTGCCTCTCAAAAGAGGGTTGCATTGTGACTCATCTGATCTCAGGGTAACATAGCTGTGCGAATGACTAGGTAAATAAGTCTGTTCAAATAAAAATTCTGTATTTATTATTTGTTCCATTAACAGTACATCTAAAGTGTCACTCTTTGATCAGATTTAGTAGTAATAAGCTTACATATTTTCCTCTTGAGTACTGTGTCATGTCTTGCTCTACTTCTCTCAAACTTGAGAATAAAGTGGTTGCTATTTTTTCTTTTTCTTTATTCCATTAAACCTTAAAGATTCTCTCCCAGAAATTCTCTGAATAATAATTCTCAAACTTCCTGTTCTATACCTATATTTAGATCTAATCACCTTCTTCTTTGATTATAAATTATTTCATACATATTGACAAGTGTTATTTGAATGTCTTAATTTGCAATAAAATAGTATGTTTCCTCCTTCTTAGTATAATTTCTTTTTGTACACATGTTTTTATGTCCATTTCTGCAATCTTCCTCTCTCAGGATGACTGACAGTGAGGATCACTACCCCTACCACCAAGACTCAGGTTGGTCTTGCCAAAACCCCAAAATAGCCTCATCAGAGTCTGACTTCAATTTTATTCCTCAAGGTCTAAATTATTCAACTTTATGTAATTAATTATTAATATAAGACATTAACTGTACTATTCATATTGAGCTAAGACAAGCAGAGACTTGTCTCTACTTCTTGAAGTTCTTTTTTTCATAATGAGATAGAATAGCCACATTACTTTTCCAACTATTAGAAGAGTGGCTTTTCATATGTTGTAAATAACTGCTGTAATTACACAAACACAATACACATAGAAAATACAATATCATGCAGATTCCATGTAATCTACAGAAATATTTAGGAAAGGGGAACCTTTCAGAGAAACGTTGTCTTGAGAGATTTAGCACTATTTGCATTTTTGCCAACCCTTCACACATTACCTTATCACACAATAGATACATGTGATGTTTCACACAAAAATCTTTTTCACATCATAGTTATAGTTTTATATTTGCATAAATAAGTAACTCTTATGTAGTTTTCCTAGAACTCAGGCAAAAACCCAGGTAAAAATGTTCAATGTTTAAGAGTTGAAAACCGCTTTTCCTTTTGAAATGGCTACTGTTATATTGTCGGAAATCTAATTGCTAGCTCTTTATTGTTTAAAATATCTTAAGTCCAAGTTAATGTTAAAAGACCTAACAGTTCAAATTATCTATTTCCCCCTTTCCCCTTATTAGACTTTGAATGGTATATTTTTTAAAATTCTAAAAAGAAAAAAAATCCCTAAAAGTGTTTACTAATTAGTATGATGGTGACTGTTTGCTAATTAGTGCGATGGTGACTGTTCCATTATCCCAATCCAAGTATCTCTCTTTCTGCTTGAAACTCTTGTTACACTAAAGAAAGGATTATCAAAAGTATATCTATGATATGACAAAATATACATATTTATAGATGAATATGCTTCATATTTAAAATAATTTATCCTATATAGATATAATATCATCATAGGTCAGCCTCAATACTGCGTTCTAGGAGTTTGCATTTGTAAAGAATCCCTTAACAAAGCAATTCCCAAGCTTTTTGGCACCAGGGATCGATTTCTGGAAAGACAATTTTTCCATGGACTTTGGTTGTGGGGGATAGTTTTGGGATGATTTAAATGCGTTATATCTATTATGCACTTTATTTCTATTATTATTATATTGTAAGATAAAATGAAATTATTACACAATTCACTATAACAGAATCAGGGAGAGCCCTGAGCTTGTTTTCGTACAATTAGACTGTCTTATCTGGGAGTGATGAGAGACAGTGACAGATCTTCAGACATTAGATTCTCATAAGGAGTGAAAACCTAGATCCTTCACAGGCACAGTTCACAACAGGGTTCACGATCCTATGATAATCCAATGCCTCCCCTGATCTGACAGGAGGCAGAGCTCAGATAGCAACACGAGTTATGGGGCACAGCTACAAATACAGATGAAGCTTGGCTGGCCCACCACTCACCTCCTGCTGTGAGGCCTGGTTTCTAACAGATCACGGACCAGTATTTAGCCTGTGTTTTGGGGACCTCTGCCTTAAAGTACATATGCACGTTCCTAAAAGTCTATTAAGTGTCTCAAAAATAATATTGGTTGTCATTATAACTTTCATTTAATATGTAACTGCATTTTTCATTTTAGTGTTGTGGTAGGAAAACAGGAATAAGTGTTGTCATATTTGAAGTTCAGCGTTACCTTTGCATTTTAGAGAATAATCTACAATTCCACTGCTTTAGAGTAAATTTTTTTTTTAAATTCTGGAGAAATAATCAATTTTTTCAGAAAGAATATATCTCTAGGGGAAAAAACTGTAATATAATAAAAATAGCATTCCTTTTTATATTATTAGCTAGTATAATTCTACAGTTCATTCAAGGGCATATAAGTTCTTTGTAGAAGATAGATATTTGCTAGTTTTCTTCCATTTTTCTTATTATGCTTTTCAGGCTGTTTGTGCATTGTCAGAAGTTTTGATGTTATTTTCCCTCAAGTATATTTTTTGTCATAATTATGGGCTTAATTTAGAGTTATCCTCATTATGGCAAGGTTTTTACATCAAGACCTGCAACTCTGATACCTGGCTCATTTGACTGATATTCTAAAAGCTAAAGTTGGGCGAAAGAGATATGTAGATACGTAGATACGATCCAAGATGGCCGATCACTAACATCTTGGGATTGCAGCTCCCAGCGAAAGCTCAGACAACGAGAGGACGCCATACTTTCAGACAAATTTTGGTGGCTCATGAAGCAGAAGATTCCCAGTGGAGGAGCTCCACGGGTCGACAGCCAGACTCTTGTGGCCGGCGCAGCCGTTTCACCGGCACCTCGGCGTGGCAGCTCTCCATGCAGAGTAAACGGGACTGGTTCCCCTTCTGACCGAGGTTTGGAGCTCCGGGAAGGCAGAGTCGCCTATTATGGACTCAAGAAGGAAGCCAGACTGGAGATTCCCGGGCAGAAAAGCACCATCAGTCTTAACGCTGCTGTTTTGGCCAGCGCAGTCCGTTGCTCATATTTTGGCCCTGGGAATTAACAACTTGGACGTCCACTCAGAGACCTAATTTGAAAGTTGGTAATTACGAAGACGACAGGTGGATAAATTTACAATGATGGGAAGAAACCAGCGTAAAAAGGCTGAGAAAACTCAAAATCAGAATGCCTCTCCCTCTAAAGAGGATCACAGTTCCTCATCAACAAGGGAACAAGACTTGATCGAGAACGAGCGCATCCCATTAACAGAATCAGGCTTCAGAAGGTGGATAATAAGAAACTTCTGTGAGTTAAAAGAACATGTTGCAGCCCAATGTAAAGAAACTAAGAACTTTGAAAAAAGGTTTGATGAAATCCTAATGAGAATAGACAACTTAGAGAGGAATATAAGTGAATTAATGGAACTGAAGAATACAATGTAGGAACTCCAAGAAGTATGCACAGATTTAAACACTAGAATTGTTCAAGCAGAAGAAAGGATATCAGAGGTAGAAGTCCAACTTAATGAAATAAAGCGAGAAAACAAGATTAGAGAAAAAAGGATAAAAAGGAATGAGCAAAGTCTCCAAGAAATGTGGGACTATGTGAAAAGACCAAATTTACGTTTGATAGCTGTACCTGAATGTGACGGAGAGAATGAATCAAAGCTGAAAAATATTCTTCAGAATATTATTCAGGAAAATTTTCCTAAACTAGCAAAGCAGGACAATATTCAACCCCAGGTAATACAGAGAACACCACAAAGATATTCCTCAAGAAGAGCAACCCCAAGGCACATAATTGTTAGATTCACCAGGGTTGAAACGAAGGAGAAATTACTAAGGGCAGCCAGAGAGAAAGGTCAGGTTAATTACAAAGGGAAGCCTATCAGACTTACAGCAGATCTCTCAGCAGAAACCCTACAAGCCAGAAGAGAGTGGGGGCCAATATTCAACATTCTTAAAGAACAGAACTTTCAGCCCAGAATTTCATATCCTGCCAAACTAAGCTTCACAACTGAAGGAAAAATAAAATCTTTTATGAACAAGCAAGAACTCAGAGATTTTATTACCACTAGGCCTGCTTTACAAGAGCTTCTGAAAGAAGCATTATACATAGAAAGGAACAACCAGTATGAGCCTTTCTAAAATTATACCAAAAAGTAAAGAGCATCAACATAAAATAAATTTACATCAACGAATGGATAAAACAGCCAGTTAACATCAAATGGCAGTAATTCTAAATTTAAATCTACTAAATCCCCCAATCAAAAGATACAGCCAAAACCCAACGGCATGTTACATCCAGACTCATTTCACTTGCAAGGATATACAAAGACTCAAAACAAAGGGATAGAGAAAGATTTACCAACCAAATGGAGAGCAAAAATAAATGAATAAATAAAAAGTAGGAGTTGCAATTCTCGTATCTCATAAAATAGATCTTAAAGCAACAAAGATATAGTGGTAAAAGGATCAATGCAACAAGAAGAGCTAATGATCCTAACACCCAGATACATAAGACCTATAAAGAGACTTAGACTCAACGAGACAGAAAATTAATAAGGATATCAAGGACTCGAACTCAGATCTGGAACAAGTAAACTTAATAAATATTTATAGAGCTCTCCACTTTAAATATACAAAATACACATTCTTGTCAATACCACATCACACCTACTCATAGGTTTAAATGAAACATTGATTGGCCATTATTAATATTCATTTGTTTTTAGAATGAAGCAAGATTTCCCTTCTCTCTCCCCCTTTTTCTTCCTCTTTCTTCCTCTCCTTCACTTTTTTTTTCTTTCCTTCTCAAAAAAAAAAGAGATACACAGATAGCCAATCTTGACTATGTTAGAGTCCAGATCCTGTACTGACTTTGCCATGTTGCACTGTCTATGCCCATGAGACTAGCACACCAACAAGGTTAAGAATATTCTAATTAATTTGGAAATATTAGTTTAATTTCAGAAGGCATTTGAAACATTGAAGGAGGAATGAAAAACAAAATTCTTGCTTACCTAGAATTCTACTTAGGCCAATGAAGGAAATACACTTTAAATTCTTAGGGATTAAGATGATATGGTTTGGCCATGTCCCCACCTGTATCTCCTCTTGAATTGTAGTTCCCATAATTCCAACATGTCATGGGAGGGACCCAGTGGGAGGTAGCTAAATCATGGGGATGGATCTTTCTTACACCATTCTCATTACAGTGAATAACTCTCATAAGATCTTATGGTTTTATAAAAGGGGAGTTCTCCTGCACATGCTTTCTTGCCTAGCACCATATAAGATGTGCCTTTGCTTCTCCTTTGCTTTCTGCCATGATTGTGAGGCCTCTCCGGTCATGTTGAACTGTGAGACCATTAAGCTTCTTTCTTTTATAAATTACCCACTCTTGCATATGTCTTTATTAGCAGGATGAAAACAGACTAATACAGAAGGTGCATTATTACACAGTGTCTACATATGTTGTTAGTTTTAAAGCACATCAACTAACCTACTAGGACAACCAGAAAACCAAGTAGAATATATATAAAAAACGTTTTGAAGGCACTGAAGCATTACCAAGTCAAACACAAATGGAGAGGCCAATACCTGGACATAAGGCCTCTGTGCCACATTGATCCTTAAGGCATTTGGCATCACTGAACACAGTGATTTGAATGCAGCCAGAGAAAAGGCAGAGATGCTGAGCAGACACGTTCACAGCTTTATATATATGAGTGTAACTAAAACAGTTACCAGGCTTGTGTAAGATGGAAGGAAACCAATAAACACCCAAGGGTTGTGCTTGCAGTCTCTAAAGGAATACAGCTGAGGTACAAATTTACACAAAAATACACTAGCCTTCACCTAGAGTGAATCTCTGCTCTAAATCAGTTCAATTCCCAATTAATTATTTTACATTCTTTAGATAACTAAGTGACATTTCTCCTTCAGTGTAATGGGAAATATTTCATTTTATTAGCATCTGAAGAATTATTGCCTATCTGGGAACTGTTAAGTGTAAGGGTCTTAAGAGCACACAAATTAAATAATTGGGCACCCATTAGCAATGTGTTACCTGAACTATTATAGAGATGAGAAAATAACCAAGAGGAGAAAGAGAAACAAGTGTGCAAAGTGACAATTTTCAACCTCTGACCTCTGTGGGGTCTTTATCTGATGGATTTAGAGAAAGAAGATAATTTTACTTTGTTTTCTATTCTCTTATTTAAAAGAGCTTGCAAAACCGATTCAGTTACAGGTGATACATGGGGCAGTGATATCAGCAATATCTGATTATTTTAAAAATTTCTATCATTAATATTATTAACTTTTCCTAATAGTATTTATTAGTAATAATATATATATATCTTCTTTATTAATTATAATTATGTGTCTGTACTATTTCTTACTAAAGACAATGTGTGTGTGTGTGTGTGTGTGTGTGTGTGTGTGTGTGTGTGTTATTTAATAAGAAAAAGCAATGCAGCTTGTAGTGAAAGAAGGCAGCCATATGCCTAGGCAGATAAGGGACAGGTATCTAGTGAAACCACACCTTTAAGCCAAAGACAGTTTAAAGCCTGAGAGCCAAACTAGAAGTTAAATCCTTAAACTGGATTGAGAACCTGTCCTCCTGTTTGGCACATATTTCTCTGATAGATCCCCACTCTTCACGTATTTTACATAAACCTAACCTTTCCTAACTGGTTTTCTACACCGTCATGCCCACCTTTGAGTGGTGGCTTTGCTTTAACCTTTTTATATACTCACAAACCTATCAGTACACACTCCTCATCCTGTCCCTATGAAGACCCCAGACTCATTCGGTAGAGGGGGAGATGGCCTGTCTCAGGGAAGAGACAATCCGACTTTGGGAAAGTCAACCTTTCCTTTCCGTGCCCTCTCTAGCTCTCCTCTCTAGTTCCCCTCTCTGCTGAGAGCCATTTTTATCACTCAGTAAAATTATCTGGCTTCACCATCTTTCAATCATCCATGCAACTTCATTCTTTCTGGATGCTGGACAAGAGCTTGGGACCCACCAAGTCCAGGTACCTAGAAAAGGCTTTGACACTGGCCCTTTGCCTTTGTGGGCAGAGGACAGCCGCCCCAGGCAACAAGACAAGGGACCAACTAAACTGCTAACACATTGCCCTCCATTGGACTACGGAAGGCAGAACTAAGAGCACTGTAATACCCCCTCTAGGACTTCAGGGTGGCCAGCATCCTCACCTGGGTGCCACTGCATTCCCCTCGATACCTGGTCTGCCCACAAACCCTGCTTGGAGCTTGCTCCTGTGTCACTGCTTGGAGTGGCCAGCCGGGTCCTGAAATTATTCATGTGCTCCCTCCTGCAAGAGGATGAATGCAGCAGGCTGAGTAGAGGGGGTACCCCTTCTGTGAGTTTGAGAATGGGGCTGAGAAAAATCCTGCATCACAGCTACAGATAATACCACTCAAATTTCTGATGTTTGGCATTTGATGTTACTAGAGAATTTGCCAGTTTTCCTCCAGAAGCAAAAAAAATTCACTACCATTTCACCTAGAATAAATCTATGTGACACATGCATTTTCACAGCACCAGTTTTCCATAACATTTATTATTTTAATTTACCTTTTACATCAGCATACTTGGTTCCCTTAAGTTCATAAATAATCCCATTTTATGTGCTGTCTTGACCTGGTCACCAAATTCTAATTTAAGTTATACCTGCAAACTTACACAAAGAATCAAACCTTTTTGCTTCCATTTTAATTTCCAGTATAGATGCAATTCACAAATCACATAAATACCCACAATAGAGTATTCAATATTGAAATTAGACTAACAGTGTCATTCAACATTTCATATCCTTTTTGGCAGACACTTTAATTTCCTATTGCTTTAAAGAGAAATCATGGAAAAAATACATAATGAGTCCTAGAAATTGAAATTAGTGAAATAGAAAAATCCCATTAAAGATTTCTTACATGATTTTCCATGGTTTGTTACCTATATTACATGATTAAATTATACCATTAAGATAGTCTGAGCATCACTGTTTTGAGAATGTCTAACTTTAAGAAATATCTTTCCATGTATAGTAACAGTGTTTTGTGTTATTAATGTGTTACTTTTTTTGCCAACTCTGTGAATATTTCATAAATAATATTCAATAGGTACTTCTAATTAAATCTTTAGTTTGAAATCAAAGATTTTAAAACTTATTTCTTCTCCCAAAAATGTACAAAAATGCAAATATATAATCAATGTTTTAAAATTATATGGGAAAATTACACCAAATGGGAGCTGATAATAGACAAAGAGTGCCACCAACTTTGGAAATCTAAAAAGTGGATGAAGAGTTAGCACTGTAAGCTCAGCCCCACAGGAAATGACAAGCAGGAGCTTGATAATTTTTACTTTCAAATTCGTGAAAAACCCCGCATTTGGAGGCACTGCAGTACATAAACCACAGGTGTGACAAAAATGTGGAGAATATTTTCCTGTGTTCCAGGTCCAGATTATTTCTAAGGATCTTATGGAGAAAGAAAGAGTCAGAGAAACTTCTCTAGGGAATCTCAAGCTAGCAAAGAGCAAGAAAGCAGTAACCTTGATACAATATCTTATTAGGCATTACTGGGTTCTGTTGTTAATCTCCTTTCCTGTCTCTCTTCACAATTACAAGAATTGCCGGATAAATTTAAATGAATTAGACAAATCATGATTCTTCCCCTGAGACTGGCTAGGTTGCTGCCTGAGCAAAGACCATGGGTCCCTTATAAGAGATGTAGATGGGGAAGTTGAACAACTGACATTGTCTTCTAAAAATAAGTGAAATATTGAATGCTTGGTCTATGGAGTTCACAACTAATGTTTTCATTTTGCCAACGTACTAATAATGTGATGATATTAAATTAGATCAACAAAAAGAAATGAGGCTATAAAATTCACATTTGAGCATTTTTATTTTCAAAGTAGCCTATATAAACTACATGTAAAATTATGCTTCTTATTTCTGGGTTGATAAATTCTGGCATTTACATGAACTTCATGTAAATATTTTGAAAGAAAAATAAACCTGAAGAATGCAAATTGTTAAGGGTTTGTGAGATGAAGAAGATAGTCACAACATAATACTTTCTGTGAAAATTATTTTTATTTTGAAGATTCTCATTGTGCAAATATCAAATAAAAAAATTGTGACACTGACATGTCTTAGTACAGATTTTCAGATATTTTGCTTTTCTGACAATTTGTTAATTACCCTTCCCAAGTCAACAATGCAAAATATAATTGTCTAAAAAACCCTTTAATTATACCTTGTAACATGTAACTTCTGCATTTTTCACCCATCTCAAAAATTGACCCAATGATTTAGTTTGTTGTTGCTCAAGTTAAATAAACTGCAGCCATTCGTGACACCTCCTTTCTTTTATATCCTTCATTCAATCACTTACAAAACATTTCAAATTGCCTAAAATACATATTTTGAGTTCATATCCCCCACCACTTCTACTATTTTACCCCAATTCTTAATTTGTACTACTACAGAAGTGATATGTTTGATTTCATCTCTGCCCAATTTCACATAGATTATTTTTCTACATGCCAAGAAATAGGTACTTTAAAATTCTAAGTCAAAAAATATCATTCAATTCACTACCAGAAAATACCAGTGGCTTCACTACACTGGACTATCATTTGTGTAAGAAGGTGTCCTTTCCTTGTTGTATGTTTTAATTGCTTTGTCAAAAGACATATGGCTGTAATTATGTGTATTTATTTCTGGGTTCTCTATTCCATTGGTCTACATGTCTGTTTTTACACTAATACTATGCTGTTTTGGTTAATGTAGCCTTATAGTATAATTTGAAATCAGGTAGCACAATGTTTCCAGCTTTATTCCTATTGCTCAAGACTGCTTTGGTTATTTGGTTTCTTTTGCTGTTGTTCCATGAGAATTTTAGGGTTCTTTCTTCTATTGCTTTTTATTATTATTATACTTTAAGTTTTGTGGTTCATGAGCAGATAGTTCAGGATTGTTACATAGGTATACATATGCCATTGTGGTTTGTGTATCCATCCCCCCTGTCACCTATATTAGGTATATCTCCTATATTTCTCTATAGATCATTTACTTCTTAAGTTTTGAGCTGATTTTTCATGTTAGCATATCTGTCATTGACTTAATTTGGTTGTTATGCATTCCCATTCTTTGAGAAATTCCAAACCACTAAATATATTATAATTCTGATTCCCCTAAAAATATTTTTTAAAGTTTTTAATAATAATCAAATATCATTCTAACTCATTTCAGAAAGAAAATCAAAATTGAATTATTCTTTTATGCTTTATTGTTCTGTATCTTTGGAGTAATTTATATTCTATTATTATGTAGTCCCTGTGAGGAACACTTAGAAAGCACTTTCAAATACATTTTTGCTCACTATTAATTTTAGAAGTGTTCATCAGGCTATTCTGTGGTGAGTGACAAATTACCCTTAGTAGTTTAATGAAGTCTTTTAAAACTCACATTATTTCTTTATTAATTGTTCCTCATTTTTTGTTGTTCATCTATTTGATATTATGCATTAGTCATTCAAGGGTATAACTAACATAAATAATCCCTTTCTGAGTCTCAGGATAAATCTCAATGCTTTTATATAAGTTTATCAGAATTTATTGGGTAAAGCAAGTAGAAAAAATTTAGAGTGCTTTGCTGGGAGAAAGCCATATATCTATTCTGAATCAAAGCCAATAGCTTAGTTATTTGATATTATAGATTAACACAGTGTTGAGTTCGAAGAACACAGTCATGAAGGAATGATTATTGGAGGAATAATGAGTAGTTTAGAACTCCTTTATGTAAATATAATTTCAAAATTATAGTGTTTAAATTTTATCATTCAATTTAACTATTTCTGTGTAAGAATAGATAATGATTACTTTGAAAAAAGGTAAGCAGCAAATGTTTTTCAGCAGATGGCTGGAAAATAATTTATTCCATATTCATACAAACATGTTGTTTCCTTTCTATTCTTATATATATACAGTATAATTTACTTGCAATTTAGCATATAATATCCAAAGTTATCAAACCAGTTTTTAAATATTAATTTGAAGGTTTCACTCTTAGGAATTTGATTATGGAAAATGTTATTTATGTCTAATTTTGCTGGGTAAAGGAAGATCTACTTTTAGGAATTAGATTATGGAATATTTTATTTATATCTAATTTCACTGGCTAAATGGTGCATTAAATATAACAGAATGAAAGGTCAGTATAGTTGAGAATAAATGAAAAGAAATTATCTTAAGTGAAAGATAAATAAATAATAAAGTTTGGAGGAAAGGTAAAAGAATCTCAGTGATGTCTGGCAGATGGCAAAGCAGATATGGTGGTTAATTTTATGGGTCAACATGGAGGGGTTTTTTTTGATGAAATTAACATTTAAATCGGTGACACTTGAATAAGCAGACTGCCTTTCATGTGAGAGAACCTTTTCTAATTAGTAAAAGGCCTGACTAGAACAAAAGGACTCGGCTCCCAGAGGAACAAGGAATTCCCTAACAGGTTACCTTCAGAAAGGAACTAAACCAACCACTTTCCTAGGCTTCAAGCTTGCTGGTTTATCATCAGATTTTGCACTTGCCCATCTGCATACTTGTATGAGCCAACCCCTTGTAATAAAGACAGTCTGATGGATGAGTGGAGGAGTAGACAAACACACACACACACACACACACACACACTTTTTATTAGTTCTGTATTTGTAGATAACGTTGATTGATATAGAAGGATAATAATAATTGCTGGCCAGAAAGACATAAAAGAGAGAAAGAGAAAGGCAGAAAAAATTATTTATTTTTAAGTGCTCAGATTTTTCAAGGGTGAAATACCCATGGACTTAATAAAGATTAACATGACACATAAGCACATAATATTCAATTTATGACATTTGAAAATAATGAAACACATAATAAACACAGCAAGATGTTTCCTACAGCAAAAACAAAGAAAACTGACAGATCTATTATCAGGAATAATATAAGCCAACAGACATTTATATTTTGAGTGTAGAGCAAATTTAATCAATACAGAAGAAACACAAACAAAACCCTTGGGAATTCACATACAGAGAAAAGTCTACATACAGAGAAAATACCCTTCAAAAACACATGCATTCAACACAATGCTGATCTACGAATAATGATAAAGTAAGATTCTTAGAATGAACATATTTGAGAGTAAATGTAGATTAATGTGTCCAGGAAGGAATAAAAAAAGATAAAAATAGCAAATATGTAGATAAACAAAAATACATCTTAAAAATCTTCTGTTAATTTCTTATTGTTGAATCTACTGAGAAGTGTGTGAAGTTTCACTCTACTTGTAAATGCACTCACAATCACACAGAACTCAAAGTTTTGCCCTCTTTCGAAATGTAAACACACAGGGAGTTGAGTCTCTACTTTCCCCCAGAGGTCACTATTTAACTTTCATGAATGTATCCCATAACTTTCATAACAACTGTCCCTATTGCAGTATGTAAGCACCGGTGTCTGAAGGAAAAACAAGTTTTGTTATCCTTTGGAAAAAGGAAATGTTCTAAAAGGAGACAATTAGTTGTAAGCCTGAAAATTTTGACATATGAATAAAAAATGTTTCTAGAAAAACAAATGCAAATATCATCTATCTTTATATTTACATCTCATCACTAAAAAGTCCAGAATTGTCTAGAAACACTATGACCTCCAGCAAAAATGTGTCGTCCTAGTTTTTTTCACAGAAAGTTTTCATCATTTTGCAGAAGTTCCCTTCTATTACTCGTTTTCAGTCAGCATTCATCATGAATATATATTGAGTTTCATCCAGAGCTTCTACTATGTATACTGTGATGACATGATTTTGGTTTGGTTTTGTATTACAACATGCTCTTGCGGGACTTCTCTTCCCGGGTCCACCAGGGGCATGGCTTCAAAGGCAGGAGCTTCCCAGCTCCAAGCCTCCACCCAGGAACCAGAGGGGTTTCAAAAATAAAGTTCTTTGTCTGAGTTTCCCCGGGCACGGGTTAGGGAGGGAAAGCCAGGTGAGGCTTCTTTGTCCAAAAATCCTGGACAGCTCTGGGAGGAGGGGGCTCTGTAACTCAGGGCTTTGGACCAAGTAGCCAATCCAGTATCAGAGTCAAAGATCAATCACTCCAGAGGAAGTTTGAAACAACTCCTCTCATTGCAGGAGAACATGAATGGGGAGGAAATAACTCAAGGGTTAAAGTTTAGCTGCTCCTTACCTGAATAGATTCCTTCTCTGGGTCCCCTCTCACAGCATTTACGAGAGCTCTCTCTCTGTGTGTGTCTATAAATCACTCTCCTGCAAAACTCTTTGGGTCCACGATATTTATTCGAATGGTAAGCTCACCGTGCCTCCGGGGCCCCTTTCCCCATTCTTCCAGGTAAGAGAGGCCAAGAACCTCGTTGGAACTGGAAGCTGGAGATGCTCTCCTTGTTACACTCTTATGGCAACATTGGTTCCTTTTCAGTATTGAAACCTGAGATAAACCACAACTGATCACACTAAGTTTGTTAATATATATTTCTAGATTTGATTTAAAAATATTTTTTCAAGAAATATTTTGTGACTGTAATTATGAGGGTATTGTTCTGTAGTTCTTAAAATATATAGATAGGTATTAGCTTTATCTGGTTTTTGTATCATAATAATATTGAATTTATAAAATGAGATGGAATTACTTTTCTTTTCTTTTACTTTTGGAAGAGTTTATATAAAATAGGTGTGATTTGTCCCTATATGATTGGTGTATATTGCTTAGTGAAGTCACTGGTACCTGAGATTTTTATCATTCTAGAATATTACATTTTTCTTCTCTCATAAAACATGTATGATATAAATATCTCTTTAAGTGTTGCTTTATCTGTATCCCCAAAATATTATATTATATTTTTCTTTTTATTTAATTTAAAATATTTTTTATTTTATTTCTCTCAAGATATTCTCTGGAGCTTATGATATATTTAGAGGTATGTTAATTAATATCCAATTGATAATTTTACAAGTATATTATATGGTTGATTTTTAATTCAATCATGATCCAAAAACATAGTTTATAGATTTCTATTATAATAAATTCTTTGAGATATTTTATTCCAGAACATAAATTATATTGATAAGTATTCTACATGCACTTGAAAGGGAGTTGTATTCTGATATTTGCTAGGGTCTTCTGTCTATATCAGTTAGGACAAGTTTTTAGCATTGTTTTTCAAACACTGTTTACCAATTCTCAGTCTACATATTGCAGCAATTATCCCAAGAGGTTTGTTGAATTTTCCAAATATAAATGTAGATTCTTATATTTTGCTTGTATTAGTTTTTATCTTATAATATTTTAGGATTGTGATGTCTCCTATTTTTGGTGATATTTTATGTACCAAAGTCTGCTCTGATAATAATATAGCCAATTAATTTTTCTACAAATTTGTCTTTGTGTGACATAGGTATTTTAATTCTTTGCTTTAAATCTATCACATCTTTATATAAAAATAGGTTTACAGGTAAAATATTAAAGTTATACAAAGTGAATAAGTTCCAGAAATATGTTGTATAACATAGTTCCTATATTAAATGTAGTTCCTATAGTTAATAATAAGTTATTGAACACTCCAAATTCTGTAAAAAAAACAGTTGGTTTCATCTTAAACTTTCTTACCACAAACAAATATAGAAAACACAGTAACAGAAATATATTTTGGAGATGATGGATACATTTATTACCAGATTGTAGTGATAGTAACTTGATGTATGTCCCAATTTATCAAATTGTGTACATTAATAACATGCAGTATTTTTGTGTACCAATTATGCTACAATAAAGTAGGAAAAAAATAAAAAATAAAAATGTAGGTTTCCTGTATAGAAAATATAATGGGATCTTGCTTTTATTCACAATCTGATATTCACTATCTTTTAATAGGAGCAGTTCAATTAGATTCTAACAAACTTATTCTTCAAAGGATCCTATTGTAAATATTTCATTTATGTGGCATACAATATTTCTTTCAGCTACTTAACTCTGCCATTTTAATAGCAAGTCATGAATAGACTATAATGAATGTGTTTGGATCTGTTTTCAATGAAATATTATTTACAGACACTGTTCATGAAATTTCAAATTCATGTAATTTTTGGGTGGCACGAAGTATACTTCTTATTTTCCAGACATTAAAAATATAAAATACACTATTAGCTTGCACACCCTATAAGAACTGCTGGTGGCTGGATTTGATGAGCCGAGCAATTGCTGATCCTTGGTTTAGACTATTTATTCTAATGTAATTATTAGTATGTGCAAATATATCTAATATATCATCTATCATTTAGTGTTACAATTTTTTTAGTCAATTACCTTTTAGAACAGCTAATATAAGTTTAGAAAGAATTTTGTATTAACACACATTTTTACTATTCTTAGAATACTCTTAATTTTTTGGTGTATGTTTCAGCTTCGATCAGGTACTAATGCCACCTGAAGCACTTTTTTTTAACATTTATTGCATCCAAGTCAATTCTAAAAAGTAGGCAGAAGTGTAAGTTATTCATGGTATCTTTTGAGATAAAAAATAATAGTCATAAATAAAGTTTCTCAGAGTGATGCGACATAATTTTTAACATTATGCAACACTATTAAATATTATCTAAAAGAAATACCTTTTAAATTACTGCATAATTGGAGAAATAATGACAGTTTTACAAATGAAATCTCCCAGGGACGCAACAGACAAGCAAAATACTAGCAGTCGTAACGTATGTAATTGAACCTAGTCTTGCTATATCTCCTATGGATGCCAGGATGAGGATTTTCACCATGTTTACAGGTTGCTGGCTTTCAAGCCCACCATAGAAACAGAGAAAGTGGAATAGATACAGGGCAAGCTAAAATGCCTCAAATTTCACAGTTCTTACCAAGATTCTGCAATTTCTCTTGAGGAAACTCTTCTTCTGTTATAAAAAAAAAATATGTGATTAATTTTAATAGTTCTGAAAACATTGTTTCTGACAATTTTGTTAGTTTTCACATTGATTTTATTGATCACAGCATTCTAGAGCTCCTTACTTTACCATTTTCACTGACATCACTATCTGGTCCAGTACACTTACCAAATAAAATATAAAATTTCAAAAATACCCACCCAAAGGAATGCATAATAACTTTAACATGAATGATTTGAGCTTTGATTATGGATATTAGAGTTGTAGAATATCCTTTGACTGGACAATTCCCCACCTGTGTGGAAAGCATGGATATAAGATATTGTCATGAATGTTTTTCTTTCTTGAAATAAGACAAATTATCTCAATTTCTAACTGAGAATATACTGATTCTTATTTTTGTCTGACAATAATTTATGGAACTTCAGCTTTGATTTGGATGTAGAAGAGGAGCTTTTCCCCACAGTATGCAAAATAATCCAGATAATGCACAAAATTATACATTTTCACGAACCTATCAAAAGATAACATAAGACACAATTAACTTATAGTTTATTCTATTACTGGAGGCATTTGCATTTTGAAATATCACTTTATTAAATTTTAAAAGGATTCTAAGAAGTGAGAACACTGAATTTAAGACCTGTGTCTAACATTACAAATCACATAAACTTTCTGGGTTTCAGTTATATTCGACGTAGTACAAAATAAACACTTGGATTGACAAATTCTGTTAATCAAAATATGTAATTGAATTTTGACTGTAAGTTATTTAAGCAACATTTCAGATTTCCAATTTCAAACATTTCACTCAAGAGGATTTTCTAGAAGCATGTACTTAGAAATAAACCTGTAATGTGAATTCTTGAAATCTTACTCATAGGAATTATTAAACCCTTATTATAAGGCATGGAGACTGATGAAGGAGCCATGTATTAAAACACTAGACTCAATAACATGTCAATTACACTGATAGAAGGTGTGTTACTGAGAAATAGTATGCTGTTGAAAATCTTGCTCTCATCATATCTAAAGATTTACTGCATGTTTCAATCATAAGTAAATTAAGAAAATAATTTTAAGTTTTCTATATTCTCAGGAATATAGCCCAGGACTCTTTTTTTTGGTCAGTAATTTGTTTAGATTAGTATATTATGGAAATTTCAATGTTTAATATCTATATTTGAGTGTCTTTAAATCATAATTTTAAGCCCAGATTAACACAAATGCCATTATTAAATTATTTCTTTATTTATTTATTTTTAATTGATAAATAATTATGTGTATATTTACAGGGTCAAATGCGATGTTTTGATCTACGTACACATTTGATCTATGTAGAAAGATTTAATCAAGCTAATTACATATCCATTACCTCAGCAACTTGTTTTTTGTGGTCAGAACCTTAGAAATCTATCATTTTAGTAATTTTAAAACATATAACACATTATTACTGTATTTACCACACAAAGGAATAAATTATTAAAACATTTTCTTCCAGTCTAACTGAAACCTTGTACTCTTTTAATTATACTCTATTTTTAAGACATTTAAATATATATATATATTATCTGCTTAGTAGTATTTATATAAAAAATGTTCAAATTACTTCAAAAGTCACGAAGAATAGCCATAGTTTTATAGTGAAAATTCTGTTTGAAAAAAATAATAAATAGATCTAAAATCAGCTCAATTTTTGTTAAATATTATTCAGTACAACTGTGTTACCATAACTTTATAACTATAGTAAATTGCTAAAATAAATTTAAAAAAATTAACAATATTAATATTGAAAGGCAATATAATATGAAACTATTAGAAATATTTCACATAAATTTATGCATATAAATTCAAAAATATTTAAAAACACATATACCACTTTGAAAGATTATATATAAACCTTTCTTTGTGTGTTTATACGTGTGTATATGTGCATATATGTGTGTATATTTATTTACTATTTATATAGTATTCATCTACTATATGAATAGATATAAAGAGACTGACGTGTTGTTTTTATTTTTAAAATTGAAATCATGGATATTTGAAAAGGTTAAAATAAGAATCTTTTATTTTTTCATTTATATGTTTCTATGGAGAAGGTAAAGAATTTTCATAATTTATTGGTTCATATTTTCTGTGTCTTCTTTTCTGCACGTCATGGTAAAAAAGGAAAATTCAAAATTTTTATCTACTATCTATTATGTTGAGTTCAAGAAAATATCCCAAAGTACTCATGCACACATCAAAATATAATAACCTAAACTGTGTGTGTGTGTGTGTGTGTGTGTGTGTGTGTGTGTGGAGTGTTGTCATTGTCCCTATGAGTCTTCATATGCCTTGCACTATGGTTTGGGATAGACTTGAACTGAAACATGGCATTGGTTAAGGAAGGGGCTTTACTGAGAGAAAAACTCACAAATTGATGATCAGTAAAAAAAGGAGTCAGGACAAAATTCTTCCTATTCTCTTATCATTCCATATCTTGGAGCCAGAGTAGAGACAGACTTGTAGTTTGGATCTTTATTTGAGTTCAGGGGCCACCCCTCACCCATGTCATCCCATACATTCCATATTGTTTATAGCACAAGCCAGGAAACAATTTTGCTAAGAGGTGTAAAAAATTAAACTGCCTGATACCTAGCAGTCTAACTACAGGGTGCCAATTGTTTAAATGTCTGCAAACACAAGCTGCTCTGTACCTGGGGATTTGGAGCAACATTGGGATCTTAGAGCTCCACTGAGGGTGAGTGGCATAAATGACGTGGGGTTAACCAAAAATCCCATGCAAGATTATCTTAGGTGCAGTTCCTCCCGGAGGAAGGGGGCATTCCTTTACTACTGATAGCTTATTTTCCAGGCCACTTAGAGTGAGCACTCTGGGTCATGTCAGACAATTCCATTTATTGAACTACTCTGAATTCTCTGCCACTGTCAATCAAATTCTACATTTTAATGACATAAAAAAATGAACAATTTTTGTTTCCACTTGATTTTCCTTTTAGAGCCTGACCTAGTTAAATGGTGACTGCTACTAATGTCAGTCAAAGTTATCAGATTTTTGATAAGGCTAGTGGGTCGTACTATTCCATTTAGAGTTTACTCTGCCTGGTGTATGCCATTATTTTGAATGACACTGTAAAGAGGTTTTTTAACCCTAAGAAATTAGAGATCAAATAAAAATGTAGTTGTCAGTAAAAATTGTATATTGAAAAACGTCATGGCTGAAAATAACGTGGATGCCTAGAAGTATCTTTTTGGAATTACAAGATGTCCAAAAGTGCTGATTTAGTTGTACTGAAATAATTCAAACAGTTGGTCATATCTTTCATGCAACAATTTTTTGTTTGTAAGGGATTTCACAAATGTTTTACCTTCATAGTACCCAAAACATATTTGTTCTTAATCTTTATTAATTTTTATCAAAGAACATTGAATTAGAAATATTTGTAATTGTAGTTTAAGCAAATTCAGAGACATTTAGTAATTTATTCATAGCCCAGAGAGTTAAAAAAAAACTAGGCTTTTGTATTCCAATTTTTTTTCAACCTTCATACTAACTCTGTGACCTATAATTGTGACTTGCAAGAATAATTATCTAGGGTAATTCCTTTATTTGCTATTTCATTCTTTGGTTCTATCACCACTGCTCTAACATCAACTTGTTATTTTCCCTGTCCTTTTAATTCTGAGGTTTCATTATAATTATTTCCATGGTGGACATATGTTTGTGTCCTTCATGTTTATGGTGATATCTGTCATTTCTATAGTTATCTTTGTTTTATTCGACGCTTTCTGAGAAACTAGACCTCCACACATAAAGCCCTTCTGAAAAATCTGTCGTTATATGTCTTAACCCTATTTACCTAGTTATTGGCAGTTAATAGAGGCTGGCCAAACATAATGTCCATGCACATATAGGATTTTATCAAGGATAAGGGGAACAATGAAGAAAACGGAGGCTTCACATAGGGATAGGCACGAATGTAGGGAAAAACGGCTTTTTCATACTTTTAGAGTTTTAAGGAACTAATATGTCTGGATTTAGTGTATATGGTCTCTACCTGATGTTTAAGGTCCTCCAAAAATGCAAATAGATGGAAAAAATGATAAATTTTAATTGTAAATTTTGATTTATCTGAAGAGGATAAAACACTGCACCTTAAATCTCCATTAAATTAGTAAGACTTAAGTCCTGTCTATTGAAATTGTACTTTCGTGCTCTGATGATCATACTCTATGGAACTTCTAACACTACATCCTGCGCATAGCTTTGATTTTTAAGATTCTAAAGAGGGCTAACTTATCTTGGGGGACAGGTGGAGGGAACTACAGCCCAATTACCTCCAGGGTCTTTCAATTCATTTCAATACTGTTAGCATCCATATCCAAAGTCATTAAAATTCAACAGCAGAATAGAGCTAGTTGGTGAGCATTTACATTGTGTTTCCTCAATAAAAATAATAGAAATGGTGGGGGAGAAATTAAAGAAATCTAGAAGAGCTCTGAAAAACAGAAAAAGGCAATACTTTAAAAAATAATTGGGTTACCCGTGATCACGCCTTTGTGCTCCATCCTGGGGGACAGAACTCCCTCTCAAAAATAAATAAATAAAAATTGTATAAAATTTTGCAACTATGCGAAGTGCAAAATAAAGCAATCATAATAGAATAAGTAATAACCAAGGACTGGCAAATCAGAGCTGTCAAAAAGATAAAATCATTCTTCACCTGAGACTCTTGAGTGCCTTGCGGCAAATGATCAATAATTACAGGAAATGTGGATGAGGAACAGGCTAGTCCTCTAAGTAATTATTTAAAGCAAAAGCTTCAGTTCATTTGGGCTATACATAGTGACATTGCCAAAAATATTAGTTAGAGATTGGGTTACTTTCTTTGAGTTTAAATTAATGATTAAAATTCTCTAAGCAAAATAATTATGTGCCCAGGAAAATAAGAATTTAATAAAAGTTTACAAATAGGCAGAACTCATAATAAGAGTAACTGAAATACAGTACAGATCTATATATATTTTTAAATCACAAAAGTAATGGATGTTTCAACCAGAAATGTAGAATAATTGAAAATATTTCTAAACTTTCAGGTTGATACTTATAGGTTTGTGCATTACCTACCTCCTAATTGCACATTTTATTTACATAAAAGCCAATCTGACAAAATTATTTGCCCTATAATTTAAGCCCTACTTTAAGAAAATGATTTGTACACACAAAAACGTGCACATTTAGTGAAGAAACTTATGACACTCATTTATTGAAATTGCTATAATTTGATTTATAGTAAGAAGATAAAACAAGATCTAATTTTAATTTTAAAAAACTCAAAAAGGAATTTTAAAAGGAAAATATATTGGAAGGATAGTAAAATGAACAACCTAAACAGCTGGTACTGAGAGAGGTGGAGCATGACTGAGGCTGCAGTGAATGTAAGAACAGTTTTGAAATGTGAAATTTGGATTTTTGGTAAGATTTTTAAATAGTAGGAAAATAAAAAGGTTTAAAACATTGCAAACAAAATAAACATAAGTAGTTAGAATAGATGAATACCATGTAGGCTTTAGAAAAAATAATACTTTGAAAGTGAAATTTGAATAGCCTCAGAAATATAAAACCACATCAACGCAACAAATAACTAAAACAGAATTTTTGAGCAAAAAAAAACACAAGAAGCTCTTAAATATGGAAGACATATCCTGACAAGGTAATAGTCAAATAACAGAATATTTTTTTAAAAAGCAAACTAAAAATACATTATTTCTTTAATTATGGAAGAAAAAAATTAATCTTATGATTGAATTTGACATTTTTCTGAATAAGAATGATGAAAAAAGGTGACACCTTAAATTTTGTAAATTTATGAGTTTCACAATGAAGAAAGTGAACCTTAAATTGTCTTATAATTATCGAAACTGTAACTTACAAGCATGGTCTTTATAATGGTATAAAACTTCACTTTAACAAGTGAAAGAACACACTGTCCTTAACATTGATATGGTTATAATTTTATTACCTAGGCAAACTAGCACTCAAATATATGAGTACATTAGTAAAAAAACTAGGTTAAAATAATTTTAACTAAAATTAAAATCTCATTGAAACAAGTGTGATTTGACCCTCCCCTCATTACTAGTTATTGCAATTCAGCTGTTGATGTTTCTCCTCGGTATGAATACAGTGATCCAGGTCAACAGGAAAACAAATTGTCCAGTATTAGAAGTCATCATGTCAGAATTCAATCCTGCATAGTGATTTGTACACAGGCACTTAAAAGTTATAGCAAGAAGTTATGCATGTGACATACTCACACGTCCTTAGACCAAAGCAAGACATGATGCCTTCCAGGTCACCAAATGTCAAGATTGTCAATCATGACATCCAGCATAAAGTCCTCAAATCTCTGGCTAAACATGGGCCAAATGTAACTTCTATGAATCTGGGAATGTGTGAGCTACGAGGAATTATCCGTTCTTTACCCACCCAATTAAGAGTGGCAAATATAAGAAAGGATAATGTTTTTTAAAACTCCCATGCTTTGTGATTCTAAATGTGTGATATTCTGAAAAAGACAGAGACAGTAAAAAGATGAGTGGTTTCCCAAAGTTTGAAGTGAATAAGTTTGAGGTGAATAAGTAGAGGACCCAAGATTTTAAGGGAGGAAAACTACTCTTTAAGATACTGCAATGATGGATACATGGTATCATGCATTTGTCAAAACTCATAGAACTATACAATGTGGTGAATGAATCCTATTCTATGGATTTTACTTAATAGTAATAGACTTTAGTTAAAGACAATATTGGTTTATTAATTGTAACAAATCTACCATAAAGTACAAGATGTTAATAATAGGTGAAACTGTAAATATGGAAGGATGTATATGAAAACTATACTTTGGCTTAATTAGTCTGTTAACTTATTCGTTAAATATAATTGATTCACTGAAAAATATATCATTATTGATAAAATGGAAAAAAATTACAAGTTGGGAGGAGATACATACATAAGAGACCCTGTTCTACTGAATTTCTACTATATCTGTAAATAAAAATGTTCATGCTTTTATGCCTCGAGGTCAGGAATGGACCCTGTTATTCTTGGGTTCTCAATCTCTAGAAGTAGGTACTCAAATCCATTACAATCTGTAAGCTCTGGCTCTTATTTCTGAACGTTCTGAAAATTCTTCTTTATTAAAGTTCTTTGTACCTTCTAAACTGAACATTTTGAAATATGGCTTTTGGTGATTGAACACTTTCCTCAGCCTCATTTTTGTGTCCCAGGGGTCTTTTGAAGTCTGAAAAAGACAGACACATTTTGTTCCCTGTTGGTGATTATGTTGCAATGCAATTATATCAAAAACAAGAAACGGTGTTTTTCTTTTCTATTTTATTCCTCTCAATGTGTTGTGCTAATTGTCACATTTTCAGGATTCTTTATAATTGTTTGTTTGTTTTATAGCCATGTTCACAGGTTCCTCTCTCTCTCTCTCTCTTTTTTTTTTTTTTTTTTGCTCATAGCCTGAAAGGATGACCTTCTCTCTCTCTCTCTGTCTCTCTCTTTCTGTGAATATGTGTGTGTCTCTCTCCCACTCATTCTTTTCTCCCCCTCTTGTTCCTACTTAAAGGAAAGTAATTTAAGCCTAGCAGGCTTCTGTGAATCACAAAACACTTAGCAAATTTGCTTTGAGTCTTCGGTTCAATTAAAGGGCTTTACTTGGTAATGATTTAATCTCTTTTCTGGTTTCTAGTTATGGATGTGACAGCCATGCCACATGATTTTATCTTAGCTGCAAGCTGAGTTTTAATCTGCCTTGTTGATGAAAGACTTTGCTAACTGGATGACTGTTTGGGATTGAGAAGCAATAATTTATTCATGCCATAAAAATTACTAAATTTGTAGAGTACTTCTATTTCTTTCCATTTCTAATTTCAAATTAGCCAACTATTTAACAGTTATCGCTATCTTGTAATACTTTTTCAAACACTGAGAAGAGCAGCCAAACCACAATAGTAAAATTCAGTTTTTAAATCTCTTATCTGAGTACCACATAATTTGTTTCCTTATAGTGAAGTCAAGTATCCTCTTATAATAATTTTTTTCCAACAAATTTTTCATCTGAAAGTGACTCATATTTTATGATTTTCTTATAGATGCATTCTGATTCTAGGTAGCAATTTTTATATTATTCAGAAGGAAATTGATGATGCTACATACTCAAATATTTGACAGCTTACAACAATAATGTATAATTTACAACTCGTAGTTATGACCCTGTAGGGCTGATTGAGGGAAGTGGGGCAATACTGATTGTAGACCTTCATAGTTCCATGTCAGTATTATAGGAACTGTCATAAACATTGCTGGTTGCCATGACAGAAGAAAATAGAGGCTTCTGGATAACATAATACCAGCATTCACCTGGCAGCAATGTGAAATTTCTGCTCACATCTTATTGAATAGAACGCATCATATGGGCCTTCTGAACAAAAATATGCTAGAAAGACCTATCTGTTTGGAAGTAGAAGAGTCAACAGGACTACATAATTAATGTGAGAAGCATTAATGACAATCACTTAATCATAATTGTCTTTTAAGAGTAAGTAAAAAATGCAAAACATTAATTATATAGACTGTAAAATAATAAAATATATGCTATAGAAACAGAAAATAAAATTCTAAAAGAACATACATAGAATAAAAGAAAGATTGTAACTAAGACTTCAAAATATATGTTATATTATCATTAATGTTATATCTGTGTAGTTTTATACAACTATTTAGAATTGAATTATTTTAAAAAGAAATATTTTTAACATACAAACTTAAATTATCTATCCAAAATCTAATTAGCACATAATGATAAAATATAAGACAAAATAGAGGAACACATTTGTGAATAAAAATAGTAAGTTTTTTTATTTGAAATCCCAGAAACAGTCAAGAAGAAATTGTTAATATCAATATGAATGTGCGTACATTTGTACACATATGTGTAAATGAACTGTTTTAATATTTATTATATATTAATATATAGACATAAGAAAAAATTTCAAATGGTGATAAATAGCACACAGAAAAATGGTAAAAGACTAAATATAAGGCAGAATTCTCCTGTTCACTTCCTTCTCCATGAAGCAATAGGAAAGATAGACAGGTCTTGACAGCTTAAATAACATGATTTACTCCATATTTGATCCAGATTAAAATCCCGAGATGCGACTTTAGCCTGTGTGAACTCTGCTGCTTCCTCTGGCCTTCCTTCTTACTGCTTTTCCCTGCCCTTCTGTCTTGCTCCATTAACTCCACCAACCCTCCAGCTGTCTTCTTCTGGAGATATTTTTTCATCACAGAGACTTGGCAGCCACCCTTCCCCCAAATACCTACTGTTTTACTCCAGCACTGTTTTCTTTTCTACACTAATTTTCAGATTGTCAGAAAATGTATCATATACTCCCTTTGCAAAACTAACAAACAAACAAACAAAAAAAATCTATTACTAATTTCCTTACCCTGAGTTTTGTCTTTACTGTACTGTCAACTTCTGATATCTCATGCATTTATTGGCTTATTTGTTTATTTTCTCAATTCATTTGAATGCTAAGTTCATTAATTCTAATACTTAAGAATAATTCTCACAGCCAGAACCATACTACATAAATATGCACCTGGCTAATATTGGAGCTCAAAAAGATTTTGCAGAAAGTAGAATTAATGAAGCTATCTTCTTGTCTTCCTTTTCTTCCTTCCTCTATTCAGCCCTCCAGCCTGATTGCCTTTCTTTCTTCTTTTCTTACTTTCTTTATCAATTACTACTTAAAATTACTATTAAAATTCTTTTTATAAATAACTATATAAAATCATATCTACTAACGCCTTGAATTAACGACGTTATTTGCTGGTTGCTAATAATAAAACTTCTGTGAAATCAAGATAGCAATGTTGATAGAGTTTATTCTGAGAGCAAGTGAGATTATATAGAAGAGAGACAACAAGAGAAAAAGGTTTTCACATGCTGCACAGGCACTATCATACCTATCAGTAAATTTTTATTGATTATACTTGGTTTTGTGCTAAATCTTACAATTGACCTGTAATCTCAGCTTTAAAAATTATCATTGGGCTGTTAAGAAATCTAAGCAAATTCATGAAATCATATAGGTCTATAAAATTTGGGGGACCTATATACATGAATACACACACACAAACTGACATTAGAATTACTGGTAATAATCTTTTTATATTAAATAACCAAAAGTGTAATAATTCTGGACATTTAAACTGTAGGGGCATACATGAAGTAAAATAAATAAATTAAAAAATTATATTACATGCTCTTTAATTTAAACATATTTTAAAGTTAGAGAGCTAAGACCACCTGACTGGGACCTCTTCCAATTAAGATTGCTGCAATAATGGAGGCTCCTTGGTGTTTATGATGAAGCTTGACATCCTAAACTGGTACAATCATAATCTTAATCTATTAAATTTTAACGTACAATCTTACAGTACTCTTCTGTATGTCACGAATTTTGAGATGTGTGCTGCTTATTGCTCACCAAATATCTACTACCTGCCTCTGCAATATTAAAAATTATATGTTTTATGTATAATGACAAATTTTCCAGATAAACTACTAAATTTCACAAGTTTTTAAGGCCAGAATTGCTGTGAATAACATGTAAGACTTGTTTGGCAATGCTTCCCCTGTAACTCTTTGAAAACTAAGTGGCCTCACTGATTTGTTTCTTTTTCCCTTAAACCTTCCCTAATTTTTTCTTGCAACCTTGGCCTGATGCTTTTTAATCTGTATGTTGTGAACCCAAGGCCACTAGCTTCACAAAGGATGTCTAAGAAGAAGGATAGGACACAGGATCTCTAGATCTAATGCCATCAAAAATGCTAAAAACTGCTTCGTACTATCATACTATACATTTCCTGTTAGATGAGAAATTCTTTTATTCAGAAACCATCATATTATTCATCCTCAGTTTTGTGGTTTTGGGTTTTCATACACAAACACAGTTTTTATCACTTATTCCCTCTTCTTTAAGTTTGTTTATGAAAGAGAACTAATATAACTAACAAAACTAAAAAAGTTTGTTTTTAAAGAGAAGTAAAAAAGCTAAAGAACTAAAAGTGCTAAAAGAAACTTTCATTTCTGCAAACTACAATTGTATTTCTTCTTTAACCTTTACCTGGGTATAAAAAAGTACTCCATGAATTATATAATGTCCTCTGTAAAGCGTCTCTGCATTATGGAAGTAAAGTTTCAATTCAAATTCTGCCCAAAATATAAAATATGAACCCAAGCTTTATTTAAACACTTACTTATGCATGACAAAGTGTCCTTTCATATAAAAAATGCCATTTCTCCAAGTAAAAGGTCAATATAAACTCCTTTAACATTATTTTTATTAGTGTTAAAAATGTCTTCAAACACTAATGTATATGTATCTGTCTGCTCTCATGCTTCTAATAAAGGCATACCTGAGACTGGGTAATTTGTAAAGGAAAGTGGTTTAATTGACACACTTCAGGGCAGCTGGGAGACCTCAGGAAACTTACAGTCATGATGGAAGGGAAAGCACATATGTCCTTCTTCACATGGCAGCAGCAAGAAGTACAGAATGAAACGGGAGAAGAGCCCCTTATAAAACTGTTGGATCTTGTGAGAGCTCACTATCACAACAACATCGTGGAGGTAACCAACCTCAGATTCAGTTACTTCCTGCCATGCCCCACCACGACGTGTGGGGATTATAGGAACTACAATTTAAGATAGGACGTGGATGGAGACACAGCTAAACCAGATCAGTATATAGGTTTAACAATAATGTCACATCTCAAAAACACTAGCTGGAGATTTTAAGTACTTTGTGTACTACTTAATACTTGGCATGCACTCAAATCAATTTACTTTCCAAGAGCACACATTTTTATCACTTATAAAGAGTAATGCCAGGCCATGATTAAAATAAAGTGTACAGCCCTGGAAGCTCACAGAATTTGACAGACAACACAGGGACAAGTCAATACTAATCAAGAGACTTAGAAGCATTATATACCGCTAGTGCCAAAAGAAACCTAGTAAACACAGATCAGATATAGAGGAATTTGCTGTTATGATTGCATTTGACAGACTACAGTCAACAGAGTGAAGACCATGATGTGATAACCAAATTGTATATTATATATATATAATATATATATATATATATATATTTAGGTTATATATGTATACATTTAGGTTATATACATACACATACATATATAATATTTGATATTGTGTGTGTATATATATGTATGTAACTGAAATTAATTCATTTTAAAAATTATTCTAGAACTTGGCCATCTCAGATAAGCTAGAAAGAAAAGGACAGCAAGAAAGGAAGAAAAAAAAAGAGAGAAAAATAATACTTTAATACATTTGCTTTATTTTCCACAATATATACATTAAAGGAATAAAATTAGAATATAATTTTAGGCAACATAATTTATATTCTATTTTTCTTATGTAATTTTAACTTACAATTTATAATCTCTAAAAGCAAATAGTCGATAACATGCATAGACATATATATGACCATTAGCTTTCTTAAAAGGCACCTTATGTAAATGAATAAACTGTGCACATTGGCTTTCATTTATAATCATCAAAATTATAGAACTGGAAACACTTCTTTAGAAGAGAAAATATCTGAACCAAGTGGAAAATTAAAATGGTGTTTGTCTGTTGCCTTGGTGCTAGGATCCAATCAGACAGTTTCCTCATCTTAACATCTTCTATTTGCTATCAGTTCTGTTCCTGCAACTGGAATAAAATAGCACATAGTGCAATGATTGGCGCATATTAATATTCCAAAATATACTTACCTGTTTTTTATGTAACAATGTGTAAATGACAACAAATAAAGGGAAGAGTACACCGAACCTAACATTACATCTGGAATATAAACACAATAAATGTACAAATCTTTGGGGAAGGGATTGCGTGGATCACAGAATGCATGCTTGATGAAATTGTTTACAAACACTGCTTTTTTTTCAATGAAAACTGGCAGCATATTATTGAGAACGCTTTAACTCTTTAAAGAGTTTTAAACTTTAAAGAGTCTTAAAGCTGTAGAAAACACTCCTACAAGTTAGGCTGTGATATATTAAGAAATATATTTAGTTTTTGTCCCTAGGTTCCTGGCACAAACTTCCTAAAACCTTTGGAATTTCCTGAGTAATACGAGTGTCTGTGGTCATTCTTAACTAGCCCCTTTTAATCACACCTGAGTTTATACTAATGTAATGAATTAGCTGAGGGCCCCATGATAGCCTTAGGATGGGACTGATCACCAGAAAGACCAAGTGATGAGAGCCTCATTCACCGACCTCCAGGAAAAGGATGATGTGCAAAATAGCAAAGCTCTATACAAATTTTGAATGATGGTGCTTGCTGAGCTTCCAGGTTGTATAGTACATCCATGTGCTGAGAGGGTGTGCACCCTCATCTACAGCAACAGAAGGTCTTCTGCTCAGGACCTTTCTCACCTCACTGTATGTACCTCCCCATCTGGCTGTGCATCTGCATCTTTTATCATCAACAAGTAAATGATAAGTAAAGTGTTTTATCAAGTAAATGATAAGTAAAGTGTTTTATTCAGTTCCATGAGTCATTCTAGAAAATTATAAAAGCTTAGAAGGGAGTTAGGGGTGCTCTGGTGAGAACTACAGAAGACCTGGACTTCCAATTGTCATCTGAAGTGGGGAAAGTCTTGTTATGACTAGAAAACAAAAAAAAAAGACTGAATCCTTAACTTCTGGGATCTGCTGCTAACTCCAGGTATATAATGTTGGAATTGAAGTGAATTGTGGGACACTACTGGTGTTTGGAGAATTGGTTGGGAAAAAAACTTGCGTATCTGTTGTCAGAAGCATTCTGTGTTGAATGCCAATATAGAGAAAAAACAGTTTGATTTTTCCTTTAAATGGCATATCAAATTCCTTTTCTGATCTGTACATATCATAATCTGTAAAAATAAATGTGTCATGGAAAGGACTGATTGATCATCAGAAAAATGATAAAAAGAAATATATTGACAATTGATACAGAAGAACATAAAGATGAATAAGACATTTAGACTTGGAAAGGAAAATATCAAAGATAATACAAAAATGAACTGTCATCAAACTTGGTTTTCAAAATTAAACACAGAAAACAATAGAGCAATATTCGAAATTTTGACAGAACACAACTGATCTACTAATTTTATCTATGAAAATAGTTATCCAGGAAATTAGCATCCAATATTATGAATATTTACTACATGTCAAGCACTAAAGCTGATAATTATATTTTTTTACTATTCCTAGGAATAGCTCCATGAGTTGTGTCTTTTTCTTTCTATTTTAACTGTGAGAATAGAAAAAAAAAAAGACAAAATAGCAATGCATGAAGAAAATGCAAAGGAAAGAAGAAATATCAATGCTTAAAATGTTTACGAAACTTTGCCCAAATCATCTTAGTTTGGAAGTGATGAAGCTGGTGTTTGAATCTTGTCCTAACCGAATATAAATGCAGCTTTTACAACCACTGTCAGTTGGAGGCAGAATGCCGTTAAAAGGACTGCAAGTTGTCCTATAACTGGAAATTTGAAAACTATACGAATCGTATGCTATTAGAAAATATTTAAATATCTAGTACCTCCAAATAAAAGGTAAAGAAAATAATGACTTTTAAAATGAAAATGATGTTCTATTTGTTGGATTATGTTTCCATATAATGAATATAAACATTTATTTATGGTAATGAAAATATGTAATTTTCTTATATTGCTTCTTAAAAGCACAAAGTGATATGAGGAAGTTTGCTGTACTTCCATGAATTGCAGAGTTTCCACAGACACATTTTATTATCCCCACTTTACACATAGGGAAAATGAAATGCAGACAGCATAGGTATCTCTTCCCCATACAATTGTTAAAAGTAGTAGAACTATCTTTTGAATTCACGCAGTCTGACTTCAGAGCTCAAGCTCCAACCAGACTAAAAAAAAGACAGAAAATAGTAAAACTCAAACACATAGTATTGAAGTATATTCTTTTCAAAGAGTGAGTCAATATTAGTAAAAAAAATAGTTATGAAAGTTTTAATTCTCTCATTAAAAATAAAAATATGTGATATTGAAACATAGAAAAAATCTGGTTATAAAGTTACACCTAAAATGGATGGAGACAGGTGGATTTAATTTGAGGGCATGACATGCTTTCAGGCTGGTTGCAGCTGGGCTTGTATTAACAGCAATGAAATCAAGGAGATAAAGCAGCAAAAATGAAAGTGACAACCGGAGAAGCTATTTCCCGAAATGGTTTTTATGGTTCGGGGAAACATTGCCACTGAGCTTCCTGGGCTCTGTCCTCTTCACACTTTTTTTTTTTTGTCCACTGTTCTAGAGAAATATTTATCTGATAAAAATTAACAGGTATCTATTGTTTACTTCCTAATTTGGAGAGCAGATAGATGGATAGAAGCCATAGTGTATAATTTAGAGAACACAGGAGTACTCAGAAGCAGCTGTGCTTCCCTGTGCCGTGGGATGCAGCCTTCAAACTGCTCAAAAACCGATGAAGTGATAAGTGTGAAAGAGAACATGCTGTTGTGACTAAAGCATGTTGTTCCATTTAA
The DNA here is from genome assembly GCF_049354715.1 of Callithrix jacchus. Taxonomy (NCBI): domain Eukaryota; kingdom Metazoa; phylum Chordata; class Mammalia; order Primates; family Cebidae; genus Callithrix; species Callithrix jacchus. The sequence continues at coordinate 2,384,653 of NC_133502.1, read as the reverse complement.
ATGACATGGCCACACATCTATTCTAACACCTCTCTGTCTGGGGAGGGGAGAGAATGGGAGAGGAGAGAGAGACAGACATAGACAGATGTTACATAACCCATCCAACCAGATCTCTGACTGGAACAGCAGATTTTCCAAGGTTGAAATTTCAATCTGTTTGGAGCTCTCCTATCCTTTTTTATTTTTATTTTTTTGAGTCTGGGCTTTCAGTGTAACTGTCACTTGAATAATGTACATGGTACCTATTGAGAAATTTATCATTAAAATAAACTCTGGGCCTGATCCTCTGCCCTCTGACTGCAGGAGATGGCAGTCTAGGAAGCTCAAGCTCTCTTACTTTCACACTTCACTTTCGATTATTGTAAAATAACATCTCATTGTTTTTCTCCAGTATGTAAATGTATCCCAGCAGCACTTGTAGAATTCCATAATCCTTACAACTACTACTTCACATAAACAATTTTTTTTGTGTGAGTCAAATGCTTGGATTATTGTAACGTCAAAGTATTCCCTTCCTCTGATGTCTCAGTAAAAACAAATTGTACCATGACAACATGCCTAGAACATTTCATACTCAGGGCAAAGGTAAGTATTCTGAGCATGTGTAAAGTAAGCTAGGCTAAGTACGATGTTCAGTAGTTTAGGTGTATTAAATGCATTTTCAAATTACAATACTTTCAATTTACAAGATATAATCCCATGTAAGTAGAGTATCTGTGTATGTTTAGGACATGTACGTATACACTTACAAACACAATTCATCTGTAGCCATCCCTGTAGTTCAAAGAATACATTCTGATTTCTTTGGGAAGACCTCTCCCTAAATATGAAGAAATAAAGGCAGTGTGAATATGGGAAAAACATGACTTGCAGGTAGGGAGTGGCTGGGTCCTTGATTTCAGCTTCCATCAGAGACTGCAATAAGCTGGCTGCATATCAGCTCCACTGGTGTGAGGATGCCTGCCTTCCCTGGGAAGCTACCAGATAAAGCCTTTGTAATCGCCTGTGGTCAGGCCTCAAAAATCTCAAATAGATTTTTAACCAGGAGCCGGACTCTTCACTTGATATTTGAGCTTGTATGTTTCTCAATAACTTTTATTTAATAGTGTCAAATCAGCTTCCTTAAACCCTGGCTCATTGCCATTCCCTGAAATGCAACTCGATAATTAATTCCAAAGACATCATATAATCCAGAGAGAATAACACCTATTATCTGCACTTTGAAACCAATTTCAATAATGTATTTAGTTTTCTATTCCCCAGCTGAAGAAAGCAAAAATGACTAGCAAGAAGAAAGAAAATAGTTTATAGAATTAAAGGAAGAGCTTAGTCACAAGAATTTTATACACTTTGTGGAAATAGAAGATCTTGGATTTTAGCCACAGAAACTTCAATTTGTTTTTGAAAGAAGCTAAGGGAATGATTTACCACCTGTATGCCCCATGTTCTAGCAGACATGCTTAAATTAGTCTGGATTATGTCATCTGCATTAAGAAGTGACGCTGTGGGTTTGCGAATTCAGGGACCAATGCTTCCCACCATAAAGTTTCATTATGAAAGATGTTGGAACAAATACAGCTGGGCAAACAAAGAATGGTGAATTCCACCATTCTCACATTTGAATCACTACCTGTGAGTCAAAATGTAACAATTACATTAGATAATGGACATTTATGTATTTGTTTGATGTACAATCTGGGCAAGTATACACTTCTGATTTCCCCTTGCAGCTTCTTTCACCCATTTTCACCATAATCTTTCTGGAATCACTAATAAATGTACTCTTATGTCACATAATCTAAACAAGAAACACATAAATGATTTATAAACATCCACAATTTTACTGGCAAAATTTAAACAAACCTATGGTTTTGATTTTTTTCTTGGATTACCCCCAGTATAAAATATTTTGCCTCTCTCCCAAGTACTTTGCTCATTATACTAGCCCAGGATAATTGTAATATGCTTACTGCAATGTCCATATTTTTTCCTGATGGCATAATGGTACCTGTGGAGTGAAAAATTGAGTAACTCAGGCCGGGCGCAGTGGCTCACACTTGTAATCCCAGTACTTTGAGAGGCTGAGGTGGGTAAATCGTTTTGAGCCCAGGAGTTTGAGACCAGCCTGTGAAACATGGCAAAATCCATCTCTACTAAAAATTAAAAAACTAGCTGGTTATGGCGGTGCATGCCTGTAGTGACAGTTATGCTGATGGCTGAGGTGGGAGGATAGCTTGAGCCTGGAGAAAGAGGTTGGAGTTAAGCCAAGATTGTGCCACTGCACAACTCCAGCTTGGGTGACAGTGCCAGATCTTGCATAAAACTTAAAAAAAGAAATGAAAAAAGAAATATTGAATAACTCATTCACAAATGTTTGCTCTGAAAATACAAAACCTTTGGTTATGATCATCCGAATACCATGAATAATATCTCAAGATTTTAGTAGTTTTGTTATACTTCTAACTACATATTCATTACTAATCACATCAAGTCGTTTGCCTGTAAAAAATATATAATCTAACCTAGGTGAATATGAATAGGCAGATTAAATCCACTCACAAAGTCATTCACTGGCATGATTTTAGAATATTTTTCTGGCATTTCATTTTTGTATATTTTGGTTTGCTTTGTTCTTTTTCAATTTTTTTTTCATTTATTAGGTTTTTGCCAGGGTTGAGAACATTCTATTTTTTATTCGTCTAATTCGCAATTAACTTGTTATTAACTATTTGAAGTATTTATTTTCTTCTATATTTCCATCCATAATTTCACTCAAACGCCCAATCCTCATGTACTTTTATTTCTTCCAAATGAGATTTTTAATTACGTGTATTTATGTACATGCAGGTACTCATATGTGTATATATGTGTGCATGTGTGATGATATAGGCTGTATAGAATTTTCTCATTTTAGACTGCTGTTAGAATAAAAGCAAATTTGAGTCATTTTTTAGGAATATCAAACAATTTCTTCCAGGATTTCTCTTTTTCCTTAAGTACTCTTTATAGAAATATTTTCAAAAATTGGCTATGTTGCTAACTTTCTAAAACAATATTTGTTTGTCATTACCTGCATTTCACACTCTTATTTAAATGATGACTTGCTGATATTCAATTTCTGAGCCCAGGAGGCGGAGGTTGCGGTGAGCCGAGATGGCGCCATTGCACTCCAGCCTGGGTAACAGGAGCGGAAACTCCGTCTCAAAAAAAAGAAAACTTCAGTGTTGATATGTCTCTCTTGCCTCCCAAAACTCCATTGCTTGCATTCTTAGTGTTATTCAATAGAAACAAATTTCCCTCTGCATATTCTGTCGTCATCTGTTCTGGCTCCAGATGGGAAGCAATTTTTTTTTTTTTTTTTTTTTTATGGTCCCATAGCCTAACAGCCAGGCTTGGAACAGGGATTCTAGGCCTCTCTTTGATTTCATGAACCTTTAACTTTCTCACTCCAAAAGTGAGGAACCACTTTCTGTCCAAAGTCAATTAAATTTGGTTTGAGAAGTTTCTGCGAAGTTTATAATGCCCTGTCAGATAAACAGGGACATGCTGTTGGCCCTGAGGATTTCTCAGAATGACCTCTGGTGAGACGGTGATCTTATTACAAATCCCAGGGGCAAGTAACACTTGACCTTGAAGCACACAGCCCTGCTTTCCTTTTTTTTTTTTTATTGGAGGTTTCAGTGGGACGGGAGAATCACAAGGAAATCAGGTGTTCAGAGGAATGTATTGAGTAGAGTTGAGGAACTAGGATGTTGAAAAGTAAAAAAAGGAGAGAAGGAGAGGAAGAAAAAGAGGGAGAGAGAACAGGAATATTGCTTCATTCTAAAAAATGGGTATTAATAATGGCCAATCAATATTTTGTGTATTTAAAATGAATAACTCTATAAATATTTATTGAGTTTACTTGTTCCAGAATTGAGTTGAAGTCCTGGATATCCTTATTAATTTTCTGTCTCGTTGAGTCTAAATCTCGTTATGGGACTTATGTATCTGGGTATTAAGATCTCTTATTGTTGCATTGATCCTTTTACAACTGTATCTTTGTTGCTTTGAAATCTATTTGAGATCTGTTTTATCAAATGTGAGAATTGCAACTCCTGCTTTTTGTTTATTTATTTATTTTTGCTCTCCATTTGGTTGGTAAATTTTTCTCCAACCCTTTGTTTTGAGTCTTTGTGTATCTTTGAATATACCGTTAGGTTTTGGCTGTATCTTTTGATTGGGGGATTTAGTCGATTTAAATTTAGGGTTACTGCCATTTGAAGTTAACCGGCTATTTTATCCATTCGTTGATGTAAATTCTTCTTTATGCTGATGCTCTTTACTTTTTGGTATATTTTTAGAAAGGCTCATACTGGTTGTTCCTTTCTATGTATAATGCTTCTTTCAGAAGTTCTTGTAAAGCAAGCCTGGTGGTAATAAAATCTCTGAATACTTGCTTGTTCATAAAAGATTTTATTATTCCTTCAATTGTGAAGCTTAGTTTGGCAGAATATGAGATTCTAGGCTGAAAGTTCTGTGCTTTAAGAATGTTGAATATTGGCCCCCACTCTCTTCTGGCTTGTAGGGTTTCCGCTGAGAGATCTGCTGTAAGTCTATAATCCAAGATGGCTGATCACTAACAGCTCAGGATTGTAGCTCCCAGTGAAAGCTCAGAGAACGAGAGGACGACACACTTTCAGACGAATTTTCGTCACTCACGGACTAGCAGATTTCTAGTGGAGGAGCCCCACAGGTCTCCAGCGCGACTCTTGTAGCTGGCGCAGTGGTTTTGCCGGTGCCTTGGCGCGGCAGCTCTTCATGCAGAGTAAACGGAACTGGTTCCCTTACTGATCAGTGTTTGGAGCTCCGGGAAGGCAGAGCCACTTGTTACAGACTCAAGAAGGAAGCCAGACCAGAGATTCCCGGGCAGAAGAGCACCATCAGTCTTACTTATCTCTGTTATTTTGGCTGGCGCAGTGGGTTGCTTGAATCCCAGCACTGGGAATCAATAAATTGGACGTTGACTCAGAAACCTAATTAGAAATGCAGTAATTGTAAAGATGACAGATGGATAAATTTATAATAAAGGGGAAAAAATAGCCTAAGAAGGCCAAGCATACCCAAAATCAGAACCCCTCTCCCTCTACAGGGGATTGCAGTGCCTCATCAGCAACGGAACAAGCCCTGATGGAAAAGGACTGTGTTCCATTATCTGAAGTAGGCTTCAGAAGGTGGATGATAAGAAACTTCTGGGAATTAAAAGAACTTGTTCTAACCCAGTGTAAAGAAACTAAGAACTTTGACAAAAAAGATTTGACGAAATGCTGAAAAGAATAGACAATATAGAGAGGAATATAAATGAACTAACGGAGTTGAAAAATACAACATGAGAACTTAGTGAAATATGCACAAGTTTAAATAGCAGAATGGATCAAGCAGAAGAAGGGATATCAGAGGTCGAAGACCAACTTAATGAAATAAAATGACAAGACAAGAATAGAGAAAAAATGATGAAAAGGAATAAGCAAAGTCTCCAAGAAATATGGGACTATGTGAAAAGACCCAATCTATGCTTGATTGGTGTACCTGAATGTGATGGAAAGAATGAATGCAAGCTGGAAAATACTTTTCAGGATATTATCCAGGAAAATTTTCCCAATCTAGTAAAGCAGGACACTATTCAACCCCAGGTAATACAGAGAACACCACAAAGATATTCCTCAAGAAGAGCAACCCCAAGGCACATAATCATTAGATTCACCAGGATCAAAACAAAGGAGAAAATATTAAGGGCAGCCAGAGAGAAAGGCCAGGTTACCCATAAAGGGAAGCCTATTAGACTTACAGGAAGCAATTTTTACCAAAGCTAACTTAATCACATTGCTTCAAATGACTGTAAGACTCTCCCAGAATTCTATAAACTCATTGATTTCACACCTTCAGTTTTCCGCATCAACCGTACTTTCCAATGAGTGAGACTAGTAGATGGGTTTCACAGGATAGTGTTACCTTCCTTAAAACATTCCAATATATTCTCATTGATCTTAGAATTATCCATGACCATGATTTTTAAGTTCTCATCAGATCTGACTTCAGTCCACAACTTCCTAACATCTAATTGCTTTTTCTTTGAAGAGAGTATGTCAGCCTTTTTGACTATTTTTCAGAAGCTGAAATAATTTTGTGTGTAGGGACAGGGGAGTGTGGGTATAATATCTATTTTCTTTTTGGCTTTGCATTTCTAATGACTGAATATTATTCAACTATCTTCCCTATGTTGCATCTTTTGAGAAGATGTGCCTTTAATTGAGAACCACCTAAAATGACCTAAGGGCCAGTTACATCCCACTTAGTTAAAATATGTTCCCTGCCTTTGTCTGCTTGTGTATAGATTAACTTACCTATTTGGAATATAAGCTTTATGAACACCAAGACCTTCTTTATTGAACACTCCTATCTCTCTAAATAGTTACACAAAGAAATAAAATCTGACATAAACACTGTTTGCTGTTTAAAACAAAAAAGTAAAACATCAACTTTTTTTATTTGTTATAAAATATTAGTAACAAATATATAATGCCATTTCAAATATAGAAACAAAACAGTGGCTTGTCTTTTTTAGCACACTTTGACTATATCCATAGTTTGCTGTTAACTTTATAAAACTTTTGAATTATCTGTCATTGTCATAAAACTGTTTCCCAAATAAGGTGGATTTAAATACAAGTAAATGATCCTGAAACCTTATTGTGAGAATTAAAATTAAATTATCAAAAAAACTTATTAAACTTCAACTATATAATATTTTTAATAGTGAGACAAAGTATTTACTTCCTAGTGTTTTTCAGCCTGAAAAACTGCATACCGTTTAATTTTGTATTAATGTTGTTATTTTAAATCCAACTAGAAATTCTGGTTATGTTACATCTTGTAATTTTAAGTAATCACTTAAAAAGAAATAGAAAGTTTAAAATCAAAAACAGATTCATGTGCATGGGGTAGGGAAGATTTTTTATTAATCAGAAGCTTTGTAGAATACTTAAAAATGAAATGACTTATTGCTTTTGCAAAATAAAATTAATTAAATATTTCTATCAAACTAATACACTTTTTGTGAGATTCAAAAGCTCCAGGGTTTTTAAGAGGGAGTCAGAAGAACTACTTTGAAGTGAACGGTAAACCAAGTAGACCAAGACTGCTATTTTGAGACATTTACCTTGAGAAATTACAGTGCTTTTAGTATTTTATGTAAATTATTAACCTAGGATTTTAAAGTAACAAATTTAGAGTATTTAAAACATTTATTTTAATGTATATATATTAAACTGAACACAAACAACTCAATTTATTGTTTTGATCTTATCCAAGAGGAAGATTACATAAGTGACATGAAGCAGGAGTATATAATTTTCAATAGAGTTGGTTAAACCCTTTGCAAATATTATAAATGTTCAATAAAAGAAGCATTATGCAAATCCATGCTCAGTAGTTCACGCCTATAATCTCAGCACTTTGGGAGTCCAAGGCGGGTGGATGACCTGAGGTCAGCAGTTTGAGACTAGCCTGGCCAACATGGGGAACCTATATCTGTTCTAAAAATATAAAAATTAGCCAGATGTGGTGGTGTGTGCCTGTAATCCTGGCTACTCACAAGGCAGAAACATGAGAACTGTTTGAAACTGGGTGGCAGAGGCTGCTGTGAGCCAAGATGGTGCCACTGCACCCCATATATATGTATACACATATACTTACATATATATATATATATATACACACACACATTTTTTGTATTTGTGTGTGTGTATATATATATATATATATATACCAAAAAGCATAAATTCTAGTGTTGACCTCTCTTCCTTTTTTTTTTTTTTTTTTTTTTCTTTGAGACAGAGTTTTGCTCTTGTTACCCAGGCTGGAGTGCAATGGCGCCATCTCGGCTCACCGCAACCTCCGCCTCCTGGGTTCAGGCAATTCTCCTGCCTCAGCCTCCTGAGTAGCTGGGATTACAGGCACGTGCCACCATGCCCAGCTAATTTTTTGTGTTTTTAGTAGAGACGGGGTTTCACCATGTTGACCAGGATGGTCTCGATCTGTTGACCTCATGATCCACCCGCCTCGGCCTCCCAAAGTGCTGGGATTACAGGCTTGAGCCACCGCACTTGGCCCTCTCTTTTTTTTTTTTTTGATATATAGGAGGTAATGTGTGAATACACAGGTGTGCATTATTTTAAAAATATATATTATTTTCTGAAGGATTCTTATTTGAAAATGAATAAATTTAATAATATATGCAGAAAAGATTACAGTGATACTTTTGATACTTCTATTGTCTTTTATTTAATATTTTACTCTTTAGAGATTGAATATGAGCACATTTTGTAAAATATAGTGGCAAGTGCACCAATGCTTCATTTTTTCCATCTTTAAAATCTTTGTCTTATGAATTGACATTATTTGAAATTTGTATTTAATGTTTTTCATATAGCTGGCACCCTGATATCATTTGGAAATATTATGACTTTAGTATGTCATTTGTCTTCAACTATCTAGAGAGACAGAGATTAGCAAATTGAAATTATTACTCAATATGCTAAGAATCAGGAATAGTCTCTCAGAAGAGGTGATGCTGAGAAAAGTCCTGTAGACTAACACAAAATTGGGAAAATAATTATATTGATGATTATCTCAGAGAATAAAGAGAGTAAAGCATTCCTTAAATCTCAGAAGGGAGAAAGTAGAGCAATCATTGAGAAAAGACATAGTGTAAGTGTGATGGCAAATACTGAGTGTCAACTTGATTGGATTGTAGAATACAAAGTATTGATCCTGGGTGTGTCTGTGAGGGTGTTGCCAAAGGAGATTAATCTTTGGGTCAGTGGGCTGGGAAAGGAGGACCTACCCTTAATTTGGGTGGGTACAATCTAATCTGCTACCAGCATGCCTAGAATATAAATAAGCAGGCAGAAAAATGTGAAAAGAGAGACTGGCCTAGCCTTCCATCCTACATCTTTCTCCCATGCTGAATGTTTCCTGCCCTCAAATATATATATACACTAAAGGAATATATATCTATATAGATATATATTCTAGAGAACTTAACACAGTGTGTGTGTGTGTGTGTGTGTGTGTGTGTGTGTGTGACCCCTTCAATAGACCCAAAGGGGTGACTGAAAATTACCGTATAAGTCGATTTCATGGAAAAGCACACTGACAATAGGTATTAATGTGGAAAAATACTCTCTGTAAATATTGAATCCAGGTGGATTAGAAATTTAAAAAGAAATCTTAGTTTTATTTATATCAGGGAAAAGGAGTATTTCACAGAAAACATACCCAAAAATACAGACCACAAAAAGCATACACATTTTAAAATATTGATTTTCCATTCATTTAGCTTTTTTCTAACGCAAGTATGAAAGTGACAACCTCCTCGCTGTTTACATGATGGAACTAAAACTGGAAGTGTTTAATTTACTTGTTTGATCAGAAGGAAAATACACTTTGACATTATATTCTGTAAAAGCACAACTTGAACCAATGCAGAGGTATTAACAGCTCCTTCTGCATTTCTAGCATAACTTATGGTAAAACACATAAGAAATCCAGCCACACATTCCAATCCCCCAGAAATATAAAAAAGTTGATACGTATGTACTCATTCCCACATATTACTTCAGAGGTTCTCTACAGCCTTGTTAAGTGTGGACAATAGTTCAAAAGAGTCCACATCACCTGTGAGCTTGTTAGAAATGCAGAACAGCTTTTCTAACAAACGTTTGGTCTCCTTTTTCTGACGTAACCTGAAATAATCAAAAGAATCAGAATTCAGTTTTAAAGAGTTTATTTAAGTGAAAAACTGCAAATAGCCATTTGCGTTAAACAGACTCCAAAGGAATAGAATCAGTGCTCCAAAGTTAAAAGTTAAGGTTTTCCTTAAATAGGCAGAGAACGAAGAAATTGAGTAAAATTATAGAATTTTCTATACAAGGCTGGTTTATGAGTGAAAACAACTTAATTAGATACAGTTTTCTTTTTCTTTTCCCATACAGTTATTTTTTCAGCTTGATTTTTATTTTTTCAAGTGAAAAGTATATTTAACATTACATCTTAGACAATGTGATAGTCATAAACTTTGTGTAAGAGAGAAAGGAGAGAAGCTAATCTATAATGAAGATCAACTTAAAAAGAAAAGGATCTTTCCTGGTCCCCTCTCATCATTTACAACATTCTATAAAACAATGCAGGTAAGAAAAAGCATAATCTGTAATCAGAGAAACAAAGGTTACAGCTGTTTAGGTTGCAGCTGCCTGTTGTGGTGACTCACATTCCATAATCACGTTCCTTTAAGGCTCAAAATGATTTAGTTTCAACAGTTTCAATTGTGAATTACTTATTTTCATAGATTCACGGAACTCACGGAACTCTAGGCCAATCCTTTCCAGCACAATGCTGTCTTTCAAAAAGGTCAGAATCTAATAAAGCACTATGGCTTCCACTTAGCAAGAGAACAAGACAGTAAAAAAATCTGAATTGAATTCCATCTTATCCTAGCAAGTCCTATGTAATTTAGTATGATGTCTCTGTAATTAGCTTAGTAAAGCAGCCCTGGTTTGGAACCAGGATTTCTTTATTTAATAAATTCATAAAGTGCATGAATAAGACACTCTTTAATTGACCAGCACTTTTAAAATACCTTCTACACTGAGTACTTGTCCTGCTCAGAATATAAAGTCAATGTTCAGGAAACAGCATGATTAACACTTACCTAAAAGGTATCTACACTCCACAGTGTTTTTATAGCTGTTATTTTTAGTTTATCAAAAAGGAGAAATTATACCTAATAAAATAATTGCATATTGAATATTATAGAAAAACTATAGATATAAGCTGAAAACATTTAAAATCTATAATTTTATATAAAGTTATACAGTTTCAAATCAGTGCATTTATTTTTTAATCTTAATTTTTATTTATTACTTATTTTTATTTTTTGAGACAGGTTTTTGCTCTGTCACCCAGGCTGATATACACTGATGTGATCTCAGTTCACTGCAATCTCCATAACCCAGCTCAAGCAATGATCCCATCTCAGCCTACAAATGGCTGGGACGACAGGTATGCACCATCATGTCCAGCTAATTTATATATATTAGAAATGAGGATACATTCTGAAATGTGTTTTAGGCAATAATTTTTTACTGTTAGAAACCCTGTTGTATTAGTCTGTTCTCACATTGCTGATAAAGACATACCTGAGATTGGATAATTTATAAAGAAAAAGAGGTTTAATGGACTCATAGTTCCACATGGCTGGGGAGGCCTCACAATCATGCAGATGGCAAAGGAGGAGCAAAGGCAATTCTTACATGGAGGCAGATGAGAGAGTTTATGCAGGGGAACTCCCATTTATCTAACCATCAGATATTATGATACATATTTATTACCATGAGAAGAGTATGGAGGAAACTGTCCCCTGATTCAGTTATCTCCACCTGGACCTGCCCTTGTATTTGGTGATTATTACAATTAAAGGTGAAATTTGGGTGAGGACACAGCCAAACCATATCATTCCACCCCTGGCCCCTCCAAAATCTCATGTACTCACATTTCAAAACCTATCGGGCCTTCTCAACAGTTCCCCCCAATCTTAACTCATTTCAACATTAACTCAAAAATGCACAGTCCAAAGTCTCATCAGAGACAAGACAATTCCCTTCTGCCTATGAGCCTGTAAAATAAAAAACAAGTTAATTGCTTCCTAGATACAATGTGGGTAAAGGTATTGGATAAATACATTTATTTCAAACAGGAGAAATTGGCCAAAACAAAGGAGCCATGGGCCCCATGCAGGTCCAAACTCCAATAGGACGGTCAATAAATATTAAAGTTCCAAAATGATCTACTTTGACTTCATGTCTCACATCCAAGTCACACGGATGCAAGAGGTGGGGTCCCATGGTCTTGAGCAGCTCTATCCTTGTGTCTTTACATGCTACAAACCCCTCAGGGCTGCTTTCACAGGCTGGCATTGAGTGTCTGCAGCTTTCCCAGGAGCACAGGTTAAAGCTGTCAGTGGATCCACCATTTTGGGGTCTGAATGACAGTGGCCCTATTCTCATAGCCCTACTAGGCAGTGCCCTAGTGGGGACTCTTTGTGAGGGCTGCGACCCCATATTTTCCTTCTGCACTGCCTTTGCAGAGGTTCTCCATGAGGGCTCTGCCCCTGCAGCAAACTTCTGCCTAGACATTCAAGAGTTTCCTTTCATCCTCTGGAATCCAGGCAGAGGTTTCCAAACCTCAATTCTCGACTTCTGTGTATCTGCAGGCTCAACACCACTTGGAAGTTGTCATGGTTTGGTGCTTGCACCCTCTGAAGCTGTGGCCTGAGCTATACCTTTGCCCCTTTTAGTCATGGCTGGAGCAGCTGGGACATAGGGCTGCACACCACAAGAAGACCCTGGGCTAAGCCCAGGAAACTGTTTTCCTCCTAGGCTTCCAGGCCTGTAATGGGAGGGGCTGTAGTGAAAGTCTCTGACATGTCCTGAAGACATTTTCCCCATTGTCTTGGCAATTAACATTCAGCTGATTTGTGCAGCTGGCTTGAATTTCTCCTGATAAAATGGGTTTTCCTTTTCTATCACATTGTCAGTCTGTGAATTTTACAACTTGTAGGCTCTGCTTCCTTTTGAATCTGTTGCTGGTTAGAAATTTATTCTGTAAGATATCTCAAATCATCTCTCTCAAGTTCAAAGTTCCACAGATCTCTAGGCAGGGGCAAAATGCCATCAGTCTCTTTGCATAGCAAGAGTGACTTTTACTCCAGTTCCCAACAAGTTCCTCATCTCCTTCTGAAACCAGCTCAGCCTGGACTTCATTGTCCATGTCACTATCGGCATTTTGGTCAAAACCATTCAACAAGTGTCTAGGAAGTTCCAAACTTCCCTACATCTTCCTGACTTCTGAGCCCTCCAAGTCTCTAGGAGGTTCCAAACTTTCCCAGATTTTTCTCTCTTATTCTGAGTCCTCCAACTGTTCCATCATCTACCTGTTACCCTGTTCCAAGTGGCGTCCACATTTCTGGGTAGCTATAGAGCAGCACACCACTCTACAAGTATAATTTACTTATTAGTCTGTTCTTATGTTGCTAATAAAGACATAACCCAAGACTAAGTAATTTATAAAGAAAAAGATTGTAATCCCAGCACTTTGGGAGGCCAAGGCTGGTTCATCATGAGGTAAAGAGATCGAGACCATCCTGGTCAACATGGTGAAACCCCGTCTCTACTAAAAATACAAAAAATTAGCCGGGCATGGTGGCGCGTGCCTGTAATCCCAGCTACTCGGGAGGCTGAGGCGGGAGAATTGCCTGAAACCAGGAGATGGAGGTTGTGGTGAGCCGAGATCGTGCCACTGCACTCCAGCCTGGGTAACAAGAGCGGAACTCTGTCTAAAAAAAAAAGAAAAAGATGTTTAATTTATTTACAGTTTTACAGGGCTGGGGTGACCACACAATCATGGCAGAAAGCAAAGGAGGAATAAAGGTGCATCTTACATGGAGGTAGGTAAGAGGGTTTGATCAGGGAAACTCCCATTTATAAAACCATCAGATATTATGAGACTTGTCCACTGCTAGGAGAACAGTATGAGGGAAACCATCCCTATGGTTCAGTTATCTCAGTCTGGCTCCATTCTTGACATGTGGGGATTGACACAAATCAAGGTGCAATTTGAGTGGGGACACAGTCAAACCATAATCTGTTAATGAAATTTATTAAAATAATGGACTAAATGCTAATCATAAAAGCATGCCAATAATCCAGAATGCTGTTTTAAAAAGTACTGATTACATATGGAATAGGAAAGAATTTTCTGAACTTGATAACTAGTATTACTATCAAAGTACTACAAAGATCTTCCTTAAGTTGAAAACACAAGTATTCTATCTAAAAGGATGCCTTATCACACTGCTTATTTGCAACATTGGGGCAGTTTATGTTCAAGCAATGTATACTAGTGAAGAGAAAATTCGGATATGCTGCAATATTATAAAACACTACAAAATCAATTAAAAAGAGTTCTTCCTATATAAAAATATAAGAAAATACAATATAAGAAAACATTATAGCCACATGACTTTACCTAAGAAATACATAAATACATAAAATATATTTAAGAAAATTATTTTTATTACAAATGTACTATAGTAGATATTTTTAAATTTAGACATGGAAATTCACAGTTATAAATAAATTTATGTAGTCATAAATAAATTGCTACAAATAAACATGATTCTAATCAAAATTTTATATTTTTAGATAATTTGATTATATACATACACACACACACACACACACAAAATTAAAATTGCTACATATTTATGAAGAAGCTTAGGAGGGGTAGATATTCCCTATAAAATTATGGCATTTATGATAGTGTGGTTTTAACTTATTATATGATTAAAAATAAAAGCGTATCCCTATGTTATACTATATGAAAAAATAAATTCCAGATAAATGTTGCAAAGTTGGTGTGTAAGTGTTCAAATCATCTAGAAGAAAATACAGGTGACTACTGCCTGCAGAGAAGGCCTTATTATTTCTCTCAATTTCGGTAGACTTTATTAGGCTCCTTTGTTACTCCATGCCCTGACCTTTTTAATTTAGAGCATTTTATTTAGAGTGGCTACAATTCTCCTTTTTTTCTCACCCCTTTGACATACTTTAAAACATTTTGAAATCCTCTTGCCAGTTATACACCCAAGAATGCGTGCTTCAAGAACCTGGGAGCCATTTCTTTGACATATAATCATCAAGGAAGACAGTTCCCCATCTCCAAATCTCTATTTGAGTGCAGGCCTTCCTTGCAAGCCTTACAGTAAGTTGTAAAACTACTTTGTGTCATGAAGATATGAGAAAGTTTACTTGGCCATTTCAGTAAGGCCAATTAGCAAAATGCAGGTTATGATCTCCCCTTCACCTCAGCTTTGTTTCATTTTGTTTTTATTTTGAAAGTGACAAATAAAAACTTGTACATCTTTACAACAGAGAGATGTTTTAAAATATGTATACAGTGTGCAGTGAGTGTCTCATTTGAGCTAATTACCAAGTGCATTATCTCACATGCTCGTCATTTTTCCACCCTTGGTTTTAAAAACTCTAATTCCCTTTGTTTTGGTGGAATTGAGTTCAGACTGAGTTCTGGACTCCTTCCTCTATTGCAATAGTCTTGAATAAAATCTTGCTTTACCATTTAATTTTGCACAGGTTTTTCTTAATTAAAAAAAGGATATTTCCTAAAGATATGAAAAATAATGAACTAAATAGTAATAAATAGTGTACAAAAATTACTAGAACTAAATCTCTCGCTCCTCCCTCATATATTTATATAATTACATATATATATATAATATAGGGATATATACACATTATATATATATATATACACACACACACACACATGCACACACCCACTCACACGTGTGTGTAAGGATCCATGAGCCCCACACATTGGGTACCAGAACGTAGGGAATCCATGAGCCCCACATCAGGCACCAGAATGTAGGGAACCAGCCCTACATCACTCATGGTACCCTGCATTTGGTGGCAACAAAGAAATGAGAAAAAGACAGATTAAGAGAGACAGTGGGATCAGGGGGCCATCACTTTATTACTTTGGAGGAGGTAGTGAAGACCCTGAGCACTGATCATCCACTCTATTTATTGATTACAATCACTTTGATCTACAGGGTAGGGGAGAAGCAGTGGTGGGGAGAGGGTGATTGTGGAGTGAATCAGTGAGCTGGAACTGAATCAGTGAACTGGAACTGATGTGTCATTCTAAGAATTGCTAACACTGGTGGTTTGAGAGTTTCACAAATCAAGAAAATGTGATTATCTTTAGCTTTTTATCTACATGCAACTGGTGGAACTGGGGACTTACAAGGAGCCTACAAGTCTGGTTACTTCATAGTGCTACGAAGGGGTTTTATGACCTTGAGCACAATGTTTGTGGTAACAGAGCTGAGGTCACCCTGCACCAGAACATGAGGCATGGAGAGGTTTTCCTCCTCAGAGGCCTCCTGTGGCCTTCTGCAGTTTGTTGTTCCTTGTTTATGTGTTACTCATAACCAAACTATGTAGGCACTCTGTAAGTCCTTTCACCTTTGCTCCATTTCCCGACATATGTATATATATCCCTATATATTATATGCACATATATGTGTATATTTTTCTATATTTTATATACGGAGAATAAAAGAGAGGAGTATAAGTATATATATATATATGTGTGTGTGTGTGTGTGTGTGTGTGTGTGTCTACATGTGTATATATATGTAGGGATAAGTGCACATATGTATGTATATAAATATATTTATATAATATATAGTATTTATACACACATATATACATCAACAAAGAAAATGAAAAAGCATTCATGCAAAAGGAGACATGATTGTAAACTAAATATATTAACAAATAATTATGTTTAATCTCATTATTAATCAAGAAACTAAAACCTCCCTGAGGTAAAATTTCATACCAAATAGGTTGACTATTTTCCTGTAGCAGGGTTAATTCTATTTTAGAGGGCAATTTAGTCATATCATGGATAAGTAAAAATACACGTATACTATATTCTGACAATTTCAGCCTAGGTGGGTTTATCTTAGAGAAACCCAAGTTTCTATGATGGAAACAACCTAAATGTTGCTTGGTAGGAGATAAGTTGTGGTTTATAAATCAATGCAGTATTAAACAAGTAAAATGAATGTTTAAACCATAGAGGTATAAAGAGGAATAAAATTCACCAATAATTTTAGTAAAAGAAGTAATTTGCTTTATAATCTGTATAGATTTATATTATTTGAAACATTGCAATCACAGAAAATAATATTTTATATTTTAATAAACTTTCTTATAAAAATTCAAATTGCATATTTATGATTCTAACTTTAGACTAGTGGTTACATTAAGAAGAGACAGATGGATAAGTGTTAGACTGTTTTGAGGGTTTGCTTTAATTGCAATTTTATTTTAATTTTAAACATGTGAATATAGCAAAATATGTACCAATATTAAAAGATGCACAATTTCAATTGTATACTTACTTGGAAATTTATAATCTCGGGGCATATCATATACTTTCATATTTCATGAGAATTTTCAGCTCCTTCTTTTGTGATCTTTATCTTACTTAAGAATATTGAATACATAAAGTACTTCCTCCAAAGAGTAATTAAAGCATTAGAAGAGAAGTACACAAATGAGATACTCAAAGAAATTTTATAATTAAAAGTCATATGAAATAGAAGTGCTTCCAAGTGAGACTAAAAAGACTGAAATTGGAAAGGAGAAGAAAAGAAGATTGTTACTGATGCCGATTGAAAAGATTATTTGCAGATGTGGATGTCATCAACTCTATTTATAGGTAATAAGATTTCAAGTATTTGAGAACTGAGAAGTATGATTGGATTTAACAATATGCAGGCAATTAGTGATGTTAGAAAGAGTCTCTTCAGAACCATGTTAGGCAAGACTGCCAGCACATGGTGCATTGAAAAGCTGATGTAGAGTGTGGGTAGGAGATAGAAAATCTTCTGGAGACATTTCACTGTACCTTCTAAATTAATATCTCTAGATATGGGGCCCTATAATCTGTGTTTTTATCAGCCTCCAAGTGATCTTGAAACATGGTAATGCTTGAAAAGCTCTATTTTTTTTTAATATGGGCAATATTAAATTTTGTGAAAACTCCTGTAAACAGAGGATAAATAAATCTATAAAAGGAACAGTTTACGGTCTATAATCCCTTGCAAATTTATGTTTAAGAGCCAGATTATGTTCCTAAATTGAGGTGGTTTGAAAAAGAAAGACAACAGTAGTAAGGAGAATTCTGCCAGAGGTGCAAAGAGGAATTAGTACCATTTCTTCTGAAACTACTCCCAACATTGGAAAGGAGGGGCTCTTTTCTAACTCATTTCATGAGGCCAGCATCATCTTGTTACCAAAACCCGGCAGAGATTAAAAAAAGAAAGAAAAGAAAAGAAAACTTCAAGCTAATATCTATGATGAACATCCTTTTATTGAGGACTGAGCAAAAAATCCTCAATAAAATACTGGCAAGCCAAATCCAGCAGCACATCAAAAACTTATCCATGTTCGAGCTGGCTTTATCCTCGGCTGGTTCAACATACACAAATCAATAAATATAATTCACCACATAAACAGAAACTAAAGAGAAAACAATGTGATTACTTCAATTGCTGCAGAAAAGGCCTTTGATAAAATTTGACATCCTTTTATATTAAAAACTCTCAATAATTGGGTATTGAAGGAACATATCTCAAAATAATAGCCATTTTTGACAAACTACAGCCAATATCATACTGAATGGGCAAAAACTAGAGCATTCTCCTTGAAAATTGACACAAGACAAGGATGCCCTCTCTCACCACTCCTATTCAACGTAGTTTTGAAAGTTCTGGAAAGGACAATCTAGCAAGAAAAATAAATAAAGTGTATTCATGTAGGCAGAGAAGAAGACAAAATGTCTGTCTTTGCAGATGACATAATCCTGTATTTAGAAAACCTCAGAGTCTCAGTCCAAAAACTCCTTAACACTGATAAGCAACTTTAGCAAAGGCGTAGGATACAAAATCAGTGTGAAAAATCACAAGCATTCCTATATACACACAACAGTAGCAGACAGCCAAATCATGAATGAACTCCCATTCACAATTGCTGCAGAGAATAAAATACCTAACAATACAGCTAACAAGGGAAGTGAAGTACCCTTTCAAGAAGTACAAGCCACTGCTCAAGAAAATCAGAGATGAAAGAAATGGAAAAGCATTAAATGATCATGAATAAGAAGAATCAATATGGTGAAAATGGCCATACTGCCCAAAGTAGTTTGTTGCTATTTCCATTAAACTACCATTGACATTCTTCAGATATTTTGAAAAACTATTTTAAATTTCTTTTTTTTTTTTTTTTTTTTTGAGACGGAGTTTCGCTCTCATTACCCAGGCTGGAGTGCAATAGCGCAATCTCGGCTCACTGCTACCTCCACCTCCTGGGTTCAGGCAATTCTCCTGCCTCAGCCTCCAGAGTAGCTGGGATTACAGACATGAGCCACCATGCCCAGCTAATTTTTTTTGTATTTTTAGTAGAGACGGGGTTTCACCATGTTGACCAGGATGGTCTCGATCTCTTGACCTCATGATCCACCCGCCTTGGCCTCCCAAAGTGCTGGGATTACAGGCTTGAGCCACCGCGCCCGGCCCTATTTTAAATTTCTTATAGAACAAAAGGAGCCCCTATAGCCAAGACAATCCTAAGGGGGTGGGGGGGAACAAACAAGGCATCATGCTGCTTGACTTAAAACTATACTACAAGGCTACAGTAACCAAAAGATCATGGCACTATGGCACTAGTACAAAAACAGACACAAAAACTGATGGAACAAAAATAAGACTACACACTTATAGCCATCTGATTTTTGAAAAACCTGGCAAAAACAAGTAATGTGGAAAAAATTCCCTACTTAATAACTGGTGTTGAGAGAACTGGCAAGGCATATGCAGAAAATTGAAACTGAATGCCTTCCTTACACCTTATACAAAAATTAACTCAAAATAAATTAAACACTTAAAGGTAAAACCCAAAACTATAAAAACCCTAGAAAAACTCCAGGCAATACCATTCAGGACATAGACACAGGCAAAGATTTCATAATAGAAATGTCAAAATCAATTGCAAAAAAAGCAAAATTTGACAAATGGGATTTAATTAAACTGAGGAGCTTCTGCACAGCGAAAGAAACTATAATCAGAGTGAACAGGCAGCCTACAGGATGGGAGAAAATCTTTGCAATCTACCTATCTGACAAAGGTCTCATATGCAGAATCTACAAGGAACTTAAACAAATTTACGAGAAAAAATAAACAAATGACCCCATTACAAAGTGGGCAAAGGACATGAACCAACAATTCTCAAGGAAGACATTTATGAAGGCAAAAAACATATGAAAAATAGCTCAACATCACTGATCATTAGAGAAATGCAAATCAAAACCACAATGAGATACCATCTTATGCCAGTCAGAATGGCGATTATTATAATGTCAAGAAACAACAGATACTGGCAAAACTGCAGTAAAATAGGAACACTTTTATACTGTTGATTGGAATGTAAATTAATTCAACTGTTGTGGAAGACAGTGTGGCAATGCCTCAAAGACCTAGAACCGGAAATATAAATACCATTTGACCTGGAAATCCCATTACTGGGTATACACCCAAAGGAATTTGAGTAATCCTATTATAAAGATACATGAACCTTTATGTTCATTGCAGCACTATTCACAATAGCAACAACATAAAGTCCACCCAAATGCCCATCAATGATAGACTGGATAAAGAAAAGTTGGCACATATACACCATAGAATACTATGTAGCTATAAAAAGGGAAGGAGATCATGTGTTTCAGGGATACAGATGGAGCTGGAAACCATTAACCTCAGCGAACTAATGCAGGAACAGAAAACCAAAAATCACATGTTCTCACTTGTAAGTGAGAACATGTGGTGAACAGTGCGAACACATAGACACAGGGAGGAGAACAACACACACTGGGTCCTGCCAGAAGGGGACAAAGGGAGAGAGAGAATCAGGAAAAATATCTCATGGCTGTTAGGCTTAATACCTAGGTAACGTGTTCATAGGTGCAGCAAACCACCATGGCACACATTTACCTATGTAACAAACCTGCACATCCTGCATTTGTGTATCCTAGAACTTAAAAAAATGAGTTTTTTTTTGCATTTTTTAAGGCCATCAGCTATTGTTAGTGTCTGTGTGTCTTACATTTCACCCAAGATAATTCTTCTTCCAGTGTGGCCCAGGGAAGCCAAAAGTTTGGACACTCCTGGAGAATCTAATGAAGGATATTTTTTCTTTGTCTTTTTTAGCTTCTAGAAACAACTTCATTCTCCAGCCCTATACTTCATGTTTAAAGTCAACCGTATAGCAGCTTCAAATCTCACTCTGACTCTTTTACCTTTGCTGACTCTCTTTCACCTTCCTCTTTCCTTGCCAAGGACTTGATCAATAACATTCAGCCCTCTGGATAATTCACAATATCCCTTACATCTCAAGATTCTTAATTTATTCACATCTCCAAAGTCCCTTTTGCCATGTAAGGTAACATATTCATAGGTTTTGAGGATGAGGATGTGACATATGTGGAAGGCCTTTAATCTAATACATTACTTTGATTTGTATATTTTAATAAACTAATCTAAACTTCAGTGATTGCATAACATTTGCTTGCATGTAATTTTACTATAAAAATTTTATCACTAATTTTATGGCATTGAAAGGGCCATTGTGCTTTGCATGAGTGATTTCAAACTTCCATATTAATAAACAATATGAAGTACAATTTAAGTTCAATTTAGCGGTGCTTATATTTTCTAATTGATGGCAACACAACATTTTGTAAATAACCTTCCATATTTTTGAGTTTAGAAAGGACATGAAATTGCCCCAGATTTTTTCAATTTTTTCAAAAAATAGCAGGGGTGCTGAAGTCAGAATTATATGATCAAGTAGATACAAATTTTTAAAAAATGTATGCATATGGACCAACCCATAAATTTTAGAAATTCATGTATAAAAAGAAAATGTTTTCAGTTATTCCTAGTTTATAGACAATCATCCTAAATTTTATAAACTGTATTTGTCCTTTCTATTGACTGGTGTCAAACATTTTTTCTCTAATATATCTATTTTGAAGAAGAGATGATATTGGTTCCATTGCAGGCCACTCAGTACTCTTCCCTCTTTAAAAACATTCCTGAATGTCATCAGTTCATCTTTTCATGCACTAGGGATATGTAAAGAACATAAGAATATTTTGATGAGGACTTTTAATGTGTGTGGCAGAATGAACATGATAACATCATGGAGTAGCTGAGCTCTAGATCTGTGTGTTACATACACTATATGCCAAAAAAGGAGGCCCTTTGGAAACAAGAAGCAAATTAGGCAATTTGAGCTCACCTGGATTATTTTTTCTTTTTTGGCTGGGGAAACAAGGAGAGTATCACAGAAAATAATCACTCTTTTCTAGGATATGTGCAAAATATATTTAATCATCTCATAGATTTCTTTTTTAATATGACTGTAGCATTTGAGAATTGTGAGTGAAAAGGTATTAAGGGTTTGAGGAATAAGAGTATGCGTAGTCCCATATCAATATTGAATTAGAAATGCTGGCATTACTCCTCAGGCTAGTCTCACTTATTCTATTGCTGTCTCCTGGGAAAAGAAGAGTGGTTACAGTCACTTTCACCCTGTCAATGAGGACTCCATGTCTGAGTCTCTCTGGCTGTTGTTCACTAGAATCAGAGCCCATTCTTTCACTTCATGAAAGACAAAAAATATACATGCAGACAATGGCTATTTCACTAAAGTAATTGAAAAAACCATTCTGAAAGTTAGGTTTGTGCATTTTTCAAATATATTTCTCAAATATTTTGTACATTATTTTAAAAAGAAAAAGTTTTAGATTCAGATTTGGATTTGTTTGTCTGATGATATGATTCAGCAATGCCAACATGTTTTTACCTAGAATTTATCATTTTATTCTCAAATAAATGGGTATGGTAAGGATATTGTCAGCATCCTGCTTTCAAAGATATGGTAACTAATGCTTATGGACATTAAGTAACTTGCTTAAAGCCATGTTCTTATTATGTCCTGTGTTAATCCTTGTCTTCCCAGATTAAACACAAGCCCTTATAATCTCTCTCTCTCTCTCTCTCTCTCTTGCTCGCTCTCTCTCGCTCTCTCTTGCTCTCTCTCTCTCTGGTACTTGTGGCTAGTTTACAATCTCATGGAGATCAAGATGTGCAACATTATGTAGGAAACTTGGCATTAAAACCCAAAAGATATTTAAAAGAAGCATCCAAAATCATTCAGGAAAGGAAATTATAAGTGTAAAATTAAAATACAATGCTCCTCCCCAGGCAAAACCATTTTAATCTTAACTATATGAGAACATTTTATAACAGGGAGGTAGTATTGCTGACAAAATTGTATTTATCTAAATCAGTTTGCATGTACCTATGAACATTTCTATTTATTCTTTGATTTCTCATCTGGCCACACAAATTTATTGGGGAAAAAAAACCTTTTTTCTTTTTAATTTCACCTAGGTACAATTTTTGCATTTTACCTATAAATTTCTTTCTATGCAATTAAGTTAAGAAACTGTTAAATAAAGGTGAAATATTCTGCTTTCCAAATAAAACCTTTCAAAATAGTTTTATTGTTTTTTAATCAAAGACAGTTTAGCATGTTATGTGCTAAGCCCTAAATCATTCCCCTTAAACAAAATGTGTATTTAGCATGACCTTGGGGTGCAAATTACTACCTTCATGTATATTAGCTCTCTGATTCCTCATATATTAAGTTCCTTCCACCCCTGACATATTTTTCCCACTACGTGAAATACTTTTCCTTTTCTTATTCACCAACCTACTTAAACCTTCACTTTAATTTCACTTGAAATTTTACTACCTCAGGAATGACTTCACTAAACTTTTTGACTGGACTAAACCTGTATTTCAAATAGCTATGCATAGCAACTTGCATTACTCTTCTGACTCTTGGCAGATTTGTAATTTTCTGCTTCTTCCCTTGCTGTTGGTATGCTTGTCAAGAGCAGACATCTTGTCTGCTTTGTTCTCTTTTAACTTCATCAAGCTGCAATAGTGCTTCATATTATTAGGCATCCATAACTATTCTCTGACAAATATGAGTGAACATTAGGAACTCTGAGGTACAACAGTTCATTGCGAACCATGTAGAATGCATGCATGCACAGTTACATATATATGCATGTATATATAGTGACTTCTACATACAAATATACATATATATGTGACTGTGCATGCATGCATTCTACATGGTTTACAATTAGCGATATATATGTAGGTGTGTATATATATGTACACATATATACAGTTATTTTAAAAGTTGGATTCAGTAGAAGTTCACACTTTACTTTGCATTAGCTTTTAGATTTGCCTATTTATATACCTTTTTTTATCTCCAGTTTTCTTACTGATGATATGATCTCTACCTCTTTGGTGACTTGCTTCAAGATTTCAATCAGACAAATGCTAATAAAGTGCCTTTCCCAAGTACAGGTAAATTATCGGTAACTATTGGCTTTTATCATTGTATACTGAGAAATTTTCAATCATTTTATAAGAATGAGAGAGGAACAATCTATATTTTGTGAAAGTAAGAACATAGATAATATTAACAGTGTGAAAAAATTAACATAGGGCTTAATTTATATTTAAGCATATAGAGAAGATCACAGAGGTTGATTTTATATTTTTGTTTTCGCTTTATTGTAATTTTTTTCTCTTTTTTTTCCTTCATTCTCATTTTCTTTTAAATCAGAAAGACAAAATTGATCCTCCAGGTTATATAAGGAATAAACTATTTGAACTCTTCTCATTCATGGCCTAGTGAGACCTCCAGCTGATACTTGTGATTGCCCCAGGTGAAAAGTTTGATTACTCTCATGAAAAGAGTGAAAGGACGGTAATGAGGGAATCACTTTCGCAGACAGCCCATGGCTCCTGGGTTTGCATACATAGCATAGTAGAGATAGGAAAGAAATTACAGAGGAACTGTTTCAGAATGTGGATTGACGGGGAAAGGAGTCAATGCAGGCGGGGAAGGCACAGGGCTGAAGCCACCTCAGCAGCATGATGCGGGCACAACTGCCTTTCCCAGTTATGTGGCTGCTGTCTCATAAATTCTAGGCTCCGTGCACTGCACCCTGCTTCTCTTTCTTGCTTACTATTCCTTAGCTAAATTAATTTTTTCAGAAGTAATTTGTTTTTTTTTTGTCAAAAGTATGAAGTTGTTCAAATATAGGTAATTTGTCTATTTTTAAGTAGGAGTACTTTGGTTCTCATATTAGTATTTGGTCTTCAGTGGTTTAAGTCATATAGATGAATATCATAAGCATGGGGCATATTGTGTTGTGTAAGTTTACGTAAAAATCTGTATCCTCTTGGATTTTCTAGTGGATTATATCATAGTGGTATATATAAAATAAGTGCATAGGGTAAAATAAAAGGTCTGGTATTAACATATTTTCATTATATTTCTCTTTTTGAATGACATAAGACATCTTTCGAATGACAAATTTATTTTTCTTTTTACAATAGTAAAAGAAAAAAATTCAAAACTACAGCAAATATATTAACAGCAGCAATAATATTTCTTACACAATGTTTTACTTCAATAATATGTGTTTAAAGTTTACTAAGAAAACAATTTAATAGGCAAGTTTGAACTACTTTATTTTCACGTATTTATTGAACTTCTGTATTATATTACTCTTTGATTGACACAAAGATGAAATTGAGAAAAGATGTCCAAGTTAATTTTGTTCATTGAACAGTTAAATAAATATTAGCCAAAGCAAACTAGGCTCATCCAACCTGCATATTAAGAATTGAAATTGGTTAAAAGTTTAAGATATTCTAATCAAACATATTACTACTAGAATGAATTTCTTATTTGCTTATTATCTCCCATTACGTTTTACACATATACCTACTATGACAGTGACTGTAGTGTGTCTTAAGTTATTTATGTATCTTTGTCTATAAACATTCCCTAAGTTGGAGCTATTACTCACTTCAGTATCCCAAATGTTTAATCTGTAAGTATCCAATAAATAGTGCAGTACCAAATAATATCTGTGGAGACAGGTCAACTAAGAGACTGATTTAGTAGATTTCACATAATAAATTTGCATATTTTAAGAGATATCCAATTTATTCCATTATTTATAAGAAAATGTTACATGAACATTTCCTTTGCTTCAAGTTATTCATATTGAAAAACTAGGAAATTAAAGAGTAACAGTGCCACATACCAACTGTGATCATTCGATTGCCCATGATAAAAAGTGATATACTGTGTAAAACATCTTTGTCAGCATGAGACTTTCTTTCCAATTTTGGCTGTATTAAGAGTTGCTTCTTTTGAAATGGAAATGAGCTCATTATTTATCAACTCTTGCAGAGCTCTACTTAATTCCAAATATTACATCAATGATAATTTCCAGCACATTTTAAATCATGCTAATGAAACCATTTTCTTTAATATCTTAACTTGTATAATCCTTATTTCTTTTATGCTTTTATGAATAATTTAGTTTAGATTCTAGAAGCAGGAAAAAAATGCTGAGGAGATTAT
The DNA here is from genome assembly GCF_049354715.1 of Callithrix jacchus. NCBI lineage: Eukaryota > Metazoa > Chordata > Mammalia > Primates > Cebidae > Callithrix > Callithrix jacchus. Next base: position 2,358,371 of record NC_133502.1, on the reverse strand, counting down.
TCCTAGGCATTGGATATGAATAAAGCATTGATTAGAACATATAAATTACTAGTTATGTTTAAAATTCAGTAAGGAATATGGAGCATTTAAACCACATGCAAAATACGAAAACACAAAGGTTACATGTTGTATCCCCAAGGCGTTAGGTTTAAAGAATGCAGAGTACCGCTTCAGGCCAAGTTGTACTAGGAGACTGGATTTAACTTCCTGCATGAAGCAAGTAAAAACCCAGACAAAATATATGATGGCACAATTTTTATGACATCAGTGTCTAGTTAACTATAGGCAGTAATCTCCTAGTGATGAGAAATAATCTGAAAGCCTAAAAAATACCTACAGTAACAGTCCAGGAAGAAAGAAACCAGGTAGATCCCAGAAGACTTTCAGAAGTGAGGAGACAGAGGAGACAATCTACGATGATCAAGGTGGCTAAAAGTCAGAGGTCAGAGTAATGAAGAATAGCGTTTGCACAAAAAAGAGTAACTGTGGTGATATATGGTCCATCTCAGGAATTTGGGAGAGTATTTACCAGCACAGACATGTGAGGAAATCACCCAGGAATAGGATTAAAACAACTAAAACAATGAAATACCTAAAATAATCAGTTAACAGCACCTGGCATTAGTGAAAGACTGCCAGCCAAATTAGAACACCATGAAATCCAAGAGCAATTGGGAAGATGAAATAGACCGATCTGGCCCAGAATAAATCTTCCTCTGAGACTAACAAAGCTTAATAATAAGCCCCAAGGGAAAATACTATTTTGATGTAACTTAACAAAGATGAAGAATCTTGGCCAGGGGCAGTGGCTCATGCCTGTAATCTCAACACTCTGGGAGCCCCAGGCAGGCAGATCACCTGAGGTCAGGTGTTCATACCAGCCAGGCCGACATGGTGAAACCCCCTCCCCTCCGTCTCTACTAAAAATACAAAAAAATTAGCTGCTGGGGGTGGTGCTGGGTGCCTGTAATCCCAGCTGCTCTGGAGGCTGATGCAGGAGAATCGCTTGAACCCAGGAGGCAGAGGTTGCAGTGAGCTGAGATCGCACCACTGCATTCCTGCCTGGGCAACAAATGCAAGTCTCTGTGTCAGAAAAAAAAAAAAAAATGTTTGTGATTATTAGAAGTATCCAGCACTCAATAAGGTAAAATTCACAATACTTGGGAATCCAACGCAAAGCTAGAAGGCATGCAAAAAGCAGGAAATGCAACCCATAATGAGGAGAAAAGCCAATTTATCAAAGCTGACCTAGAACTGACACAGATGGTCGAATTATCTGACATAGGTATTAAAATGGGTGTTCTAAGTGTATTCTGTACTTTCAATAAGCTAGAATCATTAAGAGATTTTTTTAAAAAGTGAATCGAACGTCTAGAAATGACCATAATAAAATCTGACATAAAAATGCACCACCTAAGATTAATGGAAGAAAAAGTTTAACAAACTTGAAGTGACAGAAACACTCCCACATGAAACTCAAAAAGAGGCTGAAATGTGGAATAACTTTAAGAGACCTTATATATGGGTAAGTAGAGTTTCCAAAGAAGAGGAGGTAGGGAAAGAAAAAACGCTGAAGAAATGGTGGCAGAATACGTTTCAAATTTGGGAAAATAAACCAACATGTGCAAGAGACTCAGAGATCTCCAAGCACAAGAAACATGAGATAAACTAACTTAAGTCACTCCGTAGTCAAAACTGGTAGAAAACGGAAATGGGAAATTATAGTCAAAAGCAAAAATGCTCATAAGTGGTTATTGATTTGAGGGTGGGTTGTAGAAATATGCTATTTTTACTGAGTTCATCAGGGTACAACTATAATACAGTAATTTTCCTTCAACTGTGAGGATAAATTCCAACACTCCCAGTGGAGGCCTGAAACCAAGGATAGCATTTAACCCTAACTGTGTGTTACCACATAGTACCACAGTTAATCTGTCCTTTTTTGTTTCATCCCCTGGTGAGAAGTTGGTCACCACCTGCGGAAGTCTGACCTGCAGACCCTGACTGAACGACGGATGAATGAATGCACTCTCATATCATTACAGTGTTTCAAGTGGACTAGGGATGGCTGTTAGCTGCTTTCAGAGGGTGAAATGACTTTAGGCCAGTTTTCCTGAGTTTCCAACACTGATGTGAAAATCCTCAATAAAATGCAGGCAAACCAAATCCAACAGCACATCAAGCAGTTTATCCATCCCAATCAAGTTAGCTTCATCCCTGGGATTCAAGGCTAGTTCAATATACAGAAATAAATAAACATAATCTATTAAATAAACAGAATCATTGACAAAAAAACACATTATTATCTTAATAGATACAGAAAGAGCCTTCAATAAAATTCAACATCCACTTATGTCAAAAACTCTTCATAAACTAGGTATTGATGACCCAGACCCTCTGTCCATCACACATTTATTCCCTCAAGATTTTACAACAGAGCTTCCAAGTTAACACACCTGTGGATAATTAACATGGATAAAAGAGTGGTTATATGAATGATAAAAGCTTTAGCTTCCAGGCCCAGAGTAAACACTATTAACAGGTAATTTCCCTTTGATCTCCCACTGAGATCCAGCACAACATTTAAGTGAGTAAACCAAGTGGAGACAAAGGGATGTGGGTAAACAGACTTAATTGGGATAGCCTCTCCATATTTTCTTCCTAACTTAATGTAAAAACAAAACAGAATAATGCTAGTGGTAGTTAAAAAAAAAAAGTGTTGGAATCAAAAACTAAATCATGACCTTTGAGATCCAATGATGAAATTTGGTAGGGCAGCCTGTGAGAGTGCTCTCTACCAGTGAGCTGATAAGGTGACTTTAAGAAATAATGAAAATATGGATATTTTTAGGTGTATTATTAGAGATAGTTTGACTTTTCTGATGATAAAATTTACAGTGTTAATTTGACAGAAACTATAAAATGAGCACAAACATAGTAACAAGGTAACGGGAAAAACGTAGACAAATCATACATGTGCTTGAGTCTAGAGTGAAAATAACCAAATATTGAGTGCATTTTAGAGTGGAAATGATTGTAGACAGCCAAGGTGGTTTAAAGTTTTACAGAAGCTGAAGTAACCTACGTGAATTGTATGATGGAATTTATTGAGACAATAATATAAAACTAGTCCTCCAGGTGCAATTTCCAATTTTTTTTCCTGAGTGTGGCAGATAAAACAAACAAACAAGCAGTAAATTACCAAATAATGGTCTGTGTGAGTGTGGCTCATAAGTATGTTAAAGTAATCTGCTTGGTCTTCAGATTCTAGAGAGTAGTACCCTATGATAGAATTAATATTTGGGATTTAACTAAGGCTAGGCTGGTGTTCTTTCCCAAGATCTCTAAATGCCCTTTGAAATACATTCTATTTTTCCCGTTTCACAGAGGAAGAAAAAAGATGCTTAAATAAAATTTGAGTCGTAAGCAATACTCCAGTGCTTAAATCACTGTGAGCAGCTCATTAAGGTGTATGAGGTGTCTTTAAAATGGGCGGGTGGTGTAACATAATGGTTGACAGCCCAAGGGATCTCATGAACAAGACTGAGAATTAATAACATATATTTCAGCAAAAAGATTAAACGTTTAAAATATATACACTATTTTCTTCTCCATTCAGAACAAAAATGCAAATACATTTTAATTTATTCTTGCAAAGGCTTATACTATTATTTCAAAAATTTAATGTTATTTTATAATTTCTACTAATTTCAATTACTTAATACTTTTTATTTTTATTTATTTGTTTTTTTACTTTAAATTTGGGAATACGTGAGCCCAAGGGCATCGTTGTCTTAGTCTCGTTTTCAAAGTAAATGCTTCCAGTTTTTACTCATTCAGTATGATATTAGCTGTGAGTTTGTCATAACTAGCTCTTATTATTTTGAGATACGTTTCATCAGTACCGAGTTTATGAAGAGTTTTTGACATAAGTGGATGTTGAATTTTATTGAAGGCTCCTTCTGTATCTATTAAGATAATAATGTGTTCTTTTGTCAATGATTCTGTTTATTTAATGGATTATGTTTATTTATTTGTGTATATTGAACCAGCCGTGCATCCCAGGGATGAAGCCAACTTGATTGGGGCGGATAAACTGTTTGATGTGCTTTTGGATTTGGTTTGCCAGCATTTTATTGAGGATTTTCACATCAGTGTTGGAAACTCAGGAAAACTGGCCTAAAGTTTTCATTTTTTGTTGTGTCTCTGCCAGGTTTTTGTATCAGGATGATGCTGGCTTCATAAAATGTGTTAGGATTTCCTTCTTTTCAATTGTTTGGAATAGTTTCTGAAAGAATGGTACCAACTCCACTGAGTAGATCTGGTAGAATTTGGCTGTGAATCCATCTGGTTCTGGGGTATTTTTGGTTGGTAGGCTATTTATTATTGCCTCAATTTCATAACCTGTTATCGGTCTATTCATGGATAAAACTTCTTTCTGGTTTATTCTTGGGAGGGTGTATGTATCCAAAAATTTACCTATTTATTCTAGATTTTATAGATTATTTTAATAGAGGTATTTATAGTATTCCCTGATGGTAGTTTGTATTTCTGTGGGGTCAGTGGTGATATCTCTTTTACCATTTTTTATTTAGTCTATTTGATTCTTCTCTTTTTTATTCTCTGTTAGTCTAGCTAGTGGTTTATCTATTTTATTAATTTTTTCAAAAAACCAACTCCTGTAGTCATTAAATTTTTGATGAGACTTTTGCATCTCTCTCTCTTCCTGTTCCACTCTGATCTTAGTTATTTTTTGTCTTCTGCTAGCTTTTGGATTTGCTTGCTCTGGCTTCTCTTGTTCTTTTAATTGATGTTAGGGTGTTGATTTGAGATCTTTCTAGGTTTCTGATGTGGGCATTTAGTGCTATAAATTTTCTTCTTAAACTGCTTTAGCTGTGTCCCAGATATTCTGGTATGTTGTCTGTTGTCATTGATTTCGAAGAACTTCTTGATTTCTGCCTTCATTTCACTATTTACCCCGGAGTCATTCAGGAGTAGGTTGTTCCATTTCCACATAGTTGGGTGGTGTTGAGTGAAGTTCTTAATCCTGAGCTCTAATTTGATTGTACTGTAGTCTGTGAGACTGTTTGTTATGATTTCAGTTCTTTTGCATTTCCTGGGGAGTGTTTTACTTCCATTTATGTGGTCAATTTTAGAGTAAGTGCCATGTGGCACTGAGAAAAAAATGCACATTCTGTTGTTTGAGGTGGAGAATACTGCAGATGTCTATTCCACTTGACCCAGAGCTGAGTTCAAATCCTGATTATCCTTGTTAATTTTCTGTCTCGTTGTTCTGTTTAATATTGACAATGAGGTATTAAACAGTTCCATTATTATGTGGAAATCTAAATGTCTATATACGTCTCTAAGAACTTGTTTTGTAAATCTAGGTGCGCTTATATTGGGGGCATATATATTTAGGATAGCTAGCTCTTCTTGTCGAATTGTTCCCTTTACCATTATGTAATGCCCTTCTTTGTCTTTTTTGATCTTTGTTGCTTTAAAGTCTGTTTTGTCAGAGACTGGAATTGCAACCCGGGCTTTTTTCTGTTTTCCATTTGATTGATAAATTTTCCTCAATCCCTTTATTTTGAGCCTATGTGTGTTTTTCTCAACATGAGATGGGCCTCTTGAATAGATTACATGGATGGATCTTGATTCTTTATCCAATTTGCCAGTTTTAATTGGGGCATTTAACCCATTTACATTTAAGGTTAATATTGTTATGTGTGAATTTGATCCTGTTATCATGATGCTAGCTGGTTATTTTACATTCTAGTTGATGCCGTTTCTTCATAGCTTAATTGGTCTTTATGTTTCTGTGTGTTTTTGCAGTGGCTGGTACTGAATTTTCTTTTCCATATTTAATGCTTCCTTTAGCAGCCTTTGTAAGGCAGGCCTGGTGGTGACGAATTCCCTCAGCCTTTGGTTGTCTGAAAATGATTTTATTTTTCCTTCACTTATGAAGCTTAGTTTGGCTGGATATAAAATTCTGGGTTGAAAATTCTTTCTTTAAGAATGTTGCATATGGGTCCCCACTCTCTTCTGGCTTATAGGGCTTCTGCTGAGAAATCTGCTGTCAGTCTGGTGGGATTACCTTTGTAGGTGACATGGCCTTTCTCTCTGGCTGCCCTTAATATATTTAATTTTGACCTTGATGAATCTGATGATTATGTGTCTTGGGGTTGAACTTCTCACGGAGTATCTTATTGGGGTTCTTTGTATTTCTTGAATTTGCATATAGCCCTGAGAAAGTTCTTTTGGATAATATCCCTAAGTGTGTTTTCTAACTTGATTCCATTGCCCTGCTTCTCTCTCAGGAACTCTAATCAGTTGTAGGTTCCATCTTTTTACATAGTCTCATATTTCTCAGGGGTTTTGTTCATTCCTGTTCATTCGTTTTTTCTTTAATCTTATTTGCCTGCCTTATTTCAGCAAGCTGGTTTTCACACTCTGATATTCTTTCTTCTGCTTAATCAGTTTGGCTATTGATACTTGTGTATGCTTCAAAAAGTTCTTGTGCTATGATTTTCAGCTCTATTGGGTCATTTATGTTCCTCTCTAAACAGTTATTCTAGTTAGCAGCTTTTCTAAGCTTTTATCAAGGTTCTTAACTTTTTGCATTGGGTTCAAGCATGCTCCTTTACCTCAGCAAAGTTTGCTATTACCCACCTCTGAAGCCGACTTCGGTCAATTTGTCCATATCATCCTCTGTTCTGTTCTGTGCCCTTGCTGGAGCAGTGTTGTGATCATTTTGAGGAGAAGGGTCACTCTGTCATTTTGGGTTTTCATCATTTTTCCCTTGATTCTTTTTCATCTTCATGAGTTTACCCAGTTTTGATCTTTGAGGCTGTGTTGTCCCTTGAATGAGGTTTTGTAGGGATTTTTCATTGCTGCTGATGCTGTTGTTGTTGCTTTCTGTTTGTTTGCTTTTCTTTGAATAGTCAGGTCTCTCTTCTGTAGGGCTGCTGCAGTTTGCTTGGGGTTCACTTCAGGCCCTATTTATCTGGTTCACTCCTGCATCTGGATATGTCATTTAAAAAGGCTGGAGCACATCAGAGATGGGTGTCTACTCTTTCCTCTGGGATCTCTGACCTCAAGGGGCCTGATGCTATTAGGGCCTCTCTGGTGTAGGGTGTCTGACAAACCCCAATGAGGCGGGCCTCACCCAGTTGGGTTGCACAGGGAGCATCACCCATTTTACGAAGCACTTTGGCTGTCCATTGTTAGAGAAAGTGTGCAGCACTGCCCACTCATCGTGGCTGCCTGGATTTCTCAGAGCTAGCAGGAGGAAAGTCTGCTGGTTTGCAGAGACTATGGCTATCCCTCGCATGGCGGGCACAGGCTTAGGGAGATCAGAATTATTTCCCCTGGCTGCAGTTGGAGTTCCTGTGGGGAGGTTCTGTAGCCTTAGTGTTGACTGTTGCCCCTCCTGCAAGGAGCTCAGATGATTTAGACAGTAGGCAGCTGCAGGAGTGGTGATGGCTACCCTTTCCCTTGTGGAACTTAGTGGGCTTAGGCCAGTACTAGCCAAGTGAGAGTCTACATGGCCCTGTAGTTGGGGCCCAAGACCCCAGCAACATGGGCTTATGAGTGGGATCTTCTAATCCATTGCACAGTTCCATGGAAAAAGCACAGCTTCCCAGGCTAGGTAGCAGACTCACTCACCACCTCCCTTAGCTGGGGGTAGGGAATTCCCCTGGCCCATGTGGCTCTCAGGTGTGCCACTGCACCAGTTCTTCCTCTCCATGGGTCACACCAACTGCCTAGTCAGTCGTAATAACACTACCTGGATACCTCAGTTGCTGATGCAGGATTCATATGCTGTTTTGCATGTTTTTGATTGAAGCCTCTGATCACCGCTGCTACTAGTAGGCTATCTTGGCCCTACTCCCAGTTGATACTTAACGGTGTATGTGTTTGACTGTATTTGTATGTGTGTTCATGTTGAATTCACTCAAAACACCAGGTAAATATTGTTAATTTAAAGAAATATGTATCTACTTTATAATTTTATATTAAAATATAAAGGTATACAATGAGAAAATATAGGAATGATTCATAAAATGTTTTTATTTCTATTAATTTTTATTCCAACAGAGATGAATTTTATTAATTCCCCTCAGATGTTAAAGATCACATAGTGAACTCACTTGCAATTCTCATATAAGCTATATCAGAACTTGATAGAAATCTCTTCACACAATATTCCTATGTAAGCTGCCAGCACACAGTGTGAAAGAGCATTAGTGTCATTTATGCAAAAAGTCTTTCAAGTCAATGACAGAATTGGGCCAGAAGCAATGAGAATAAATTAAATGATAGTGGCTGTTCAACGGCTACCTGGAACCATAGTACAGACACCACATGCCACGAGCTATTATTTTCTCTTTTATGTGTACCAATAGAAACAAACAAACAAACAAAAGGTCTATTTTTCCTGTTTTGAGAAAATATAACTATCATATTTGTACTTTTAATCTATCTACATTGATCAAGACAAAATATGTTTTATTATAGTTGATACCAACAAGGGTAAATCACTTTTTATTAAAATTGTTTTACTACTTTGTGAAAACCAATGCATTAAACTGTGTTGTTGAGATGACCCACAATGTGCTTTCTTTTGTTTTCAGCTGTTTCTTTGTACCACATTGTTTGAACTCAGCATTGAAATGTATCATTTTTTTCTCATATGTGATTTGGCCCAAACTGGATGTACCTACATCAAAACTCACTTATTGGCTTATGTTTTCTGTATATCTTACTATATTTCTTAATAAGAGCTCTTTCTTTCTTTTTTTTTTTTTTTTTTTCTTTTTTGAGATGGAATTTCCCTCTTGTTACCCAGGCTGGAGTGCAATGGCACGATCTCGGCTCACTGCAACCTCCACCTCCTGGGTCCAGGCAATTCTCCTGCCTCAGCCTCCTGAGTAGCTGGGATTACAGGCACGCACCACCATGCCCAGCTAATTTTTTGTATTTTTAGTAGAGACGGGGTTTCACCATGTTGACCAAGATAGTCTTGATCTCCTGACCTCGTGATCCACCCGCCTCTGCCTCCCAAAGTGCTGGGATTACAGGCTTGAGCCGCCGTGCCCGGCCATAAGAGCTCTTTCTGAAGGAGCTCTTTACACCTGGATTATTCTCTTCCACATTCCTCGATCACAACAAATTCATTCTATCCAAACACAATTTCTGAAATCCATCTATGCACTGATATCATCATTTCTCCCTCATTGTTATAAACATTAATTAGATTTGAGTAAATATTTTTATCTACGAGTTCTTTAACCAGCTTCACAAAATTTCTGCACTCCACTCTCTCTTTTCCTTATTGTTTAGGTATCCATGTTAGATATTCACTATTACTTGAACAACTTAGCCTATTTCACATTTCTTGTGTTGTTCTGCCCAAATGAACATTTTTACTCTAGCATTGAAATATTTTTGAGATATTTTTAGTCAGACACTGCATTGTAAAATCAACCTATGTGATCTTAATTATATCTGTCTTCTCTTTTTGGTTATGAAAAATATCAGTAAAAATTTTTAAGCTAATAGTGGCTATCATTTTAGTGAGCCTTCAACATGTCCTTGATACATTCCCTGAATAATGCATTCTAGTGAATGAAGAAACTATACATCCCTTTTTTTCCTGTTTTTCACATTTTAGGGACCTGAAACTCAGAGATAATAAACATGTCCAAGTTTAACAGATAGTCCGTGGTGATGAGGAGAATAACACCCTGATCCTTTACCTATGGCTCATGCTCATTCCACATCTTTACACTGCCTATAAAAACTTTTAGACAAAGTCATAAAATAGTTAAATGTTTTAGTTTTGCGTCCTGTAGCTGAAAAAACAATTATTTCTGCATGTGATTTTTCCAGCACACATTATGACTTTATGTAATTTACTTGTTTATATACCTTCCTCTGAACATGTGAACAAGCTAAGGTTATTACTTGAATTTTATTCATTTTTAGGTAAGTATGACCTTGACTCTATTCTTAAAATTGTAGTCATCTCTCAGTGTTTGTGGATTAAATGAGTTTGGGCCCTAAAATATTCTCAGAAATTATTTTCTTCCAGGAAAACAAGCATAACATTTGATATATACAAAAGTCTGTCTTATCAGAATAGCAAATGAACCACAGTACTCATATCCATGTGTCCACCATCAAACTTTAAAAACATTTGCTGAAATTATTTCATGTTATGCATTTCCTTTCTATCCCATTGTTCTGGTGAGGTGTGTAAGTTTCTACTTAAGACTCATGTTTTTTATTGGCCTTTGCAGAATACCTCTCTTTTTCCTATTGCATATTTGGTTTTACTTTGCTAGTATTTTGCTAGTTTTTAAAGAGAGATCTTAAATCATGACTATAGTAGTTTAATTTTTTAAATATCAACAATGAGTACAATAAATGTTCCTCTAGTCATTGCTTTAGGTGAAATATTTTGATATGTTGGTTTAATTCATAATGCATTCTAACTTGCCTTGTATTTTCTTATTTGACCCCTAAATTATTTAGAAATGTGTTGTTTAATTTCTAAATATTTTATGATGATCCAGATATCTCTGTTATTTATTTCTACTCTAATTACTTGATAGTCAAAGAATATACTCTGCTTGAAGTCAACCATCAAGAATATGGCAAACTGTTTTAAAATTAAGAATATGATTGAGGGAATGTATTCTCTTCCTGGGTCCACAGGGGGGCATAGTTTTAAGGGTAAGAATCTTCCCAGTGCCATGCCCCCAGCCACGCTTCCCTCACCCCTGCACCTGCCACCTCCATCTGGGGATTAGAGGTTTTTGTTTTAATTTTCATGTACTCAGGAAAGAATCAAAGATCAATCACTCCAGTGGAAGTTTAAAGTAACTCCTTTCATAGGCCAGGGGTCTTGGAGAAGGAGATTAATTCTTCCCAGGTTAAAAGTCCCCTTCTTTTACATCCCTTTGGATTCTATATTTGGGTTTCGTCTTTTTCTCTCTCATTTTTCTCTTTTTCTGCTTAAATAAATCACTTTCTGCAAAAACTCTTTGGGTTCCGATATTTACTTGCTAGTGCCCTACACCTGGTGTGGTCCCCTCTCCCATTCTTGGGGGAGTGACAGACCAAGAGCCTGGAGCCCACCAGGGAGTGAAATAAACTCCCCTGCACCCCAAAACCCGGAAACTTGATGATTTGGAATATTTCATGTGTACTCGAAAAGTATACATAATTTGTTCCTTGAGGGTAGAGTGTTTTATAAATCAATTAGATCAAGTTGGTTGAACATATTTTTGTTGGCCTGACTCTATGATTTTCTCTGAAGATTCTGCTCCCAAAATTCACACATGGAAGAATTATGTAGTTCTCCTCCCACATGGTATCGTAATTGGCCTATAATAAATAAAATACAGCAAAAATGATGGTACCTCACTTCTGAGATGAGGTCATTCATGAAAGGCAAACAGTACAGCTTCTGTGCTGATTGCTCTCTTGCTCTTTCTTGGATCACTTGCTCTGGGGGAAACTAAATTGCATGGCATGACCAGCCCTGTGAAGAGTCCTATGTGGTGAGAAATTGAGATTTCTAACTAAAAGCCAACCAATACACTTGGAAGAAGATCCTCCGGTTCAGTCATACCTTCTCTCAACTGCAGCCCAGCCAAACATTTAAATTTGTTTCATGAGAGACTCAGTTAAAATCATTAGGATAATCCACTACTGATATCTGACATTCAAAGACCTTGTGATAAAATTAATGTTGCACTAAGTTAAAAATATTTTCTAGATTCCTTTTAACTTCCTATTTCTTTTTTTTTTTCATTCATTTAACATACATTTATTTATTTATTTATTTATTTATTTATTTATTTTCCTTATTTTTTATTGGATTTTAGGTTTTGGGGTACATGTGCAGAGCATGCAATACAGTTGCATAGGTACACACAGGGCAGTGTGTTCTGTTTGCTTTCACCCCTTCACCCACATTTGGCGTTTCTCCCCAGGCTATCCCTCCCCATCTCCCCCTCCCACTGGCCCTCCCCTTTTCCCCCCAATAGACCCCAGTGTTTAGTACTCCCCTTTCTGTGTCCATGTGTTCTCATTTTTCATCACCCGCCTATGAGTGAGAATATGCGGTGTTTCATTTTCTGTTCTTGTGTCAGTTTGCTGAGAATGATGTTCTCCAGATTCATCCATGTCCCTACAAACGACACGAACTCATCATTTCTGATTGCTGCATAATATTCCATGGTGTATATGTGCCACATTTCAATGATAAGTTAAGTAAAGATATATCAGATAATTGGGGATTTTTCAGCTATCTTCCTGATGTTGATTCCTACTGTAATTTAATTTTGGTAAGAGTCTTTCTATAATTCTAACACTTATTTGATTTTTATTACAAAGAATATGGTATGTTTTGGTATGACTTATGTGTACTTTAACAATATGTGTACACTAGCATTTTGGTATAACTTACGTGTACTTGAAAAATATGTGTACACTAGTTGGTGTGGCAAGTGGTAGAAAATTTTATGAATGTCAGTTTGGTAAAATATATTGCCTGGGCATGGTGGCTCATGCCTGTAATCCCAGCACTTTGGGAGGCCAAGGCAAGCGGATCACCTGAGGTTAGGAGTTTAAGACCAGTATGGCCAACATGGTGAAACCCCATCTCTACTAAAAATATAAAAATTAGCAAGGTATGGTGGTGTACCCATCTGTAATCCCAGCTACCTAGGAAGATGAGACAGGAGAATCCCTTGAACCCAGGAGGCAGAGGTTGCAGTGAGCCAAGATCACGCCATTACACTCCAGCCTGGGTGACAAGAGTGAAACTCCATCTCTGTTTACTTTTCTCTTACTTACTGAGAAAGGAATGTCAAAACCTCCAAATAGTTCCTAGTCTCTCTTCTTAATTACCTTTAATAGAATTTTGATTCATTAATTAGATCACATACACATTCATATTTGGAAATACATGTGTTTATACTGAATCATGTAATTTACAGACATATTTCACTATATATAAATAATTTAGTATATAGTTTATTCAATTATGAATACTCTCATGTAACCAAAGTGTATATATATATATGTAAATCAATAATTATACTATTAAAACATTTTATGATGATGAAATTTTATATAAATATTTAATTAACAATTTTATAAATTTTCCTAGAAGTATCTTATAAGGTTATTTTCTGTCCTGGTACAGTATCCAATTTAGGATTTGGTATTACTTTTAGTTGTCATAGACCTTTAATCTAAAACAGTTTGTCTTTAAAATTTTTGATAATTTCTTAAAAGAACAGTCAATTCACTTTATAATACTCTCCTCAATTTGTTTTTGCCTGATATCTTATGAATCAATTATTTTTACAAAACTGATTCAATATTATTCTCATTGCATAATATAAAAATGTGATTTTGTTTTATCTTTTTGTTGTTTTTATTGCATTTTAGGTTTGGGGTACATGTGCAGAACATGCAAGATAGTTGCATAGGTACACACATGGCAGTGTGTTTTGCTGCTTTCCTCCCCTTCACCCACATAGTGATGTTAAAAGAGTTACTTATATTTAAGTTTGAATTACCTAGGTTAATCTACAGTAATAGTATTGTCTTTTTCTTATTTTAAATAAGTATTTTGTGAGAAAATACTTTGACACTACACAAAGTTACAATACCTCCTCAAGGTTAGTTTTAGCATCCATTACTAATTTTTTTAATAACAAAATGATTACAGTTATTATTGAAAAACTGTGATTCAATAAGTCTTTTATGCCTTTCACATTTAGCAGTGGGAATTGTACTTTTATCCATTTGTACAAACACATAATCATTTATTTAATAATTAATAATATTTATTCTATTCTATGAATGTTACTTGCTAATTTTAGACACCACAAAAGAACCTATGCAAGTTGAAGATATGAAATGGAATATTAAAAAATATATGTTTCTATATGTGTTTGTGTATATGTGTATGTGTGTTATAGAAAAAGTAGTATAATATCAATGACTGATAAATCTTAGTAATAAAGTATAACATTTCTTTGTATTCTTTCTAAATTTTATATAAGTGTAAAATTATATGAAAATAGACTTTTAAAAATCACATTAATAGAAATATAATCAGTAAATAAAACTTTAGGGTAAAGATTCAGAGATTTTAATAATATAACATGGAATAGCAATCCAGAAAAAAATAAAAATAAATTAAATTATTAGAGCAGCTTTCCTAGTCTTTTTTTGTTCACGCAGAGATAATGATCACAACAAATGCCTCCACCAAATCTGATTATCTGAGGACCCATCCACAGTGGGTGAAAAGTCACTTTTCTTTTATATTTTATACATGCTTAAACTTAACACAAAATAGTGGTGATGCTTCGGGAATTAACAAGAAACACCGGAATACTTAGGTTTTTAGAGTTTACATTAACTCAATAAAATGTGTTTCCAATATATGACATTAATATGTCAGGTGCTCTGCGCATTTGGAGGTTTATGCCTCAATTTCAGTGAACCATTTGCCCCAATCTACAACACTGGATCTCTGAGTCCTAAAACAGGTACTTAATCTTATAAAATGAAAAACTATTTTGCCTTGAGGAAAAGCCTGGGTAGGAATATTTTAATTTATTTATAACATAGCTAGTGATAATTTTTTTCTTGTTTTTGCAATTTCACAGCCTACCCATACAAACATCTAGGATGCATGAGTGTTTATCTTTTTCTGTTTGTTGATTTCACAAGCCAGGCTACTTTTGACAGTCTTTCTTCCCTATATTTTAAACTGAAAATCCCAAGACATAAAATTTCAAAACTAAGCTGAAATAAGAAGAGGAAGGAAAATAGTGTTTCCAGTGTTTATCATTGTACCAGCCCAACAACGACAACAGCCAACCATATTTAACGGAAATAATTTCAAAATTACTTATTGAATACTGGATGTATGCCAGCTGGGATATTAGATATAAAAATACCAAGTAATATAATTTATGTCTTCAAGTTCAATATCTACCAGAGGACATAGACATGTTAACAATTAATTGTAAAACAATCCTAGAGTGCCTTTTTAATTGTGTTAACAAAGTTTTATGAAAGCCTCAGGGAATCAGTCACTTGGTTATACACAAGTTATTTAGTCAAGTGAAATTCTTATTTTTCACAAACAAATGAAAACATCTGACTATTTCCAACACTATGATCCACAGTATTAAGACAATTAAAAAGCCATATTTAGGGAATGTATAACTTTATTTTCTTTATGCAAATTTCAAGTTGTTTATTATATTCATAATGAGAAACATTACAAATATGGAAAATTCTGCATAGTTGCATTGGTTTTTGTACTTTCTTTCATACGAGCTAGTCTCTGAGTACCCAGATTAATTAGCTAATCACTGCATTGTCAAGTCTCTATAATGCTCTCCGCTGTATCCTATCACTGACTTTTTCTGGGTTAAGATTTATTTTGGGAATTGAGAGCCAAGGCTGGAACACACTGAACAGAGTGTTCTATTTCTGTGTGAAATGATAGATTGTGCTCTTGCCCAGAATGAAAATGCTTTGCACTGCTCCCAATCTGTAAATTGTTCCATTTGCTTGGCATAATAAGTATACTGATGTATTTATTCTGTCTACCAGGCTCATGCTGTTCAATTCCTCTCTGCTAGCCAAATATACCAGAAATCATAAATTTCTCTCCAATAGGAAAACTAAATGTGATCTCTTTTATAAGTAAAAGCAGTGTTAGTGTCCTGTTGTTATTTTTTGGAGTTACCAAAATCCAAGTTTATCAAAGTTTTAAATCCAAGATTATCAAAAGATTTGTTATAATCTTTTCACTTTTATCAACTACTTAGTCTTAGTCCAGCAAACATACGGACAAAATAATTGAATATGCTCAAAGGTAGAGTCTGCGGAAATGATTCAATGTTTGTATAACTATCACTTCGTCTCAGAATGAACCTTTGTTTTGTTGTCTCCTTTTCACATGCATCAAATGAAAAAGAGACTGTTTTAACTTCATATATTAGAAGATGAAATGACTCAAATATTATATTCAGCTACGCTGTATTAGATTATTTTCTTTCTCCTGTATTATGTTTCTTTTTTTTTTTTTTCCTTCATAAGCAAAATTTGCTGTTGTAGATCTAAAAAGAAGCGTGTCTCACAGGAGCAAGGTTTGGGGTGTTTAAGTGTTACTGGTTTCCCATTCATTTTCATATGAACAGAATCACACCCAAGTACTTACATCTTAAGAAGTTGATAGCCAACTATGGCACACTGGCCATTTGCCCCATTTCAAAAACAAGTTTTCTTGGAGCTGTTTCCATGCATCTACACATTGTCTATGGCTGTTTTGTCACTACTATGGCATACTCTAGTTTATCTGCAAAACTTTATGGCGTATATAACACTTTATGGCATATACAACACTTTATGGCTGGAAAGCATCAGTGTGCTTTTTACAGTACAGTGGCTGATCACGTGGACAAGTTTAACATCAATGTAATAGGAAAGTTCCTTTCCCATCTTGGTGTGGGAATGTGTAACATTAGATATTTTTAAGAGAATAATTTAATCTACACAGTTCCCTGAAGCCCAACAAACTTGATCACTTCTTTAAAATTCCTTTATCACCAGTAGCACCAGAGGCCTCACTAAGGAAATAGTAAGATTCTGCAAGGAGAAAGCCTTGGTTTTATAATCAGACTAGAAACAGTTCATTCTAATTCTAGACTGAGGAATTAATAACTATGAACACTTTAAGAAGTCACTTACATTTTCTTTGCTTTATTTTCTTCATCTTTAATAGAAATATGTCAGACAAGATTGCTGAATCAAGATGACCAGATGATATAGATATATGATTTAGGTAACCATCCCAGAGAAGAGTTTAAAATAAAATAAAGTTATTAATATGTGTATTTAATTAGTTCTTACCCTATTTACGTGACTTTGCATCTATTGCCTCTATATATTCCCTTTCTCAATTTCCTCTTCATGTTGGGTGACCTGTGCTTTCATAAAAATTTCTGGTAAACTCCAGGGACAGATTTGTAGGCACTAATTTTTCACCATGATTTCTTCCTTTGTTACTATAAATTATTATTATTTATCATAGTTATATTCTGCTAGAGATTCATATGATGTATTTTTGTGAAGTAAGGAGTACACATCTTCAGTTTGTGCTGTGACACTCTTATTGTAAAACATGTTATTGTTGAATTTCTTTTCTGACTTCCTAGTGTTATAAAAATGGAAACTAATATCTGCCCTCATGTAATGATGACACAATGCCAGCCCAAATTTTATTTAAGATAAAATTTATCTAAGAACGAACTCTTTTCCTGATGGGCTCCTTTGGTCCCTCAGCTTTGTAGTCTGGTATTAAGAAAAATAACAGAATCTACTATCGGATAAACCCAGAGAGTTTTTAGTCTCAACACTGGACTTAAATTAGATTAAATTTAATAACATGAATAAATTGTGCACTATTTTATGAGGAATTCAGTATTTATAATTGTACTCATTTAAATTAATTTTAGTATTTTAGTTAAATAAATTATTTAAATATTATTTACATTGTTCTTAGATACAATAATGTTTAACGTGTCTGAATATAAGCTTTCTTGAACTATTACTGAAAGATAAAATTAAAGGCTGGAAAAAATGTTTCAGACACCTTAATGGAAACAAAAATGTATGAAGTACCAAATTTTTAACAACAGTATTCCATCTGAATACAAATCATGTTTGTCATTGAGTGATGAGCTATACTTGCACTGAAACAGAAATGGCTTTCATTTGCTATGACAGCCCTCCAGCAATGCATTGTCAAAAAGTTTTAGAAATTTCATGTTTTTGAGTGACAAAACAATTACTACTGGAATCTCTTGCTGGTTGACAGGAAATATGACCCTACACATGTTAAAAAGAAAATCCCCAAAAAGAGAGCTATCTTCCCTTGTTGATGAATTCTCTAAGGAAAATTGTGCTATTGTATAAAGAATCAATTTATTTAGTCACAAAACTGGGTCATCTCCAACTAACTTTCTATCTGACATCATTATAATTGCATTTTTGTGTTGGGCATGAAAGACTTTATTCCTTACATCTATTGCCCTAATTTAAGGGAAAGAAATGGCAAAGGAACAGAATAATCACAAATAACTATACAGGCACATTTTAATATTTCTAGAAAATTTAAGGATATATAGGAAACTTTATATTATAAATATTTATGAACCATTATTAATTGAATTTTACTATTGTTGAGAAAAATGATCCTTGAAACAGTTAAACATTTACCCTAAATATTGTTTCACTGAACTTATTCCTTTTATCTTCCTTTTACTTAAGCAAATACTTATGTTGGTAAATGTATCAACTTCAATGTAATTTAAGTATATTATCAGGCAATACTGGGGTTATACATCTTTAAGAATTTAAAATAAGAAATCATTGGATTAAGTGATGAACAACATTCCTCCTATGAATTTACACAAAAATTGTCAATCCCTGGGACTGCCTTAAACTAACATTGCAGTCGTCTTTTCTTTCTTTCTTTTTTTTTACAGGGTCAGGTCACAGCATAGAATTTTTTACGGCTTATATTATAAATGCCTACCGTGTACTCATCTGCTTGAGTGAGAAATCAACTTTAGTGATAAATAAGATTTTTGAAAAGAATATTAACAAGCATGTAACATTCAGTTGAATGTGGGATTCATGCTTATCTCAGTGAGTATGATAGTTTCAAATCTTTTTGTTTCCTTCAATTTAATAAGTTTTATTGCATGCTGGTTTTCTATTTCTGCCATTAAGATATGCATTAGCATACATTTCAAAGGGGAAGTTAATATTTTCTTATCATACTGTAGTAGGGTTCTCCAAAGAAACAGAACCCAGAGGGCGTGTGTGTGTGTGTGTGTGTGTGTGTGTGTGCATATATATATATATATAATCACTCACATGAATAAGGAGGCTGAGAAATCCCAAGATCTGCAGTTCACGGGAGTGCTGCTGTGGAGTTCTAGTCCAAAACCAAGGAGAACTGACATGTAGTTTTAATACAAGTCCAAAGGCCTGAAAATCAGGAGAGCTATTGGTGTGAGTTCTAGCTGAAAGCTGGCCAACTTCAGATTCAAAAAGTGCCAGTGTTTCAGTCCAAGTCTGAAGGCTGCAAAAGATTAAAGTGCCAGCTCAGTCAGGCAGTCAGAGGGAGTCCCCTCTTGCTCAGCCTTTTTGTTCTATTCTGATCTTCAACTGATAAGATGAGGTTCCCCTACATTATAGAGGGCAATTTGCTTTACTCACTCTACAAACTGAGGTTATATGTCTGTAAGAATTATAATTTAAATTTTTTTTTATCAGAAGTCACTGGAATAAGTGGTAAATAACATTCCTTCTATGAATTTACACAAAGACTGACAATCCCTGGGACTGCCTTAAAAGAACATAGCAGTCATCTTTCTTACAGCTTATACTATGAATGCCTATCATGTACACAAACTGCTTGAGTGACAAATCAACTTTAGTGATAAATAAGATTTATGATAAAAATATTAATAAGCATGTAACACTCTGTTGAATATGTAACTCACGCTTATCTCAAAGTATGATATTTTTAAACCTTTTTGTTTCCTTCAATTTGAAAATGTTTATTGCATGTTGCTTTTTCTATTTCTGCCATTAAGATAGGCCTTAGCACACATTTCAAAGGGAAAGTTAATATCATGACTACTGATACTTGCAGTAGGTGGCTGTGGTACAGGATAAAAATCAAGGCAATGAAAAACCTTGTTGGGGTGAGGAGTAGAAACAAGTAAGTGCAAGCCAGCCGGTGGCTATTAAGATACTTACCGTTTTATTCTTTATCCTAGTATTCTGCTTTGTTTTGCTTTTTCTCCCAATGCAACTTCTTTCTAAGGTTTAAAAGTGAAACAGTAGCCAGAGGTTCTGCTTTGCAGGGAAGGCAAACAAGGGTGAACATCAGAGCAGAAGTCATTAGCTAGACTTGTATTGGGTGTACTTTGAATTTAATAAAACAAAAATCCAACAAATGTGTCATAGAAACCTTATCAAGCAATTTCATTCAGATAAAATATTAAAATTTGTAAGAGGGAGGGGATTTATTAATATTGTTTTATGTTTCTACAAGACAGCTTTCTTTCAAGTCTTTATAATATACCATACTCCTCAACAAACAATTAGTTTATCACAACACATTTAGTACAAACAGTAATATTTCCTATAGGTTTACAATTTTAAAATAACATGAGAAAGTCTTTTACATAATTATGCCTACTTGAGAAATTCACTGCTTTTTGCTAGTGGCTATAAAATGTAACTACTTAATAAATTAAAATAAATATAATAGCCACATATATTTTGATGTGTGTGTGCACTGCTTTTCACTATATTTAAGTTGGTATATGCTATAAAAATAATCCTTTAATAAGATAATGTTGACTATATAAATAATTGAGAAAGTATAGTTTTAAGATACTATGTATCATGAGTTATACAAGAGAAATAAATACATGATTATGTAGTAAAAAACTATTTTCTCTGAATTCATAATTTTAAGTTTCAGCAATAACATGTACATATAAGATTATAATTATAAATATGTTATTCAAACAAATATTTAGGATGTTAGATGCTTGGCATTTACCATTGAATTATTTCAATGATAGTAATGCTTTATCTTTGAAATCACCATTTGAGTACATTTAAATGTTAGGATATAATACAATAATGTTTAGAATATTAAATATGATATGTTGTTAAAATAGGGTAGATTGATAAAAGTAAAATAAAATATATCTTTATATCATAAGATAGTATGTATTAAGTGAGCTACGTTAATAGAAATTCGATGATAACCACTTATGTAACATACAATATAGCTTAAAATTAACTTAGAAATCACTTAAGGTCTAGCATATGAAAGATTTGCTGACATCAACTGTCTAAAATTCGATGTGTGTATGCCAACTGCCTATAAAGACTGTCATAACTCACAGACATGTGGAACAGCTACAATCATTCCTTTGATTTATGTAGAAATTTCTTCTGTCCTTAGGCAAATGGTAAGGAAAGAATAAATGGATTCCTTCAAAAGCATTTTCTAATAGCTACTATAGGATCAAAGACATTTTTAGTCTGTATCTCATATGCATGGGTTTATAAAAGGAAACTGATTATTACCATGTAATATATAGCACCATTTCTCTCATTTTCAATAACAAGATTTTAAGGGCCTTGAGAAATGAAGATAATCAAATGCTAGGCAGGGGGGTAAGCTTAATTTCAATTAGAAATTGAAATGGCTTTGAAGTCACCTAAAATAATGAAATCAAAATTCTACTCATTCAGAAAAATTAAATAAAGAAATATGAGTAATAAATGTACTATCATATTACTTTTAATGTAGAAATAATATCACAGTATTGAAAACCTACTATCAAAATACTATCTTGATTATAACAAAATTTGAGCAATTAAAATACATGTTTTTGGATCGCCTGCACGATGCCTTATTCAACACTGATAACATTTGACTTAGAACAAATAGCATGAACAAAACATAAAGCTTTTATGTTAGACCCAAGTACCACTGTGACAACATCAAAAGACATGAAAACCCATGAAGTAAAAGGCAATTATCTCATTAGTGTGAAAACTATCAACTCCATGGAAAGAAATAATCTGCCTAGTAAACAGAAATACCTTTGTCAGTTATTTGCCATTTTGAATATCTGCGGATGTGTGACTATCCTCCTTACTATATAAAATCCAGTGCTTTATAATCCAGACATTTTCTACAGATACTGAATGTGTAAACTGGCAAGGACCTTTGTATAATCAATTATTAATCTTATTTAAAAAACAACAACACACATCATGTCATGCCTTCAAATGCTTGCCAACTCTAAACGCTTTTCTTCATCAAGAAAAATAAATGTTGAATATAGTCATTCTGTTTCTACAAAAAATCCAGTCAGAAGATTTTTATGAAAATTGAATTATTACTTTCATCTTACCCCTTCTCATTCTTTGAAATTTAAATGTCAATTATGGCATAAAAAGAAACAAAAGTGCAAATATTAATATATTTTCAAGTAAAAGACCTAAAATTTAGCTTTTTAAAAAAGTTTGGCATTCTTCCTAAGTGTTCATTATTTATTACATTGATTACATTGATAATTCTCACAGTAATTTAAAACACAATCTTGTATCTTACAAAATCTCTTTACATAATGTAAGGTAAAATTTAGCTTTTTTAAAAGGGGAAATATTTTTCCTAAGTGATTAATAATTACTGATTATTACACTGATTACATTGATAAATCTTGTACTAATATAAAACACAATTGTCTCTTGATTGTGACATTTATCAATGTAAACACAATCAGGAGGTTGTGTTTTAAGTTATAGCCAAAATTATGTTTTTACCTAAAATCAGTAAGATTGATTTATTTAACTATTTATCTTATCAAAGGTTGAAAATGAAATTTCTTTCACAGACACCAGAGGATTGGAAATGTCATTACACACATTCTGACCTCCACATACACCCCACAGAGTGTCTTACAGAGTCTAGGAGATACCCTGTTTCAAATGGGTCCAATGGATCAACAGGCACATCTAACTTTCATGTTCCTGGTCACTGTTTGCTCTGAATTAAAGTCTATTCTGGTCATGCCATCTTCAAACTTTTAAACTGTTTCAAAATAGCCTAATTGAGTCTCAGAACAAACTCAATAAAATTTATCAGGATACAAAAATATTCATAACCCAACAAGGCAAAATTCACAATGTTTACTATCCAATAAAACATCACCTACATGCTCAGAAGCTTGAAAGCACAATCCACATGAAGAATTTTTAAAATGTTAATCAAGGAAAATGAACCTAAAAACGATACAAGTATGAAAATTAGCCAACAGAAATTAAAACAGTCGCTGTAATCATATTAAGTATGTTCAAAATGACAAAGAAAGCACAGGTTTAGAAAGTTAAGTAAGGAAAAGAGATATTAATATCAAAATTCAAATTCTGTAGATTAAAAATAGAATGTTTGAGATGACTGAAGTGGATTAGCAGCAGATTAGACACTGCAGGAAACAAGTAATCAACTTAAAGACATAGAAGGAGAAAGTATCAAAATTGGAACACAGAGAGGAAAAAAATAACTAAAGGTAGTGAATAAAGGGTCAGTGTACCCTGGGCCAGTTTTAAACAGACCCAAATACTAGTTGTACTTAAAGACCCTAAGTATAATTGGAATCTTTGAAGGACAGTAATGAAGGGAGACATAAAATTGGTTAATGTATTAGTGTCTGATAATTTCTAAATTGATGAAAACTACAAACCTATAGATTTAAGAATATTAATAAAATCCAAACACACAGAAAAAAATGAAAAAAACTGTATCAAGCATATTATAATCAAATTGCTTGAAAATAATGATAAAGATGATAATTAAAAGTAGCCAGGTAAAAAGGACATATCACATATACAGTAAAAGACACAGGAACATAACTATTGCCTTTATGAAAAAAAGAGAACAAAGAATGAAGAACAACTATAAGAATCAAAGAGTTCTCAGAAAAAATGCAAGCCTGAAAATAGTGAAACAACATAGTAAGACGCTGATAGAAAAACAAAACAGTACAAAATTGCAGGCACACTCATAATCTATATCCAGATGTCATATTTTCCAAATACAAATGTAAAGCTCCCTTAACATACAAGTCTCACAATAATTCATCAAGAGAAGACTTACACTACAAGCAAGGTTAGGAAAAAAAAAATGCCCAGATGGAATCTGATGTACACCAAGAAATCCAGTAACGCAAACTGATAAATATTTGGGAATATATAATATACTTATTTTTCTTATTGTTTAAATATCTTTAAAGTGTAACTGACAGTTTCAAACCAAAAGGAACATAATTTACTAAGGGCTTATAGCATATGGAGTATTAAAATGAGTATCACTAATAACGCAATTCACTTACTGGTATAAATTTCTTATTTTGGAAGTGAAGTAGTGTATTACCTGAAGGTAGACTGTAAAAATCCTAACACATTGTGATAGACAAAATTCTCAGATGGCCTCCAACTTCCCACCTTTTGTGGTTCATGCCCTGTAAAATATCTTCCCTTTTATACTGAGCACAGCGGCTCACACTTGTAATACCAGCACTTGTGGGGCCGAGGCAAGTGGATCACGAGGTCAGGAGATCAAGACATCCTGGCTAACACAGTGAAATCTCATTTCTACTAAAAATACAAAAATTAGCTGGATGTGGTGGCATATGCCTGTAGTCCCAGCTACTAGGGAGGCTGAGGCAGGAGAATCATTTGAACCTGGGAGGCGGAAGTTGCAGTGAGCAGAGATCGAGCCACTGCAGTCCAGCCTGGGTGACAGAGTGAGACTCCATCTCATTTAAAAAAAAAAAAAATCTTCCCTTTTAGTACAAATGTTCCTGGTCTTACATGCAGAGATGTCCAGATAAGCTCATCACAAGTTGAAAATACCATGTCAATTTACATTTCCAACTTACCTTGGATTTACAGGGAGATAATCCTATTATAAGTTGTAGAACTTACTGTGTATCAGTTTGCATCATCATAAAGTAGAAACAACCTAAGTGGATGCATGGGAAGTCAGGCACTGTCTATCTAGTCATGACTTGTGAATATATTGAAATATGCCAGCTCTTTAGTAGGTTACAGTACCTGGACAATGTTATGAGATAGTCACTCCATTATATAATGTAACTTGTATAACCTTACATTATATAACATAACATGTATTACATTATATACAACTACCTTATAGCAGAATAAAGTACTATTCTCCTAGTGGCTTTAAAGAAGGAAACTCCCATGTTGTAATAGGGTCATAAGGCTAGGTAGTTAAGGCAGCTTCTAGTAGCTAAGACCACCCTAGTCCAACTGCTATAAGAAAAGCAATTCTTTTTTTTTTCTAAACAGAACAAAATTATATTTATTATTTCAATATACTACTTCTGCATAACCAAAAAATAAACCACCACAGTAAAATGAATGAGAAAAAACATATTTGCAATTCTAGACAAAATAGTAACATCGTTAATCATAAATGAAGTCTTCAGATATCAGTACAAAGAGACTAACACAAGAGAAGTGAAAATAAAAGGAACACAGGAAAATGGAATAGCACAAATGAGTTATAGGCTATATGATGATATAGTTAACAAAATAGCTGAGAAAGTAATGTCATTATAAATTACATTATTGATCCTTACAAATATTGATTATCTGATGTTTGTACAGCTTTAGGAAATGAAGAATTTTCAAATACTGGGGAAACTTACTTCCCATGACAAGAAAAGTGATTCTTACAGCCTCTTGGAACTGAAGTTTGTCAACGACTTGAATAAGCCTAAAAGACGACTTCAAGAGCAAGATGAAAATGCAGTCTGGCTGATACCTTAATTTCTTCTGTAGAGTCCCTGAGCAGAAAACCCTGTTATGCCATAGCTAGACTTGAGATGCCAAAATGGCAAGACAATAAATAGGTTCTTAAGTAAGTATCCAGTTTTGTGATACTTTATTATGCAGTAATGGAAATTAATATAGCATAGACTATAGATTGACCATGAAAATACATAAAATAGAATTCTAGATGAATTTCTCAACTTCAGCACTGCTAATATTTTGGTCCAGAAAATTGTTAAGAGGAACTCTCCTGAGCATGATAGGATGTATAGCAGCATCCGTACGCCCAACACAAGCCCATTCTTCAGTTGTGAAGAACAAATATGTGTGCAGACATTGCCAAATGTCCTCCGCAGGACAAAATCATGGTCAGCTAAGAACAACCAAGTTATAGCTGATAAACAAACAAGCAGATAAAATCCAATAATAAAATTATTTTATTTGTCAAAAAAAGACAAAAAGGAAAAACAATAAAGAATATATAAGACATACACAGAGCAAATACAAAGATGTACATTAATACGTAAACATGTTAATAATTCCATTAAATGTAAATTATTTAAGCACCCTATTAACAAGAAGTGACAGGCCGGGCCTGGTGGCTCACTCCTGTAATCCCAGCACTTTGGGAGGCTGAGGCGGGCAGATCACAAGGTCAGGAGATCAAGACCATCCTGGCCAACATGGTGAAACCCCGTCTCTACTAAAAATACAAAAACTAGGTGGCGCGTGCCTGTAATCCCAGCTACTCGGGAGGCTGAGGCAAGAGAATCGCTTGAACCCAGGAGGCGGAGGTAGCAGTGAGCTAAGATCGTGGCATTGCACTCCAGCCTGGGCAATGAGTGAAACTCCATCACACACCAAAAAAACACAAAACTATTAACTATACTAACTGTTCACTAGGATGTAGAGTACTGGAACTTTCCTGCACTGTCCCTATGGATGTAAATTGTCCAAACTCTCTGGAAATCAGTTTACTAGGTTCCTTAAATATTAAAAATATACCTATTTTATAAATATTCTTTGATATTAACTCAAGTGAAAGCGTGTGACCATAGAAATATTTGTATATGAACATTTATAGTTGCTTTATTTGTAACAAACTACAGAAATGATCCCTGAAAGTGCAGTCTTTAGTTGCTTTATTTCTAACTAGAAACAGCACAAAAGACTATTAACAGATAAATGAATAATTTGTGGCATAGCTATACAATAGAATATTACTTAGCAATCAAAAGGAAAAACTATATAAAGAACAACAGTGAGGAATCTCCAAAAATTGAGTTAAAGAAGGCAGATGAGAAAGGTTACGTACTCTGCAGGTATACTTATACTACGCTGGTTAATTTTCTGCATTGATCAGAGACCATGTAATTTATAAAGAACAGATGTTTGTTTGACTCACAATTCTGAGGCTAGGAAGTCCGAGAAGAACATGGCATGGCATCTGGTGAGGCTATGGAAGGTAGGGGCAAGCATGCAAAACATAGAGTGAATCCAGGTGAACTCACTTTTTAAATCAGGAATCCAGTCTTATAATGGCATATCCTGGGACTTCATGGCCTACATAATCTTGTTACTTTTAATGACAAATCAGCAATTACTTTTGTACCAACCTCTAACAAACCCACTCTAGCAATAACAGCCTTAATCCATTCCTAAGGACTGGGACCTTTAAAAGCCCCCCCCTTCCCATAAAAGTACACTGGTAATTAAATTTCAACATGAGTTTTGGAGGAGACATTCAAACCATAGCATAAACTTCGATTCCATCTACATAAAATACTAGATATTGCTGATGATATTAGAGTTCTCTGTAGGAAAAGAACCAGTAGGATATACAGACATAGATATGCAAAAAGAGATTATGGAAATCGGCTCATGTGATTATGTAGCTCAAAAAGTCCCAGGATATGCCATCCACACGCTGGAAAGTATGGAGTAATTCAGTCTGAGTGTGAAAGCCTGAGAATCAAAACTGACAGCGTAACTGCCAGTCTGAAGAGAGAACCTAAGGCTTGTTGTCGGGGGTCTTGGAGTCTGAAGGCTGGAGAATCAGGAGCTTGAATGTCCAATGCCTAAGGGCAGGAGAAAATGGATAGCGCAGCTTAAGAAGAGAGAAATTTCACCTCTTCCCTTCTTTCTGGGCTCTCATCACATTGGTGAGGTGGATCTTTATTTAGTCTACTGATTTAAATGCCAATCATTTCCAGAAACCGACATAGTCAGAAATAATGTTTTGCCAGTTTTCTGGATATTCTTAGCCCACCCAACTTGACAAGTAAAAATAATCATCAAAGGCCGAGTGCCATGGCTCATGCCTGTAATCCCAGCACTTTGAGAGGCCGAGCCTGGTGAATCACCTGAGGTCAGGAGTTTGAGACCAGCCTGACCAATATGGTAAAACCCTGTCTCTACTAAGGAAAAATACAAACATTATCTGGGTATAGCAGCGCATGCCTGTATTCCCAGCTCCTCATGTGGCTGAGGCAGAAGAATTGTTTGAACCTGGGAGGCTGAGGTTGCAGTGAGCCAAGATCTCACCATTGCACTTCAGCCAGGGTGACAGAGCAGGATTCTGTCACAAAAAAAAAAAAAAAAAATTAATCATAGAGTAATCTATAGCGACAAAAAGTAAATCAGTAGTTGCCTGGAGATGTTGTTCAAAGGGTGGATTACGAAGTGGCAAAGGATGACTTCTGGATATGATAAATATGTTTATTTTCTTAAATTGTTGAATGTTTCGTGTCTACATAGGTAAAAATTAATCGAATTTTATATTTCAACTGTATACAGTGATCGTATAATTATATCTCAAAAAGGTATAATTACCTATACCAAAAGTTTTTTTTTTTGAAGTTTTTTTTTTTTTTTTTTTTTTGAGATGGAGTTTTGCTCTTGTTACCCAGGCTGGAGTGCAATGGCGCGATCTCAGCTCACTGCAACCTCCACCCCCTGGGTTCAAGCAATTCTCCTGCCTCAGCCTCCTGAGTAGCTGGGATTACAGGCACGTGCCACCATGCCCAGCTAGTTTTTGCATTTTTAGTAGAGACAGGGTTTCACCATGTTGACCAGGATGGTCTCGATCTCTTGACCTCGTGATCCACCCGCCTCGGCCTCCCAAAGTGCTGGGATTATAGGTGTGAGCCACCGCACCAGGCCCCAAAAATTTTTTAATGAGAACTGAGGAGGAGAGGACACCCTGAGTCCAGCTGGTGAATACTCCTCTTATTTCTTTAGTAAAGCAGCTATTTTAGTAAAGAAATCTTACATTTAAGAAAAATTTCAAATTCCAGGTGATATTTTCCTATGAGTTATGAGTAATTTTTGCACACGTTCCTGACCCTACAACAAATATCCCTTTACAAGGCCACAGATATTTCTTTTTATTGTTGAAGGCTTTTTCCACAGCCCTTCACACCATTGTTGAAATTTAAACACCAACCTTTTATCTCTCACCAGGGTAGGCATTCCCAGGCCACACTTATATTTCTACCTGAAACTAAAGATGTGTGTGTATGTGTGTGTGGAGGGTGGGGTGCAGGCACACACATGTGCCTGTGTGCAAGCTTTTCCTCCTCAATTAAAGGTACAGTCTGTGAGGAAAAAAATCACGCTCGGAGCTATCAATGAGCTCTGGTTTCCTGTTCTTCTGTTTTCTCTATTTCTTGCTTTGCCCTGTTTTTTTCTCCTTTTTGCTCTTTGCCTAAATAAAGAATCTAATCAATATGAAACTTTTATGATTCTTCTCATATTATTCTGTCATTTTTCTCATGGATGGCCAACACAAAATACTGACCTTTTCTTCTCTCTAGGGAAAGAGAAATTAGAGATTGTTTCACTCTTAAATTTTCAGTCTCCTCCTTGTAGTGCCTACACTCATTTTCATTCTGGCTCTTTCAAAAATAAAAATAGTAAAGTTTTTCAAGATTTAGATTGCTAAGTTGACCATTTTTGTGTATCTATAAATGGTACAGCTTGGAGCTGTGTAGAAGTGCACTGAGCTAAGCTTCACATACACTTGTAAACATTTGCTGGCTATCAGCTTTTTAATTTGATAGATACTGCTGTTTCATCTATAATATTTTTTGTTCCTTCTTGACATTTTTTATTATTGATTTTATTGAGTTTTCTCAGAAGGAATTCTACAGCTCTAGATTTACGTTATCATCTTAACCATGTGGACATAGATATGTTTCCATTGTGATGCCTTTATGTAAGTGCCATACATTTAATATTTTTACATTCTAATATGTTTGTTGATCATATATTTTAAAAGGATTGCATAATACAGTTTTAAAATTTTTTTGATATATAATATGAATACATATTTTGAGGCTACATATGATATTTTGATACATTCAAATAATGTGTAATGATGAAACCAAAGTACTTTATCTATCACCTAAAATTTTTTTCTTTATGGTGGGAACACTCAAATTATTCTCTTCTAGTTATTTTGAAATATACAACACATTATTGTTAAAGTTACCCTACTGAACTATCACACAACAAATCAACTTTATTCAAACTTGCATACCAAACTATACTTTTTATCATCACATTTTTAATTCTCAGACCTTGATTGTGAACAGAGAACTCAGCTCAGTGTTTGAGTCTCATCAGAATTTCTGGCAACTTATTTATCAGTTTGAAATTAGTGTACTAAACTTTTAAAGATAAAATTGCTATGAAAAAAGTGGGTCATATTTTTCACATAGTCAAATACAGGGTCATATGTTTTACATAGTTAAATGGAAAATCTCTTTAATCATTAGAAACTTCATTTTTGTAAGTTTCCATATTTTGTTTGGTATTAAAATTTTTATTTTGAATAAGAAGAGCTGAGACTATCATAACTTTTATAGGGTTACAATTTGAGGTTAATGAGAGAAAGTAAACATAAAATGGCAGAATCTACATGTCAAATCGTTCAATTTGAGAATTGTTTAAAGAAAACTAATATGTTTAAGAACTTATAAAATGTTAATTTAAATTATATGCCTGTTAGGAGAAGATGTATACTTATTACAGATTTGGTTAAAATTACATAAGCATGGTTGGAGTTAGATGGTAGAAGGGATTATAAAGCTTGGGAAAATATAACATTTGTTTTCTTAGGCAATTGCACAGGAAGAGAACAAAATGTCATGCTTTAAATTGCTAAAAGAAGCAAATAGTTATGATTTAATACATATATCAATTCCAGTCTTGCCACTCACCTAGGAGGCAGTACCACACACACAAAATGTGACTGGTGAGAACCTGAAACTTAAAAGGTTAATAGCTTACCCACATCATATAGCTACTTTGCATCACAATGGAATTTGTGTGAAAATTTGTCTGTCAAACTGCAAATGCATGTTCTTATTTAGGCTGCTATAGAGCCTCCATCTATTACTGCAACAATTAAAGATATATATTTTAATATAATAGTCAATGCACACATCAATGAAATATAACACGACAGCAACTTAATACCATTTATCATTGAGGTACATGTGTATTTTTTTCAAATATGTACTTTACACATTTGGTCTGAATCATAACTTATAATTAGCTTACATTGACCTACTATCATCAGGCATGCTAAAAGAAAATTTAGATATTTGAAAGTTTACAAAAGGTTAATTGAAAAAATAAAATTTTGAAAATTGTCCATTTAACTGGCTTTAAGCAATTTAGGATTGAAAGCAATTATAGTGTAAGCTTTGAAGTATGTACTACATAATTATGTGGACCATCACACTTTTCTCCTATTTGATGAAAAGAAAGAACTAGATAGAATTGGCTCAAAGGCAATGGTTTTTCTCCAGCAAAATAATACGTTAAGGGTTAAAGAATCTGGAGAAAGTCATCTAATAAGGTGCAAGCAGAGGTATGAAGTTAGTGCCATTTAATTGACATGAATGTGAAATGACTCTCTACTATAGCTAGTGAACATAATTACAGACCATAGCTAAGGGGTACGACTCTGGAAAAGTATGCTTTTGGTGAGGTACTTCCTGTTCTTATTTTAGAGAGAGAAGAGGATGAGAAAGAGAGAGCTAGATCTTTTTTGTTTTTATTAATAACTTACCATTCTATTTTGTCAAGTATATATCAAGATATAATTACCAACACATGAACATGTTAATCTCCACTTAAATATTATTAGAACAAAGTCATCTAAGGTTTAAATGCAACCATGCAAATGATGCATTATCTTGGAAATGTGTAAAAAGAACTGAAAAAATGTAATAAAAGGTATAATCTGAACTGGGAACATTTGTCTACAAAGAGCTGAAGCTGCCAAACAACTCAGTTATGTTACAGCTTCAAAAGGATATATATGGAAAGATCAATTTGTGTGATGAATTTTAATAAAAGCTAATAAAACACTCTGTACTTGAATGAAGAAAACACTTATGATTAAACATTTTCAGTCCCAAAGTGTTATATTTGATATTATGCAGAAGTGGCATTTTGAAGTATGTACCCATTACCAGCATACATTGAGTTTACTTTATTGATATTGTAGATTTCCTTTTTAATTTTAAATCACAACCACAAACTTGAACATTAACCTACTAGGTTACCTCCTGCTGCCCAAATATGAAGGAGGATTACTGTGTTTCTTTTTATTGCCTACATTGCATTTTATTCATATCCCTAGTTTAGTAGCTGTCATATTTTACTTTAAGGTTTTCAAGATTCTAATAAATAGTATTGTGAACTGTCTGAGACCAATACTGTGTGCTTTATTTTTGTCTGTATCTTGATAATGAGAAAAATGACTAATTTCTAAGAGGATTTCCATAAATATTTATTAGAATACTTAAATGTATTGTAATCGTTTCATAGTTTACTGAATTATATTTGGTCACGTTATTCAATATAAACACCATTTCTACTTAGCCATTCAGAAAGCCAAAGTCCTTATTATAATAAAAGGGTTGCAGCTATGAAAAGAAGTGCAACAAAAAGCTCCTTAGTCTCTCTTTCTCGCACACAGAGACACACAAACATACAAATGCACACCTACATTCACAGGTTCTCCCGCCCGGAGGTACTTATTTTATGTAATTATATTTACCTAGAGTGCCTTTCTCTGTTACTACCTGATAAAATTCCACTGTCCTTTAAGTTCTAATGAAAACTCATAGAACCTTCAGATTCACTGTTGCATTTCTTACAGATACACTTTCTCCTCATTTTATTTATATAATATATCCTAGGAGCTCACAAATGTTATCATCTAACCCTTGCTTGCCATCT
Source organism: Callithrix jacchus (assembly GCF_049354715.1). NCBI lineage: Eukaryota > Metazoa > Chordata > Mammalia > Primates > Cebidae > Callithrix > Callithrix jacchus. Next base: position 2,325,596 of record NC_133502.1, on the reverse strand, counting down.
AATGTTTCCAAAAATCCTTTGTGTTTTTCTTGCTTCCTTTTTCTACCTTACTTCCTATACATCCAAACTGAAGACGGGCCCTGCCAATTTCTATCTTCTCAATCAAGTACAGAACGTAATGAACTTAGTGCATAAAGAGTAGTTTAAAGCAGCCAGCAAAATATGTCTTCCTTTAATCAAGCTCCCCATTCTACCATCTAAAATTTATCAGTTCACAATTTGGTAAGAAAGATAAAGTTTTTACCAGTTATCAAATGATAAAATATAGATTATATAATGGTAATGTTTTAAGTTCTTAAAAAGAGAATGCTAAAATTTGCTGACTTCTGCAAACCTTTGTTATGCCTTTGGCATTAACCAAGATTAAATTTATTTAAGTTTTTCAATACAGTTTATAAGTTAAGTAAATTATCATGTACTCTAATATAAATATGTTTTTGTTTTCATTGATCAATTCTACATACATTATGCTAATTTTTTTAAAATAGAAATTAATAGGTGAAGATTTAATTCCAAAATAATTATAGAAGAAATACATGTTTAAAAAGATAATTATCTTTGATGGAAAGCATAACATAAATATTTTAAATAGAATCAAATTATTTTAACAAAAATGTAATGATACCTTTCTTTAGGCACCCATCCAATTCCCTATCACATTTTCATTTTATGAGATAAATTGTGTAATCATTAGTTAAACTTAAGAAATCCAAAGTAATTCATACAAGAGGAAAATAAATAAAATGTATTTTACAATAAATCAAGAACTCTAATATATTCAATTATTAGCTAAAAAGGACAAATTTTACTTTTAAAGAAAGCTATTATTCTAAAGAAAACTCAAGCCATAATCTTTGTATGTAGAGTGAAACAAACTTAATAATGAGATACAGAAATTGGAAACACAAAGAAAAAAAAAGAGAAAATCTTATTTTTTATTTGGTGTTCTGCAGCAGTGTTTGCCACTTCTAAAATATTGTGTCAAATCTTTTGAAAGCCTGAAACCTCAGAGGAATTTCTATGACAGAGGAGACAAAAGCTGACAAGAAAACGTCCACTTGTTTGGTGGGTGATGATCATCTGTCTTCTTTTTGACATTGCTTTTTCTGCAACTCATCGTTTTATCTCCATTTTTTTGGCAAAAGAAATAAAACTGATTTCAGTTAAAAATATCAAGTATCACTTGCTAAAATATATAGCCATTTCAACACTATATATATGTAAGTAAATGAAAATATACTGAAGAAAATCATCATTCTTGGGTTACTCACACAGAGGTGAATATACAGTATTTACAAATAAACAATATAAATTAAAATAATATAATTTAAAACATAGAATTATGTCGGGAAAAGCAGCAAAGCAGAAAGGACTTACAGAGTGCCTGCATAATTGGTTATGAGTACATATAAATAAGGATCAATAAATCATGGAAGCCTGCAGGAGGCCTCTGAGGAGGAAGGCCTTTCCACGCCTCATGTTCTGGTGCAGGGTGACCTAGGCTCTGTTTCCATAAACATTGTGCTCAAGGACATAAAACCCCTTTGTAGCACTATGACATAGCCAAACTTGGAGGCTCCTTTTAAGGACCATGTTCCACCAATTGCACATTGATAATAAGCTAAAGATAACCACATGTTCTTGTTTTGGAAAACCCCCAAACTGCCACTGTCATCAATCCTTAGGGTAACATACCAGTTCTGGCTCATTGATTCACTCCACCATCACATCACTCTCTCCCCACCATCACTCCACCCCTACCCTATAGATCAAAGTGATTGTAATCAACAAATAGTGTGGATGGTCAGAGCTTGGGACCTTCACTTGCCTCTTCCAGAGTAATAAATGATGGCCCCCTGGTCCCATTGTCTCTCTTAATCTTTTTTCTCATTCCCTTGTCACCACCAAACTCAGGGTACCCATTAGGGCTGGCTCCCTACAGAATTGATCAGCTTATTTTTTAAGCCCTAAGCCTATTTACCTACTTTCACGTAAATCATGAAGATATTCCTTATAATATTATAACTATAGTATATATACAAATACAAATACAAAGATAATACTAATTCTTATAAATCCTATGATTTAACAGTCTTTACCTGTAATATTCCTTTCACTTAAAATTTTGCACACATCTGATAATGTATGTCCTTCCTATGTTCCTTCCTATTCTTAAGGAATTAGTTTCTTCAAGAAGTTCTCACTGACCAAATTATAATATATCTTGATGTGAATTATCCAAACATGACATTTCTAATTTAAGCATATCTCAAGGTTATCAAATGTAATCATACAAACGCACAGAACTTTCTTCAGTTCTAGTTGTAACAGCTACTCTGTCACACCACTTTTCAAGAACAAGGGACTTCAACCACATATTATATCTAATTTTAAAATACTGTTATTTCTCAATCTAGTGAAACACAACTCTGTCTACAGTAATTTATAAAAGGTAATTTGCCATAATCTCCAGAAAGCTTCATATCATAATTGATTTTATTTAGTTCATATCTACTATCATTTGCAGAATTTAATACTAAGAATTATTCCTTCTCTTTTGAGGACCACCCCTCCATTGGCTGATTCAGACATAAAAAATCAAGAGCCTCTTGTTATCCTCAAGTGCAAATCTCACAGGCACTTTAACTTACGTCTAGAACTGTCCTCACAACCTTGTCTGTCATCCTGACCCTCTTCCAGCATTTTCTATCACAGTAAATGTATCAGAACCTTCCCAGTTCAAGGTGTAAAGGTAGCATTTAGCCTTAACATTTGCTGTTTTCCGCTTTTCTGACCACATGTCCAATTAAATGCAAAATCACTTTGTATTTCCCTCATAAATAGCTCTTGAAACTATTCATTTAGTCACGTTGCCACCACTGTACTGCAGGTCAACACATTCCCTTAACTTTATTAACATAGTGACCATGCAAACTTACTTATCCTCCAGTCTGTCTCAGCAAATAAAAGGTGATTTAAAAATAACATTTTAGCCATTAATCAATTACCATTTATCTTGAAAAGAATACAAAAACAAAAGCAAAGCTAAAGAAAAAATTAAATATTCAAAACTAGCATAGAAAGAAATCCAAATATTTTTAAAGCAAACACAAAGGCCATATGTTATCCTATCACACTGCATATTTCACCAGCCTCATCTCATGTAATTTTTCCCTACAGTAGTAATATACTCTTTTTCTTTACATCTGAAAAAAATCCTGTTTTCCTTTTTTTCTTTATTTTTTAGACGAAGTCTCATTCTGTTGCCCAGGCTGGAGTGCAGCGGTGTGATCTCGGCTCACTGCAACCTCCATCTCCCGGGTTCAAGTGATTTTCCTGCCTCAACCTCCCCAGTAGCTGGGATTACAGGCGCGTGCCACCACATCCTGCTACTTTTTTGTATTTTTAGTAAAGATAGGGTTTCACTACGTTGGCCAAGATGGTCTCTAACTCCTGACCTCATAATTCGCCCACTTCAGCCTTTCAAAGTGCTGGGATTATAGCACTGGCCCCCAAAATACTATTTTTCCACTTGAACTTCTTGTTGCTGTTGTTGTTGTTAAATTTAACTCACTACTTTGCATATGTCATCTTAAATTGACCTCAGAAGTTCTTAGTGTCAAAATAAAAAATAAAAAAAAATCTTAAAGGCAAATATAATTATATAGTGCGAGAAAGAAGGCACTTTTGCTTGTTAAGTTGTAAAAAGTTCATTGAGAATTCATGATCTTCCAAGATACACTCTCTGGCTTTGTCAATGTTAAGGTCACTGCAAACACATTTTTGTGCACCATCAAACTCAGGAGCACCATTAGTTTTCAGATTTTTGCCACTAAACTATTTGCTACTAAGAAAACAAGAAATCCTTGGATGGTATTTGGTCCCACAGGTTGGACCAAGAAAGTCAAAATGAGTCTGAAATATACTATCATCACCAGAACTAGAAATGCTCTGAAGTAAAGCACAGAGCAGTGGTAAGATGAAGTAGGGTGCTAAAGGGGCTTTTCTTTGTCGTACCCTGTAATATGTGGAACTTTAAATAATAATAGTAATGAAGTTAATCAAAACAAGGTAACATTATAAAGCCTCATGAATTCATAATGAGATTCTACAATTCCAATATACAATATAGACATAAGACAGTTATATACAAAAAGTTGATTATATTTATTTATAAGTCTTTATTTTTGTTGATATTAGTAAGTGGGAAAATAGTGTTGTATATATTTTGCTTCCCTTGTAAAATATATGGCAGGTTTATACATTTCTTATTTTTATTGTATAAAAAGCAGAGAATAGTTAAATAAAACTTATGAGTGAGCCACTTGGTTTTGACAAATAGGATTCACAAGAATGAGCCAGGTGAATCAACATTAGAGTCCTTGTATGGTACCTTTACAGAAAGTGATGCATCGTATACAACATGTAATTAAAGGATGATTTCAATAATGTGTTCCCTATCATGAAATACCAAAATATTCTAAAAAAAAGGCAAATATGAAAATTCATTCTCTCATTTTATTAAAGAATAAAATTCTAGGGGCCCTGCTAACTACAATAAATTATGAATAAGAAATATGTAGACTTTAAAACAAAACTAAATATTAGGTAAAATCTATTTTTTAGTATAGTACAATATGTTGACTTCAAAATATGACTAATTTAGTTACCCAGCTATGGAAACTGAAAAAACATACAAACCTGTATTTATTGGAAACAAAGAGACACAAAATTAAAACTGATATTTAAGGCAAAATACAATGTCCCATTATGTAACAAGTAAAATTCCGTGACAAGAGACATCGCTCTCTCTACTTGAGAACAAGTACCTACGACTCGAGCAGGATTCTGTTAGGAATAAAACAGATTCTGCACTGCTGTAGGCTTTTGTTTGGTTTTGCTTGTTTGCTTTTGATTTGTGAAAATATAGGGCTAGGCATTCAAATAAATAAAATTATATAACAAAGTACATTTAACTCTATAAAATAATAAAGCAAAATTAGATAGTGGTTGAATTAAAATCCATGATAGTTAACTTTCATGTAATGATCTTGTACATTGATAGCTTTGTATTCATTGTAATATTGCATGGACATTTTTCTGTTTAAGAGTTTGAAACATTTAGTGAATAAACAATATTGTCACAAGATCTTTAGGGTGTCTCTTCACCAGCCAGTCAGCAGTGCCTCTCCTTGGGTTTTGCTTGCACCTGCTGGGCTCATTCTGTCCACTCGGCCCAGCAGGCTACAGTCAGCTTGCCCTACCATCTCAAATCCCATGCCTGTCAAGGGTGGACCAGGAGCAACACAGTGAGGGGTGTGCAAGTGAGCAAGCACAGGGTTCGACCACTGTGAACAGCCAGGCATGCCAACTGCAGCAGGATAGGCAGCTCCAGTGCTGACACAGGCACCAGGTCTGTGCAAGGCTGTGGCTGGACCAGACATACTGCAAGTGCTTCCACCATGGGCACCAGTGTCTGGACAAGGAGAAAACGGTGGCACCGCAAAGCTTGGTGATACCAGCAATTGCAGAGCCCCAAAGAGAGTGTTACAGCAAGTCACATCCCTGGCTCAGGGACCCCCAAGTTCTGTGATCCCAGAAGGGCCATGGCTTTTCTCTCCTTAACACTCTCAAAGTGGCCAGCATGGGGAGTGTTTCAGCTCTGTTTGTGTTACAGCTCTTGAAAGCCCTCCATTTGTCAGACCCTGAGTTCTTGTCCCATGTCAAAGGATGAGGTACACGGACAACTGGAGGGTGAGCAAGGTGGAGAGGAACTTCACTGGGCAACAGAACAGCTCTCAGGAGCTTTCCGCCCAGGAGCCTGTCTGCCTCCCGCCACCAATATGTTGTCCACAGAGCCCAGGTTGTTCATTCCGCCTGCAGGCCCACACTGAGCCACCATCAGCCTCCCCGCACCGCCATGCTTGTCAGCACCCAAAGTCTAGAGCGGGCCAATGCAGCAGGAAGATTCACTATAGAAATTGACTCCACCAAGTAATTACAGAAGCCAGTGAGTCCCACAATCTGCTGTCTGCAAGCTGAGAACTAAAACAGCAGGTGGTGTAATCAAGTCATAGCCCAAAGTCCTAAAGACCAGAAGGAGGGTGAGCTCAGGTGGAAGAAATGAACATGGTTTTTCTTCAGTAAATCTACTGATTCAATGCTAATATTTTTCAGAATCACCATCACAGAAACACTCAGAAATAATGTTTTATGTCTATCTTTGTATTTTTCAGCTAAGTTGATACATGCAATTAACCATCACACACTACAATCGTGTCACTAAAAAATAAGGATATAAAGGTTCAGATTGGTATTATTCACAGTTAATAATTACTCCACAACCACATAATCACTTTAAACATAATTCTGATAATTAATTTTACTGTTGTCATAGATGACTCACGGTAGCCATTAATAAATGCGGAATGATGTAACGATAAATATTGCCACATGCTCTAGTGGATAATGTCAGGCATGGAATCTTCATGTAAAGAGTTAACAAGAGTCTTGACAGTTACAACATATATTTTCAGAAGATTATTTGACAACTGTTTTGTAAATATGTCTTCTAGAGTAGACCATAATATTTATATTGTATACATTAATCATTCAGTGAATTCTAACCATTAATATACCATTAATGCGTAGACCACAAAATGGCTCATATTTCTCTTACTATAACACTTTAATGGTGAGTGCACTCAAGTGACAGCTTGCAATATACAATCAATTTATTTAATATTATGAAACAATTTATTTGCAAAGTATACCAAACTTTCAACTATAATAATAAATTAGAGTGTATATGTTTTAGTTATTGTAGTTTCTCTTAAGGAAATATTCTCATTTTGCTTTCTTTAGTCCTCTAAATGTCTTTTTTATAGTGGATATATATACTGGATATATAAATACATATGTATATTCATAAATATTGGCCATATACATATAAAACACTAATAAATCAACATTTACAAAATAAAAATATTTTCACTGTTCATAAGCTGATAAAATGTTATGTCATTTTGAAACCTCATTGCAAATCTCTTTCTACAACAGTATACATCTCCAATGCCAGTTTTAACACAGATAGGATTTTTCTTATTTTTCCACAATAATTTTTTATAATATATAAAATGACATTACATATATTTCTCCTCTAAATTGCTACCAGTCAGAAATATAACCTGTGTTTTTTTTATGTCAGAAAAGAGTCAATTTAGTTTAATGTAACATTATTTTATATGATCATGGAAAGATCTATAATGGGAAAATTACCAACAATGCAATAATATATTTGAAATATTTCAGAGATCTTCTGGAAGGCAAATGATAATGAGTAAAATACTGGAAAGCAAGTGACAGCTACTCAATGGAGTATACTGTAAGAAAAGTAAATGTCTTGCTAAATGTAATAGAGAAATTAAAAACTGTCTGAAGACATAATGAGTACTATCAGTTAAGTATCTGAGATGGCTGACAGAAAAGTAGAACAGCTGCAGCTCAGCTATCATAGGAAACTTGAAAGTTATCTGAGAGAAAATATTTCACTATTAAAAACTAAAAACAAAATTAGAGAAAGTCATCTTGAAATAAATAATAAAAGCAAGTTGCCTTAAATATATTTGGTGGCATATGCACAAGCATATACTACTAAATGGATAAATATAATTAAATTTTCTACAGAGCAGAGCATATCTGTCTACAATGATTTATATTCTCTTTCTTTCTCTTTTCTAAAATGTAAAATGAACAATTTCAACAGACAGTTTACAAAGAATGTTGTCCTTTTCTGAGGATTCAAAGGTGAATAAGACCAAGTTTTCATACTGAAAGAAATAACTATTATAAGTGAATATTGACAATGTCACATTTCAAAAGTATTGACAATATAAATTCAATACATAAAATTACGCAGTGTAAAAAAAAGATGCCACTGAGATTGAAATAAAATTTTGTAGGAATGGTATAATATTGTAGAAAATTTGGAGGAAATTCATTAGCAACTGACATGTCTTGGGTGTCTTCATAAATAAATAAATAGGAGAGCTTATTGACAGTCAATGAGAAACAAAGGTGTTGAAAATGGAAATGTTTGTTTAGGACACTTTAAAGGGCACGCAGTGGTTTAAAATGTTTGCATGATGTAGAGGCTATACTGTATACTGGCAGAGTTGAAGTTAAATATTCAGGGAGCAGATGGTGAAAGTTCCATATTTCATATGCCACACCAAAAATTATTATGTGTAGTCGATGAGATGCCTTAGAGGATTTTAAGTAGGAGATTCAAACCAACAGATTCAAATACTGGATATTTAACACTGTGGAAAATTTATGAAGACTTGTCAAAGGCTGTTAGAATAATTTGGCAAAATCATAATGCCCTTAATTAATGTTTGGCACAGAGCATAAAAGAAAAACAGTCGATGCAAAAGACATTTGAGAAGGATGGCTAACTTGGCAACCAATTGAAAGAGGTAAGTGAAAGGTAAGGAGAACCTAAGAATAAGATAACCTTGAGCAATACACAGATTATCGAGCCTGTTTTTCTCTAAGAATGATAAACAATAAATGGGAGCTCCAAGAAGGTAACTTGAGTAAATTTACATTGTTTTCCATACTATTAATTGGTTTTTAAATTTTTTAAGCAGCAGAATAATTTGACCACAATAAGTAGTATGATGCTTGATTATATAAATTACTATGACTCTTTTCTGTTGAAACAATAATGTGGTTAGACTGGCTTTAGGCCATCTATCTTCACCTTGTGCAAAATGCAAAGCCCTTCAAATGCTTCTGCAGAACTTTGTATCAAATTTTAAATAAATAGTAAATTGAATAATGCATCATACATATACCTCATGTACACATAAGATATATGTGTGTGCTGCTGAAGTTTCTAAAATTCTGTTTACAAAATAAAAAATTTAAATTATATATGTGGGGTAAAATTAAAATTATTTCTCAATTCTGGTCTTCTTAGCATAGATCAAGGACTCTCTATACCCCCATGCATGGCATTTTCTCATTTCAGTGTTAAATACTTGGAGTTAGACTTGTTTACTTAGCTCTGTTAAGTATAATACTTACTCAAATTCACGATCATTTATCTCATCCTCATCCTTACTTTGAGTGACTGATATTCATTGTATAAAATTTCTAGCAAAAAGAAAAAGACTGTTTCATTACTACTTATGCTACTGTCTGTTGCTATCTATGATGTACATAATTGCAACAAATTAATTCCATTTGGCATAATTTTATAGGACCTTTCAGAAGAATGAAAATTGAATTGTTCTGTTAGATCAATCAAGCATCAGGTCATCTGGAGTCCAAACAAATTTAATCAGAGCAAGAATCTTTTCCACAGACTTTATGCCTATATGCCAGCCAATTTAATTGGATCATGTTTTTTTTTCCCTGTACCCATGTACCTATGCATACACTTTTAATTATGCTCACAAATTTATTTTTCCGTATTTTGCATGGCTTATTTAATTGTATCTAAATTCAACTTGAATTTTCAAGGAATGATTGAGATAAATTTTTTTTCTTCATTAAACAGAAGAAAAGGCTAAAAGCCAATATCTTAGCCCTTTTTACTGGACATAAAATGAGAAAAATGATTGTAAATTCTGAAAAATGTGTGAATAATTGCTCAGATTAAATTTACAAGGAATATAACAACTCTATGCCAAGCATAAGCACAATAATCTTTGGAAAATTTAGTGAGAAAAACGTGTTGTCTTTTTTTTTTTTTTACCCTTTATTTTTTACTTTGAATTCCTTTGGATACATAATAGTTGTACATGTGATATTTTGATACAAGCATACAATGTCTAATGATTAAAGCAGGGTAATTAGGATATTCATCGCCTCAAACATGTATCCAATATTTGGGGAATATTTCGATTTGCTCCTCTAGTTATATTGAAATATATGCAAATTACTCTTAACTGTAGTCATCCTACTGTGCTGCCAAACACTAGATACTATTTAATTATATTTCTGTGCTCATTAACCAACCCCCATTTCCACTCCTCCCCATTACCCTCCCCAGCTTCTTTTAAGCATCGTTCTATGCTCTGTTTCACGAGTTTGTTTATTTATTTTTAGCCCCCACATATTAGTGAGAATATTTGATGTTTCTCTTTCTGTGTCTGGCTTATTTTACTTAGTATAATATTCTCCTGTTGTATCCATGTTGTTGCAGATAAAGGATTTCATTATTTTTATGACTGAATAATATTTCATTGTGTATATGTATTACTTTATTGCTTTCATTTGTTTATTCATTCATCTCTTAATGGAAACTTGGGTTGATTCCATATCTTGGCTAGTGTGAATAGTGCTTCAAAAAACATGGGAATCTAGGTATCTCTTCAGTATACTGATTTCTTCTTTTTGATATATGTCCAGCAGTGGGATTGCTGGATCATATGGTAGTTCTATTTCTAGTTTTCTTTCCAGAAACCTTCATACTGTTTTCCAGGGTGGCTATACTAAATTACATTCCCACCAACAGTATATCGGTATTCCCCTTTATCTGTGTTCTGTTATTTTTTTTTGTATTTTTGATAAAAGCCATTTTAATTGGGGTGTGATGATGTCTCATTGTGGTTTGGATTTGTATTTATCTGATAATTAGTGATGCTGAGTATTTTTTATACTTGTTGACTATTTGTATACCTTCTTTTGAGAAATATCTATCATATCTTTTCAAAAGAGAAGCCATTTGATTAATTTGATAGCCACAATCATTACACCTATTTGTTTTCTAGGTTGTAATCTTGCCTTAAAAATCATCATTGTACAATGATGGTTATTTCAATATGGTTATTTCATGTTGAACAAATTAGGGCAAAACAGGAATTGAGAGCAGAACAATCATATGAATCAAAACAAACTTGTTCAAATGACAGATTCTCCTTTGTATTAATTTGTGAAAAGCCTATGGAATTAAACATATTTATTAAAATTGAATGCTGTTTACATAATATAATGCTGCATTTATGATATACATTATTTTTATAATTCAACTCAAATTTGTATAAAAGGTGTTTAGCTTTTTACTAGTAATTGATAGGTGCTATTTCATGAATAGATTTCAAATTATAGATAATTTCTAATTAACAACTAATTTTAATTCTCAGTTTCATTACTTTTCAAAAATTGAATGACCAATTTTATTTTTAAATTTTAAAAGATACCAAAACTTTATTATCTAAAATAATTACAAAATAAAATGTTTGATCATTTACATTTTAGTAATTAGAAATTATTTGCATATTGTTTAAAAAATGTTGAAACAATAGTTAGAAAACTTGTTTTAGACTTAGTCAATTTTCTGCTATATAATTCACAAACATGGCAAATTATTATTTTATATTTCAAGATTTAAGATGACATTAACATTAGAGGCAAATAATTAAAGACAAAGATGAGCTGGTCCCATTACCTGAAGGCACATTCATCCTTCAAAACAAGATCTGTCACATTTTAGGTGGGCGGCATTTTGCAAAGTTATTTAAAGTTTATAATTGAAACCAAAAGCAAATAGAAATTAGACACAGAAATATCTAATTTATTTTTTTTTAGTTAAACATAAAGATTGTATATTTGTATCAGTGGATCACTTGCCTGACATTTAATTTGCTACCCATACATAAAACTGTCAAATTTAATCTAAAATGAAATCAATGTGTAAATTACCATACAGACAATAAACACAAAAGTGTGAAATAAAATTTTAGCATTATCATTATAATTGCTTTAAAACACATTACTTATCTGATTTCTTGAGTGTTTTATTGTAGGACTTTCTACAAATGTGGCCATTTTGGCTTAAATTATACAATACTGTTCAGTTTTCATCAGTCAGTCATAGAACCTGTTTTAAGCTGTAATCCAACTCAATGTGATTATTTAGTTCACCATATACAATATATTCATGCATCCTTGATTTAGATAAAGTTGTAGAAAACTTCAGTAGCAATTAACCAGTAACGTATTTCAATATGTCACAATCAGAAATGTGCTTTGGAACCTTTAGTCAAAAATTATATGTTAATGCATTTCCAATATGTGTATGTGTATCTGTGTGTGGGTTTTCATGTGTGTGTCTGAGCTGAACTAAATTTGATTTTATATTGTAATAGTTAAAAGTAAATAGAAGAATATTGTCATATACTGATGAATTAGGTCTGAAATATATATTAGGTCTAAAAGATATCATATATATACACACATCAGCTATTCTGTTATTATACAAAATTTATATTTTAAACATTAAAAATGATGCATGATTTATGATTTATGAGATGCCTATGTCTTAGTTTGTTTCCTGCTACTATAAAAAAATACTTGAGAATGAGTAAGTTATAAACAATAGAAGTTTATTCGCTCATGATTCTGGAGGCTGGGATGTCCAAGAGCATGATGCTGATATCTTGTGAGGGCCTTCATGCTGTGTCATCCTATGGCAGAAGGTGGGAAAAGAAGTGTGCTCACAAGACAGAGAAAGGAAGCCAAACTTACCTTTTGATTAAGAACTCACTGTCATGATAAACAAGCCACTCCTATAACAATACCATTAAACCATTTTTAAAGTAAGAGGACTCATGATCTAATCACCCATGAAAGGTCCAATCTTTCAACACTGCTAAAATGGCAATTAAACAGTATAGTGGCTTGTACTTATAGTCCAACTACTTGTGAGGCTAAAGCAGGAAGATTACTTGAGCCTAGGAGTTAGAGGCTGCACTGATCTTTGATCAGGCCACTATACTCCAGCCTGGGAAACAAAGCAAGAACCTGGAAAGAAATGAAGGAAGGAGGGAAGGAAGGAAGGAAGGAAGGGAAGGAGGGAGGGAGGGAGGGAGGGAGGGAGGGAGGGAGGGAGGGAGGGAAGAAAAGAAAATAAAGAGAGAGAGACAAGGAAGAGAAAAATAGAAAAGGCAGGATGAGGTGGAGTAAGATGGCCAGATAGAACTCTCCAGCTATAATCCCCAAACCAATTATAAGAACACCAAATAGAACAACTATGCAAACAAGAAAACAGCTTTACGCAAACCAAAATTTAGCTCAGTCATAGTGGGGTAGAGCAGCAAGTGGGTACCTGTGGTCCTAGATTCCAGGTCTTGACTCCTAGGTGGCATTTATAGACTTGTCCTGGGCCAAAGGGGGAGCCTACTCCCCTGAAGGGAGAGACCTAGGCTTGGTAGCACTTACCGCAGCTGGCTGAAGAACCCATGGGCTTTGAGTGAACATTGACAGTAACCAGGGAGTACTTGTGGCAGGCTTGGGAGAGTGATGGCCACAAAGAAAGAATCCTTCTGCTTTAGGAGAAGACATGGAAAAGTGGGAAGGATTTTGACTTTGTCTTTGTGGGTTGGGTGCCAGCTCAGCCATAGTAAAATAGAGAAAAAAATAGATCTTTAAGGTTTGTGACTCCAGGTCCTGGCTCCCAAATGGCATTTCTGAACACCTGAACTGGGGAAAATTTGCTGCCCTGAAAGGAAAGACAACACATGGACACAATCGGACACATGCTGACTGAAGAGCCCTTAGGCCTTGCATAAACAGTCCTGGTAGCTACGCAGTGGTTTCCAGGGGCTTTGCATGAGACAGAGTGCTGTGCTGGGCTTCAGTTCTGACCCAGTGCAGTCCCGGTGGAGGTGGCCACAGGGATGCTATGCCATATTTCCCCCAGCTCGACACAGCTCAGCATGGAGAGAAAAACTGCATTTGTTTGGGGGAAGATAAAGAAAGAGAATAAAGGCATCTTCCTGGTAATTTAGGGAATTCCCTCAGATCTTACCGAAGACCCCCAAGGTGGTACATTTTGGAGGCTACAAGAGTCACTTTGTTACTTAGCTTAGGGTGTCGCCCTTATGCAGAGACAGCTGCAGTGACCAAAGATTTAGATCACAACACAAAATTCCCTTTGGATACATTGAAAGTCCTTCCAAGAAGGAAGAATACAGACAAGCCCAGATTGCAAAGACTATAATAAATTCCTAACTCAGCAAGGCCCAGACATCAATGAATACTCCAAACCATCAAGACCATCTAGGAAAACATGATCCCATCAAAGGAACGAAATAAAGCACAAGTGACCAATCCCTGAGGGACAGAAATATGCGACCTTTCAGACGAGAATTAAAAATAGCTGTTTTGAGGTAGATAACAAAATACAAGATAAGATACATAAGACATTTAGAATCATATCAGCTGTATTTTATAAAAAACTTAAAATAGTTTTTGAAAAACTCAAGCAGAAATTTGGGAGCTGATTCTGCACATCAAAAGAAACTATCACCAGAGTGAACAGGCAACCTATGGAATGAGAGAAAATTTTTACAATCTATCCATCTAACAAAGGACTAACATCCAGAATCTACAAAGAACTTAAATAAATCAAAAAGTGGGCAAAGTATATGAATAGACACTTCTCAAAAGAAGACATTTATGTGGCCAACAAACATGAACAAAAGCTCATCATCACTGGTCACTAGAGAAATGCAAATCAAAACCACAACAAGATACCATCTCAGGCCAGTTAGAATGGCGATCAGTAAAAAGTCAGGAAACAACAGATGCCAGAGAGGATATGGAGAAATAGAAATGCTTTTACACTGTTAGTGAGAGTGTAAATTAGTTCAACCATTGTGGAAGACAGTGTGGTGATTCCTCAAGGATCCAGAACCAGAAATACAATTTGATCCAGTAATCCCATTACTGGGTATATGCCCCAAGAATTATAAATTATTCTACTCTAAAGACACATGACATATATGTTTATTGCAGCACTGTTCACGATAACAAAGACTTGGAACCAACCCAAATGCTCATCACTGATAGACTGGATAAAGAAAATGTGGCACATATATACCAGGAAATACGGTGCAGCCATAAAAATAGGATTAGTTCATGTTCTTTGCAGGGACCATGGATGAAGCTGGAAACCATCATTCTCAGCAAACTAACACAAGAACAGAAAACCAAACAATGCTGTTCTCACTCATAGTGGAAGTTGAACAATGAGAACACATGGACACAGGGAGGGGAACATTACACACTGGGGCCTGTTAGGGATAGCATTAAAAGCAATGCCTAGTGTATGTGACAGGTTGATGGGTTTAGCAAACCACCATGGCACGTGTATACCTATATAAAAAACCTGTACATTCAGCTCATGAATCCTAGAACCTAAAGTATAATTTAAAAAAATTAGAAGCTGAAAATTTTAATTGACTCACTGAATAACGCATCAGAGTTTCTAAATAGCAGAATTAATCAATCAGAAAAAAAACTTAGTGAGCTTGAAGATAGACATTTGAAAATTCACATTCAGATCAGGAAAAAAATAATGAAACAGGCTAAAGAGATTCAGGAAATAACCTGAAAGGGGCACATCTCAGGGTTATTGGCTTTAAAAAAGAGGTAAGGAGATAGATCAGTGTAGAAAGTTTATTCAGAAAAATAATAAAAGAGAACTTTCCAAAACTAGAATATATTAATATTCAAGGAAAGAAGGCTATAAAATATAAAAAATATTTAACCCAAACAACAGTACCTCAAGATAGTTAATAAACTCCCAAAGGTCAAGGATAAAGAAAGGATCTTAAAACATAAAGATAAAAGCAACAACATAAAATAAAGTTCCAATATGTCTGGCAACGGACTTCTCAGTAAAAATGTTTCAGGCCAGGAGTAAGTGTTATGACATATTTCGAGTGCTGAAGAATAAAATTTTGACTCTATTATGGTATATCCAGTGAAAATATTATTGAAACATGAAGAACTACTTTCCCAGAAAAACAAAAGCTGACGAATTTTATCAACAGGAGACCTGCCCTACAAGAAATGCTAAAGAGAATTCTTCAGTCTAAAAGAAAAAAACATTAACTATCAATAAGAAATCATCGCAGGGTGTAAAAGTTACTGGTAACAGTAAGTAGAAAGAAATAGAAAATATTCTAACAGTGTATTGTAGTGTCAAATTACTCATATATTGAGTAGAAAGAGTAGAAAATAAACCAATCAAAAATAATAACTACAACTTTTTAAGATATAGTATAAGATACAAATTGAAATTTTAAAAAGTTAAAAAGTGAAGAGATGCAGTTTTTTGTTAGTTTTCTCTTTGCTCATTTTTAGTTCGTTAGCTTTTAGTTTTGTTAGTTTGTGCGATCATTGTTAAGCTGTCATCAGTTAAATTTAATGGGTTACAAGATGTTATTTGCAGTCCTCATGACAACCTGAAATGAAAACAAGTAGAACAGATATACAGATTAAAAAATAAAAAGCAAAAAATTAAAGCATACCACCACAGCACTCTTCCCCTTAGGACATGGATTATTACTAGGGATAGACCATATTTTAGGGAACAAAACAAGTCTTAAGCTATACAAAATAATTGAAATCATATCAAGTAAGTTCTCTGGCCACAATGAAATCATTCTCTAAATCAATAGCAAGACTTTTAGAAGCTGGACAAACACATGAAAATTAAATCTGCTAATTGGTGACAGGTGTGTCAAAGAAGAAATTAAGAGGGAAATTGAAAAATGATTTGAAACAAATGGAAATGGAAACAACATACAAAAATCTATGGGGTACAGCAAAAGCGCTAACTAAGAGGAAAGTTTATAGCAATAAACACCTGTTATATTGGGGTTCAGGGAGTCAGGGGTGCCCTCAGTTCCCCCTGAGAGACCGTTTCTCCAAGTTCTTGGTCTATCGCCCTCTCAAGAATGAGAGAGGAGACCATGGTGCAGTGCACTCATAAAAGTAAATGTCAGACTCAAGAAGTGTTGTAGAAAGTGATTCATTTAAAGCAGAGAGAAAAAAAGTAGAAGGAGAGAAAAACAGCTAACTCTCACACTGAGTGAGAAGGGTTCCCAGAGGGGGAAAACCAGAGAAGGAAACCTCCTCTTACACTGAGAGAATTCAGAAAGGTGGAATCCAGGAGAGGAAAGCAGCTTCCACACTTAGTGAAAGGGGAGAGGAGAGAGAGAGAGAGAGAGAGAGGGAGAGAGAGAGAGAGAGGGAGAGAGAGGGAGAGAGGGGGAGAGAGAGAGAGAGAGAGAGAGAGAGAGAGAGAGAGAGAGAGAGAGAGAGAGAGAGCGCACGTGTGGAAGCAGGACCCCAGAGGGGAAATCCAGGAGGGGAAAGAGAGATTCCACTATGTGGGAGGGAATTCCAGAGAGCTGGAAATCCGGTGTGGGTAAAGGAGCAGGGGAATTTATCTTGGGAGAAATTCCCACCTCTCCAAGTTCCTCTGGCAAATGAAAGGAGTTCCTTTAAACTTCTGCTGGGGTGATTGACTCTTAGTTTCTTCCCACACCCACGAAATTTAAACATAAACTCTTAAATTTCCCGATTGGAGACAGATGGGAGAGGGAGAGAAACATGATGCAGAGAAGTTCTTGCCCTTAAAACTACGCCCCCTTGTGGACCCTTAACCTATATCATAAAAGTAGAAAAATTTTAAATATAAAACCTTGCCAGGTGAAATAGTTCACACCTGTAATTCCAGCACTTTGAAAGCTGAGGTTGGGGGATCATTAAAGCACAGAGTTCGAGACCAGCCTGGGCACCATGTGAAACCCCCATCCCTGCTAAAATTACAAAAATTAACCAGCTGTGGTGGCATTGTTTGTAATCTCAGCTACTTGGGAGGCTGAGGCACAAGAATTGCTTGAATAGAGGAGGCTAAGTTTGCAGTGAGTAAAACTGTTGCCCTGCCCCAGCACTCTAGTCTAGGCAACATGAGACTATCTGAAAACAAAAACGAAAACATAAAAACCTGATGATGCATCTAGAAAGGCAAGAGCAAACCAAATGCAAAATTAGTAAAAGAAAAGAAACTATAAACATCAGAGAATACCCAAATGAAATTTCAGTGGAAAAAAGAGACTAAGATGAAAAGTTAGTTTTTTAAAGAGGTAATATCAAAAAAACTTTAGTCGTACTAAGAGAAAGAGAGAAGACTGAAATAAAATCAGGGACAAAAAATGGACATTCCAATTGGTACCACGTAAAGTCAAGGGGTCATTAGAGACTAACATGAGCAACTGTGTGCCAATAAATTAGAAAACATAAAAGAAAGAGATAAACTCCTAGACAAACGGAACCTGCCATAATTAAAATATGAAGAAATTAAAAACCCCAATAGAACAAAAACAAATACGGAGATCCAAGGTGTGATAAAAAGTTTCCCAGCAAAGAAAAGACCAGGACCCAATGGCTTCACTGTTGAAAGTTATCAAACACTTAAAGATGAACTAGTGTTCACACTACTCAAACAATTTCAAAACACAGAGGAGGATGGAGCACTTGCTAACTCATTCTATGAAGCCAGTATTACTGTGATATGAAAACCAACAAAGACACTTCCAAAACCAAACTAACAAGCAAACAAACGAAAATCAATCAAAACTACAGTTATAGTTCTGAGAAATATTGATGCAAAAATCCTCAACAACATACTAGCAAACAAATTCAACAATGCATTAAAAAGATCATTCATCATGACCAAGTGGGATTCATTCCAGGGATACAAAGATAATTCAAATATGCCCATCATTAATTTGATACTGCATATCAACAGAATGAAGACAAAAAAAATGTATGATCATTTCAACTGATGCTGAAAAGGCAGTTGGAAAAAGTCAGCATCCCATCCTGATAAAAGCCATACAAAGACTGGAAATAGAAGGAACATATGGCAGCACACAGAAGCCCGATAGGGCAGTCCAATAGGTAGTATCATAATCAGTGAGAATAAATGAAAACTTCTTTTGTAAAATCTGAAACAAGACAATGATTCCCACTTTCCCCACTGTTATTAAATATCCTACTGCAAGTCCTAGCTAGAACAATGAGACAAGAGAAAGAAATAGGCCGGGCGCGGTGGCTCACGCCTGTAATCCCAGCACTTTGGGAGGCTGAGGTGGGTGGATCACGAGGTCAAGAGATCGAGACCATCCTGGTCAACATGGTGAAACCCCGTCTCTACTAAAAATACAAAAAATGAGCTGGGCATGGTGGCGCGTGCCTGTAATCCCAGCTACTCAGGAGGCTGAGGCAGGAGAATTGACTGAACCCAGGTGGTGGAGGTTGCAGTGAGCTGAGATGGCACCATTGCACTCCAGCTTGGGTAACAAGAGCGAAACTCCGTCTCAAAAAAAAAAACAAGAGAAAGAAATAAAGGGCATCTAAGTTGGAAATGAAATGAAATTATGTTTCTAGATTATACGATCTTATATTTGAAAAAACCTAAAGACTCCACCCAAAGGTTATTAGAACTAATAAACAAATTCCTTAAAGTTACATGATATAAAATCAACAAATAAAATCAGTAGCATTTCTATATGCCAACAACAAACAATCTGTAAAATAAATCGAGAAAGTAGTCACATTTACAATAGCTACAAATAAAATAAAATATCTAGGAATAAACTTAACCAAAGAATTAAAAGATATATGCAATAAAATTCATAAAATATTGATGTAAAAAATTGAAGAGAACACACAAAAAATAGAAAGATATCCCATGATTTCAACTGGAAGAATTAATATTATTATAATGTTCATACTACCCAACGCAATACATAGATTTAATGCAATTCTTATCAAATATTAATGACATTCCTCAAAGAAAAAATAAAAATAATTTTAAAATTTATATGAAACCACAAAAGGCCCAGAATAATCAAAGGTATTTTGAGCAAAAGTACAAAACTTGAGGAATCACATTACCTGACTTCAAATTACAATACAGAGCTATTATAGCCACAGCAGCATGGTATTAGCATAAAAATCAGACACAGACACCAGCAAAGGGGCACTGGGCTGGAATTTGGGAATCTTGGGGTGGCCCCGGGCATTAAGCTCATGGAGGATGCCCCAGGCACATTCCTCAAAATCATTCTGCCCTCCTAGAGATCTAGACCTGTAATGAATGGACCCACCTCTAAGATCTTCAAAATGCCTTCAGGATCATCCTGGCATTGTTTTGATCATTCCTTCTCTCACATACATTCCTTAATAGAATGTCAGTTGGGTACATTCTTATTTTTTTTCCCCTAAACAGGCAAACATGCATTTGAAGTGTTATTTATTTGTTTATTTATTTATTCATTCATTCATTCTAATTTTGAGACAGGGTCTCACTCTGTGACCAAGGCTGGAATGTAATCATTGCTCATTTCAGCCTCAACTTCTTGGGCTTAAACAATCTTTCTACCTTGGCCTCCCAAAGGTCTGGGATTATAGTTATGAGACAATGAGCTTAGCCCTTTTACAATTTTACATTGCCACTTGTAAATTTTTCAAATGTCTCCATTTTAGATTAATTTTAATTGTAAATATTGCCTTCAAGTTATTATTTTCCTCTGGGATTTTACAGTATGCAGTTAAACCTAGCCACACAGCAGCCTGAAAGCTCTGTTGCTTAGATATTTCTTCTGGCAGATATCCTAGTTCATTGCTGTTAATTCTGCGTTTCATAAAACCCTAGGGCATAGAAGCAATTCAGCCAATTTCTCTTTGACTTCATAATGGTAATACTAGTATTAGTTAGTTTCTGTGCCACTATAAAAGAATAATTGAAACTGGGTAATTGATAAAGAAAAGAGGTTTAATTGGCTCACAGTTCTAGAGGATGTACAGGAAATGAGGTGACAGCATCTGCTTCTGGTGAGGGCTTCAGGAAGCTTACAGTCAAGGACGAAGGCCAAGGAGAAGCAGGCAAACAATATGAGAGGAAGCGAGAGAGAGATGGGGGGAGGTCCAACACTCTTTTGAACAACCAGATCTTAGGTGAACCCATAGAGAGAGACTTCAACTGTTACTGTAAGGATGATACCAAGCCACTCAACAAAGATCCACCCTCATGACCCAAACACTTCTTGCCAGACCTTACCTGTAACAGTGGGGATTACATTCAAAATGAGATTTAGAGGCCACCAATATCAATAGCATGTCATTCTGCCTATGGCCCCCCCAACCTCATATACTTCTTCCATTGTGTGAAAGTGTTAGTATTGAGTGTCAACGTGATTGGGTTAAAGGATGCAAAGTATTGTTCCTGAGTATGCCTATAAGTGTTTTGCCAAAGTACATCTGAGTCAGCAGACTGGGAGAGGCAGACCCACCCTCAATCTGAATGGACACCATGTAATCAGCTGCCTGCATGGCTCGGATAAAAACAGGCAGAGGAACGTGGAAAGAGTAGACTGGCTAAGTCCTCTGGCCTCCATCATTCTCGCATGTTGGATGCTTCCTGCCCTCAAACATCAGAATCCAAGTTCTTCAGCTTTTGGAGTCTTGGACTTACATCATTGATTTGCAAGGGGCTCTCAGGCCTTCGGCCACAGCATGAAGGCTATACTATTGTCTTCCCTACTTTTAAAATTTTGGGACTTGGACCAGTGTCCTGGCTCCTCAGCTTACAGACAGCCTATTGTGCGACTTCACCTTCTTATCATGAGTCAATTCTTCTAATAAACATCTCTCCCCATATTCATCTATCTTATTCGTTCTGTCCCTTTAGAGAACCCTGATAATACACATTGCAAAATGCAATCATCCCTTCTCAGTAGTCCCCCAGTTTCTTAATTCATTCCTAATCCAACTCAAAAGTCCCAAAGTCAAAAGACTTATCTGAGATGCAATCAATTTTCTTCTACTTATTAGCCCTTATGATCAAATATAAGTTATTTACTCCTAAGAAAAATTGGTGGCACAAGCATTTGGTAAACATTCCCATTCCAAAAGGGAGAAATCAGCCAAAAGAAAGGAGTAACAGGTCTCATGCTAGTCGGAAAAGGAGAAGGGTAGATTCTAAGCTTAAATCTCAACATAGTCTTCCTTGATCCTGGGCACGTTGGTACAAAGGGTAGGCTCACAAGGTTTTGGACAGCTGTACCTCTGGTTTGTAAGATGTACACCAAGTGTTTGCTCTCATGGCTTGGAGTTGAGTACTTGTGGCTTTTCTAGGCAAAGGGTACAAGCTGTGAGTCAATCTACCATTCTGGGTTTTGGAAGGTGATGCCCCCTTCCCACAGCTCCACTAAGAAGTACCCTGGTGGGGACTCTATGTGGGGGTTCCAATCCCACATTTCCCTTCTCCACTGCCCTAGTAGAGTTTCTCTGGTGGAGGATCCATCCCTAAAACAGGCTTTTGCCCCGGACACTTAGGCTTTTCCATATAGCCTCTGAAATACAGGTGGCAGCCACCAAGCCTTGTCTACGCTGACACTGTGAGCATCTAAAAACTGAACACCATGTGGACACCACCAAGGCTCATGACTTTTGTCCTCCTGAGCTGTGGCCTGGGTGGTACTTGCACCCCCTTGAGCTAAGGCTGAGGGTGCAGTGGCCAGGATGTGGAGAACAGGGTCCTGAGGCTGAACAAAAGGGTGGCACTCCGGGCCTGGCTCCTGAAAGCATTTGTTCTTCTGATGCATCTGTGTCTTCGATGGGATGGGGTTTCCTTTGAAAGATCTCTGAAATACCTTTGAGTCTTTTTCTTATTATCTTGGATTTTAGCACTTGGCCCTTTTTTTAGTCATGCTAATCTCTCTAGCAAGAGGTTGCTCTGCAGTCTGCTTGGATTCTTTCTATCCTGAAATGCATTTTTTTTGCTGTATCATATGGCCAGGTTATGAGTTTTCCAAACATTTGTGCTCTGCTTCCCTTTTAATGGAAGTTCCGACTTTAAGTCATTTTTTTGCTTCTACATCTGATAGCGTTTGGATCTAACAGTGCTAGAAGCAGCCCTGTTACAGCTTGAACACTATCAGCTTAGAAATTTCTTCCACCAGATACCCCAAGGTACTGCTCTTAAATTCACATTTACATAGATTCCTAGGATATGAAAACAACGAAGCTAAGTTCTCTGCTAGGGCATAACAACTTTACCTTACTCGTTTCAAATAACTTCCTCGTTTCCATCTGAGACCTCATGAACCTGGACTCCACTAGCATTTCACTCACAACTGTTTAAGCAGTCTCTGTCCCAAACTTTTACCCATCTTCCTGTCTTCTTGTGAGCTCTCTAAGCTTGTCCAATCTGTTACCCAGTTCCAAAGCTACTTCCACGTCTTCAGGTATCTTTATAGCAAAGCCCCATTTCTTGGCACCAATTTCTGTATTAGTTTGTTTTTGCATCACTAGAGGAAAAACCCAAGACTAGGTAACTTATAAAGAAGTTTAGTTGACTCACAGTTCTGAAGGCTGTAGAGGAAGCAAGGTGCACCATATGTTCCTAGTGAGGGCCTCAGAAATCTTAAAATCATGGTGAGAGATGAAGTGGGAGAAGACATACCACATGCTGAGAAATGAAGACACAGATGAGATCTTTCATGAATTCACAAAGTGAGAACTCACCCATTACTGCAAGGATAGTACCAAGGCATTAATGGGACATCTCCTACCAAACTCTTCCTACCAGGCCCTACCTCCAACATTCAGGATTATGTTTCAAAATGACACTTGAAGACGACAAATATCCAAACTCATCAATGGTTATTACTCCAGTTTCGTATGCTTTGTTTCTCATTTCCATTTCAGATCTCAGAATGGCTTTTACCTTCCATATTTCTAGCAACATTATGGTCACAACCACTTAGTAATTTCTAAAAAGTCCCAAACTTTTCCTACTTCTCTTCTGAGCTCTCACCACAATCACACTTAATGCTCTTTTTATAGCTATCTAGGCTTTTTCTAGCCTGTTCTTCAGTTGTTTTTTTCTAAAGCTGGTTCCTCATTCTCAAGTATTTATTATAGCAACAGCCCTACTACTTGATACTATTTTGGTCTTAATTTATTTTATGTTGCTATAACAGAATAATGTAAAGTGGGTAATTATAAACAATAGAAGTTTAGTTGGCTTACGGTTTTGGAGGCTGGGAAGTCTAAGACCATGATTTAAGCATCTCCTAAACAACATGCTGTGTCATTCCATGGTGGAAGGTAAAATGGCAGCAAATGAAAGCAACGGAGAGAGAAAGAGGCCAAACTTCATTTGTTTTCAAATACCCACTACCAGGACTACCAGCTCTCCCTACAATTGCATGAGGATCCTTTCATAAGGGCAGAGTTCTCATGACCAAAAAGTATCTTAAAGGTTCCACCTCTTAATATGATCACAGTGGCAATTAAATTTCAAACAAACTAAACTACTTTTATTTTAAAGAACCCTGAAAATCTCTAGAAGAAGGTCTTATTTGATGACATGAATGACCTTGAGTATCATTGCATAGCAAAATCTCAGATATACAGCCTTGAAAGAAGATAGGAATTTGGGCCATCTCAGAGGATTTTATTATTTCTAATGTGAACTATAAAAAAATTATAATTAAAGGCTGGGTGTGGTGGCTCACACCTGTAATCCCAGCACTTTGAAAAGCAGAGGCAGGTGGATCACAAGGTCAGAAGTTCAAGACCAGCCTTGCCAACATGGTGAAATCCCGTCTCTACTAAAAGCACAAATATTAGCTGGCTGTGGTGGCATGCACCTGTAATCCCAGCTACTTGGGAGGCTGAGGCAGGAGAATTGCTTCAACCTGGGAGGCAGAGGTTGCAGTGAGCTGAGATTGTACACCTTCAGCATTAAATGAATCAACAAATAGGAAAAATATCAAAATATCAGAGCATAAACACAACACACAAATAATGATAAATAATTCTGTGCTTCTCACAGACTAAAATATAAACATCTATTCAGAGCTTCTCTCAGCATGATTGAAATGTCTTCTTAGCACTCTTTCTTCCAAAGACTTTTTCACCTCAGGAGAGCACAAATGCCTTCACAAAACTGTGAACTTTTAGAGTTGTGAATTTCCTTGGTCAGTTAATTGTAAGGTTGCCTACAGAACTGTATGGGTCAGCTGAAGTTCAGAAAGAGGTGGCAATAAACTATTGGTAAAATTTCAGATTGGAAAGTTAGGAAAAGTTCAACTACACAGGATAATCTAGAAGTTGGAAAGTTAGGAAAAGTTCAACTACACAGGATAATCTAGAAGTTGGAAAGTTAGGAAAAGTTCAACTACACAGGATAATCTAGAAGTTGGAAAGTTAGGAAAAGTTCAACTACACAGGATAATCTAGAAGTTGGAAAGTTAGGAAAAGTTCAACTACACAGGATAATCTAGAAGTGCATTTATCCCTCTCGCCCAGTACTTAGTCACAGTCCAGCATCAAATCTTAAGCCTGAATATTTCAGTTCAGTATTCTTAGGGTTGCAACATGGTATATTTTGTCGGTTTGATTAAATACATCATAGCTTAAACACACTCAATGTGATTTTCTATTGCTTAGTGACTTCTTGTGAGAACTACTTTTCTGATTAAAAACAAGAAATTTTCAGAATACTTTGTTATGCATCATATCTGCCACCCAAAATTGGAATTTTTTGAATTCACGCTTTAAAAAAATGAGAATGGCATATCCAGGGGTTCAGTGGATAGACATAAAAAGACAAATGAGTCCTCATGTACAAGACAGGGTTTTCAAAGTAGAATATTCAAGTGTTTGTTTCCCTGGTTGCGAGCCGTAGATATGGTGGGATTCACTCCTTCAGAGCTATGGCTTGGCTCTTGCTAGGTGACTTAAAAAAATCTTGTATTGATTTATGTTAACTAGTAAAGTATAAGTTCATCCTGTGAACAAGCATGGAAGCTAGAACAGGAAACTAGTGTTCAGTTTTTTTTTTTCAGTTATTTTCTTTGTTCTTTGTTTTTCCTCCTTTCATTAAAGACCCAAGTCTTTTCTTTTCCCCAGTCACTAAATTATCTCTCCAAAGTGCCTCTGCATGAATGGGAAACCTAGTGTCTTTGATCACTTTTCTCAATAGAAATCGGAACCAACTTCTTATAGGATCAACTGACTTCTTTCTAGTGAGTTTAATTTAGCAGCACACTAAGCTATTGTGATTAGCTGATAAATAAGAGGTTACTACTGTTTATAGAACGTGTCAATGGAACAGATTATAGCATCCAAAAGTAGGCCCTCATGTATGTAATTTGCTGAAATTCAAAAAGTCTTTCAAGTAATGCCATGAAGAAAAGCACCACTGGAAATGCTCTGTATAAATATATGAGTTTCTGCAGTCTAGCCCCTAAGGATTCTGTATACATAAGTCCAAGTCAAGCTTCCTAAATCAATTTTTCTTTTACTTCCCTGTGGATACTGATAAGAAATATTTGTGCAGGTGCCTATAAACTGAAGCTTAGTTAAAGTAATATTTTTTGGTGGATAATGTTATGCAGGGCTGGCAAAAAATAGCATGTAGATTCTCGATCAGGTGGTGTTGTAGAAAGGGATCTCTCTTATCCAGTATCCTAAAGACAGGGTGTGAGATCTTTCATGGGTTATGCCTACTGTTGGCTATCATTCCACTCTACCTCAAATACAACAAAAACATTCACTTTCTCCCACCAGATGTGTCCTGGACATTCTATACTTATTTGTAGCATGATTGCAGAAACTGAATTTCAACTTGTTTTCTATTTCAACTTGTATATCTATTTCTATTTGTTTTAATTTCCTTAGGCCTTAGCAGTTGCTTCTCCTCCTGTTTTCATGTTTATTCCATTATACTTTAAATATCAACTTTTTTTGGATTAGTAGAATAATCTCAATATAGCTAAGCAAATACTTACAAAAATGTCAGATCATATTACTCTCCTCAGAAGCTTCCAAAGATTTCCATCTCACTCAGAGTACAACAGCAAGTCTTTGTATTGAATCAGAAGGCCTTACATGACTGGCCCCTACTCCCTGCTTTGAATATGCTACCACATTGCTCTCTCTCCTTCATAAACACTAACCTTCCTATTATTCCTTTAAATTTTACATGGTGTTTCACTTATTTCCTCTATAAGGTCTTTCCTGTAGGTTTTGATGAAGATACTGCCTCATGCCTTCCCTGAGCCACAGTGTCTAGAATAGTCTTATCTAGCACTAGCTATATAATTTTTAGAATCCAGCAAAAAATAAAAATACATGAAACTTGGCTAAAAAAAGTAAAAAAACAGCAGATGCTGGTGAAGTTTTGGAGAAAAAAAGGAATGCTTATACACTGTTTGTGTGTGTGTAAATTAGTTCAATCACTGTGAAAGACAATGTGATGATTCCTCAAAGACCTAAAGACGGAAATACCATTCAACCCAGCAATCTCATTACTAGGTATATACCTATAGGAATATAAATCATTCTATTGTAAAAACACATGCACACATATGTTCATTGCAGCACTATTCACAATAGCACAGACATGGAATCAACCTAAATGCCCATCAATGATAGACTGGATAAAGCAAATGTGGTATATATACATCATGGAATACTATACAGCCATAAAAAAGAACAAGATCATCTCCTTTGCAGGGACATAGATGGAACTAAAGGCCATTATCTATAGTGAACTAACACAGGAACAGAAAACTGAATACCACATGTTCTCACTTATAAGTGGAAGTTAAATGATGAGAACACATGGACACATGGAGGGGATCAACACACCCTGTAGCACATCAGAGGGGAGAGGGTTGGAGGAGGGAGAGGAACAAGAAAAACACCTAATGGGTATTAGGCTTAATATCTGGGTATTAGGGTTAATATTTGATGAAATAATCTGTACAACAAACCTCCATGACACACGTTTACCTATATTATAAACCTGCACATCTACCCTTGAACTTAAAATAAAAGTTTAAAATAAATGAATAGATAAATATAATATTTACATTCCCATTATTTTTTTTAAACCACCACCAACAACAACAAAACACAAAACAAACCAAAGAACAAATAATACTGGATCGTGACTCATGCCTGTAATCCCAGTACCTTAGGTGGGAAGATGGCTTGAGCCCAAGAGATGAAGGTTACAGTGAGGTGTGATTGCACCACTGCACTCCAGCCTGGGTGACAGAGTGAGATCCTTCCCCCAAAACTAGTATTATTAGGAGAGTGTGCAATGAATTGAATATGAATGCTTATTTCCCCACAAAATTTGTTGAAACTTAATTACCAATGTGCTGTTATTAGGACATGGATTTTGGGGAGGGATTAGATCATGAGGGCAGATCCCTCAGGAATGCAATTAGTACCCTATGAAAGAGTACCAAAGGAGCTCAGTTGTTCCTTTCATCGTGTAAGGACACAGCTACAAGGCACCATCTATGAACCAGAGAGCTGTTTCTCATTTGACACGGAATCCACTGGCACGCTCATCTTGGACTTCCTAGCCTCCAGAACTGTGAGAAACAAATTTCTGTTGTTAATAAATGTTTTAGTTTATAACAGCAGCACAAAATAACTAGGGGGCAGTGAAAGTGGAGCCATAAACCAAGGAGGACTTCCTGAATGTGGGCCTGTGTGACTGCAAAAGTCACACACACGAAGCCATGGTCTCGCCTCACTCTCTCTTTTATTTTCTAGCTTTTTAACTTACACTAGTCATATTTATATTGCTTAATGATAGATGGCGTATAATTTATATTTTTATTATGAATTTTTCCCCATCAGTTTTTACATCCCAAAGAAGTACAATTTTTCCCAACTAGTGCCATGATCACATCCGTTGGAACGTTGGCCATTTGTAGTGAGCAATCAGAATATACTTGTAAACTGGATAATAGAACTTAACATTTTTTAAAAAATTCCTTGGAAATTACATGTTTGCATCTTCAAGGGTCCCTACAATGCCATTACTGGAATAGTTCATAATAAATAGATGTCAGTTTTAAGGAGTAATGGCAATTTAAGGTTGAATGTAGTGGTGTCGTAGGAGTTATTGTGAAATTATTTTAGGCAAATAGAGTAGAAAAAGGGTCCTTGGGAGGAAAAAGTGTCCTTGGGAAGTTTTCATTTTTCAAAGGCTCTTCGGAAAAGTTTCTTATAAAACCCCTGGTGTTAGAGGCAAGCTGGCAACCTTTGATAGGCAAACGCAGGCCATTAGAAACTGGTTCCACCCAACATGGCCATCCCCGCGGCCTTCTTGCCCCTGCCCCACATGTTCCTGGCAACATGACCACTCCCACATATCCCCCAATATGAGTAAAACTTCATGGTGACCTCCTTTTTCGTATGAAAAGCCTCAGGTGGGAGGGCCAGCTTTTTTGCGGCTACGTGAATGGCATGCCTGGTCAAAGCAATCCCCTGAGCCCTATGCAAATCAGACACCACCTCCTCCAGCCTCTCGATATACACCTGGTTTCCACCCAACTTGGGGTTCCATCTCTGGCTTTGTAGCGCCCCTCCCTCTGTCTTTGTACAGGGGAGCTTCTTCCTTCTCCCTTCCTTCTTTCCCCTTCTTACCTATTAAACTCTCCACTCCTTAAAACTACTCCGTGTGTGTCCCTGTCGTTTTAGCTAAACTGGATGAGGACCAAGAACCCTGGTGTTCCTACGCTCATCAGAGCCAAATCAGTGGTTTATGTTTCCTGGTAACTCTGATGAAAACAATAGCTTAGTAATAAATTTGCTGAAAGTTATTGTATTTAAAAGCTTTAACTCTATTTGGAAATCAGAAATTATGTATTATTTATAAAAGATTTCAAATGTCTCCTACTGACATTCAAATGTGAAGTTTCAGGTTAGGTTTTGTTTTAACTTTAAAAATTCAAAGGATATGAGTACTGCAATATAGTGTAAAGTGACATATTTCATTCCCATCAGACCATCTCACAGATCATAGCTGTAGGGCATTTTTATTAACTTAGCTTGAGTATATCTCTTCTGTTGGTTTTAGTCTTTGTGAGAGTTTCTAATTTCATAAGAAATTAAACCTTTTAGTATTAAAGTGACTAGACTATATGATCTCTATCCATCCCTTATGTAATATATTTCTTAATTTTCAGAATAAGGATGACCTTGCAGGAGAGGAGAAAACTGATAAAAACTACGGGGATTTAAAACATTTAGAGTTTTGTTCTCTTTGTCTGGTCATGTGTTCCCACGGCAAATTTATGTGTGGTGCTAAGGAAGGTTAAACATGTCCGATATTACGGAATGATGCCATGACCATTTGTCATTCAAGTGACAATAAAATAGAGTAGAATAAGGAACAATATATGTGACTACATTTTCACAGACATTTTAGCATAGTAAATTCATAATTTAAAAATATTAAATTCAGGTTATAGACAGTAAAAATTATATATGTGTTATAATTTAATATATTAAACAAATTAGAATTTCTATTATATCTATCCTAATATCAGTAGCAAACTTTTATAGAGCAGACAGAATAAAAGGTTAACTGACCAGGTGCAGGGCTCATGCCTGTAATCCCAGCACTTTGAGAGGCCGATGTGAGTGAATCACGTGAGGTCAGGAGTTTGCAATCAGCCTAGCCAACATGGTGAAAACCCATCTCTGCTAAAAATACAAATATTATTTGGGTATGGTGGCAGGAGCCAGTAGCCCCACCTACTCTGGAGGCTGAGGCAGGTAAATCACTTGAACCCAAGAGGTGGAGGCTGCAGTGAGCTGAGATCACTCCATTGCATGTCAGCCTGCGAAGAGTGACTCTGTCTCAAAAAAGAAACAAAACAAGAAGGTTAACTTACACATCTATGTACATATATATCCACAAAGCCAATAAATCAAAAAGTAAATTTGTTCCAAAAAGTCAACTTGATATAGATACGATTTGGTTTTATTTTTGCAGTTAATAATTACCAGTCATGCTCTGTTAAATCACTCTTTTTCTGATAAATCTTAATGGGTCTTTTTATTGCTATCTTAGTCTGATTCCAGTAATTGTTTATATAATTTTGATTAGTAAGAGATTTTAGTTTATGGTAATAAGGTTTAATACTATCTATGTAAAATGTTAACCAATTACCTAACTTTTTTCACTCTTCCTTTACGGGAAGACCAGAATTCTGGTCTCGAAAGCTATAGGTGAAGTAAAAGAAACATATTATGTGTTGTCATCACCGTCTTTGTCTTCTGTTCCTCAGCTGCTCTGAAAAAGAAATGTTTTGGTTTGTTTGTTTTCTTAGCATAAGAATTCGCGGTCATCTGTTGATTTGCTGCTTCAACGTTGCTATGGCTTGAGTGCGTCCGCTCCAAAATTGAGGTGTTGCCAAAGTGGTAGATTTAGGAGGTGTGGCCTTTAGGAGGTGATCGGGTCAGGAGGGCTCCTTTCTCCCAAATGGGATTACAGTTGCTAAAGAAAAGGCTTCATGTAACTTTTGTTCTCTTGCCCTTTGGCCAAACCCACACATAGCTTTCTTCCTGTCTGTAGAATGCAACTGAAACCTCTGGTGCCTTGACCTTCTAAGCTTCCAGAATTAGGAGAAATAAATTCCTATCCTTTATAAATTACCCAGTCCCAGATAGTTTGTTAAAGCAGCATAAATGAAATGAGACGTATGTATAACATTTGTTAAGAATTAGTTTTCTCTGTATGACAGGCTTACAAAGTCTGGCCCTCTCATGAGGATGCACTACTAATTTCTGAAGGGCCCTGAGGAAGTTCTCTATGCACAGGTGCTAGTGCAGATTTGCCCAGGGCTCAGTGTCTTACCGACATGCATGGTCGTTTTCATTGCCTTTGCCATTGGGACCTCCTTATTCAGTGTGCATCCTTTGCAGTGGCTAAAGGCTTGACTACGAAGCCTCAGGCAAGACCACTGAAAATCCAATGATCTGCGCTAGTGTCCATGACCATGCTTACAAAGAAAAAAGTCACTCTCACCCATCAAATATTCACGATGCAGACAGCTTTTGGCAGCTTTCTTAGTTCAGTTTCTCTGTCCTGAGTATTTTTTCCATACTTTAGCGTGCTAATCAGTGATCATGACCAGGACCCTGATAAGTTGTAGGGCTATTTGGTATACTACATCATATACAGAGGAGAATGTAGGAAACTAAATGAGTGAAAATAAATGAAGCTATTCTTTTGTGTGTGTGTGTGTGTGTGTGTGTGTGTGTGTGTGTGACATTCTGTTGCCCAGGCTGGAGTGCAGTGGCCTGACCTTGGCTTGCTGCAACCTCCGTCTTCGGGTTCAAGTGATTCTCCTGCCTCAGCCTCCAGAGTAGCTGGGATTACAGGCACCCTCCACCACACCAGGATAATTTTTCTATATTTTTAGATGAGATGGGGTCTCACCATGTTGGCCAGGATGGTCTTGCACTCCTGACCTCAAGTGGTCTGCCTGCCTGTGTTTCCCAAAGTACTATGATTATAGGTATGAGCCACTGCACCTAGCAATGAAGCTATTCTTAATGGAAAGAATGAAGGGTTAGGACAATTTCTACTGCAGAAAATTCATATCACTTTAGGAGAAGATACTTGTATTGCCCGAAATGGTCCTGTACTCTGGATAGCTTACTAATATTTCTTTACACTCTGTCATGTAGAGTTTGATCATTCGTTCTCAACACAGTGCTATCAGCACAATAATCCCTTTGCTTTTAAGTTACCTCAGGCAATACAAAATTTCAAATAGTAACTGAATTCTATTTCACTAATGAAAGTAAAATTGTCTAAAAAATAAATGAATGAATAAAAACATGGGAATACTCTACATTAGAATGTTCAATCCATGATTTAGTAAACTCTGTGGCTATCAAACTGTTCATACAGCTGTTTAATAATAAATTCCACAAAATGGAATTTTGCTTTGTGCAAAATATTGGCTTAAATTATGTATTACAGCCATATGAAAGTACTGATATTATTTTTCAAATACCATTTTAAAATTGAATTAATTTAAATGGCCAAATTCTTGTTAAAAAATGCTTTTCTAGGACGATGAACATTCAGATAATTAATTGGAATAGACAGAAAGGAAAACAAAATCAGATGAGATCTGAGAGGTCAAGGAAACATGGAATGGACAATGCAGGGTAATTGTGAAAAGTGACAACTATAGTCTCATGATCCGGCACAAAATACTTTAATTTACTCTAATTTCTCTAGATAGTTGTTTGTACTCTTTTATCCTAGCGTGCTATTGGTTGTTAATATTACAATTGAATATGAGAGAATGTCAATATAGGGTTATGACAACCTCATGGAAAAACAGACGTCAAATAAGCATGGACTTATAAATGGGTGCAATAACAGGAAATATTCCGAATGCTCTCCTTCTGAGTATAAGCTAAGAGTAGTTGCTTTTTCCTCTGAAAGGCTGTTATTTGGTGTTTAAATCTAACGTTGACAAATTGAATGTGTATATACAAAACTGGTGTATATTGATGTTGGCCACCCATGGTGTGGGCTGGGCCTAAGAAGAAATCTGTCACATTTATGACTTTCTGAAATACACTGAAACATACTGCTACATTTGGGGAAATTCATGCACAGTTCTAACTTAGAGGACAGAACTAAGACAGGAAGATATAGTTCCAGCTTTAACACAACCCGCAGAATTGGTCTAGAAATAAAAATATCAAAGTCAGGATTCCGCATATAGGAGCCATTTTACTGTTTCAGGTGGTGATGGAAGTGTCTATGTTTCAGTGGTTAAGGAAGAAATGCGAGGAATGTACCAATGGGTACAATATTGATATCTCATGAGGAAGTACAATATTGATATCTCATGAGGAAGTCATGTTGGTGCTGACAGTGGTATGTTAGTTACCTGCCCTTGGTATGCCCAATAATTCTATACCAAGTCTAGGAGGATTAAACAAATGATTTTTATTAAACCTGTCAGAGTCAACCCTGTAGTTTTTAACCAGTTTATTATATTTTTATATTTTTTAATGGATAATAAAAAATAATGCAGAGAAATGTATTCTACACACTCTCTGTACTATCAAGTGATAGGGTGATAGGGAATGACACCACTGTTACTCCAAATAAACTACTAGCAAAATGTTTCCTTGCTGTATCCATGAGCTTATGCTTTGCTGGCTCCAAAGTCTTAGTTCCAAAGGAAGAGCTGTTTACATCAGGAGATCCAGCAACAATGCCATTAAACTGGAACTTAAGCCTGTTACCTAGCAACTTCAGACTCGTCATGCCCCTGAATCAGAGGCAAACAAGGTATTATTTTGCTGCCTGGGGCTTTCTGACTACCTGAGGGAAATTGGACTACTATTCTACAATCAAGGCAAGAAAGACAATGTCTGGAATGTTGGAGAACCCTTAGTGCATCTCTTAGCATTACCATATCCTATGATTTTTTTTTGGTTTTTTTTTTTTTTTTTTTTTTTTGAGTCAAAGTTTCACTCTTGTTACCCAGGCTGGAGTGCAGTGGCACGATCTCGGCTCACCGCGACCTCCGCCTCCTGGGTTCAAGCAATTCTCCCTCCTCAGCCTCCTGAGTAGCCGGGATTACAGGCACATGCCACCATGCCCAGCTAATTTTTTGTATTTTTAGTAGAGACGGGGTTTCACCATGTTGACCAGGATGGTCTCGATCTCTTGACCTCGTGATCCACCCGCCTCGGCCTCCCAAAGTGCTAGGATTACAGGCTGGAGCCACTGTGCCCGGCTATGTTTAAAGTTAATGGAAAATTACAAAAGCCCAATTCAGGTAAAACTATGAGCGACACAGATGTTGCAGGAATGACAGACTGAATTATCCCATCAAGTAAAGAACCATGACTAGTTTAGTTGATTGCCAAAGGGACAGGGCATATGAAATGGTTAGCAGAAGGAGGCAGCTATACCTCTGATTATATATATATACCTCTGGTCAATACCAGTTGACCATTCACAGAAATGAGGACTATAATTGTCATGAGTATTTCTTCTTTATTTTATTAAGAATATTTGTATTTGTGTGTGCAGCAAATATATTTTGTTTTTGTTCCTCTTTTATTGCCTCATCATGTAACAAAAGATGCATTGAATTTATGTCTCAGAATATATAAATATTGTTAACTTTATGTCATAGGGTTGAACATATTGTGACTGGATTAAGGGATACCCACACAGCTGGTAAGGCATTCCTTTTGGGTTTTTCTGTGAGGGTGTTTCCAAAAGAGATTGGCATTTGAATCAGCTAACTGAGTAGTAATGAAGCTCTGCCCCCATCCAATGTGAGGAGTCTCCATTTAATAAGCTGAGGATCATGATAGAGCCAAAAGGCAGAAGATAGATGCATTCTCTTTCTCTCTCTACTGGAGTTGGAGCACTCTTTTTCTCCTGCCCTTGGAACTGGAACTCCAGGTTCTCTAGCCTTCAGCTCAAGAACTTGCACCAGCATCCTGACCCCCAGGTTCCCAAGCCTTTGGCCTTGGAGGGAGAGTTTCACTATTATTTGTCGTGGTTCTCAGGCCTTCAAATATGGACTGAACCATGGCTTTATCTGTTTCGCTAGCTAGCAAACTCTCATGGAAATTCTCAGCCTCCATAATTGTATAAGCCAATTCCGCCAAAAAAATCCCCTCTCATGCATCAATATATATTTGTAACTGAAGAACCTTGTTTAATACACTTACACACATAGCATTTGCATTGTGACACTTAACCAGTTTTACCCCATAACATTTAATAGTATTTAAGCTGTGAACAAAATATTAAGGAGAAAAGTGAACATCTCCCAAAAACTTTGTATCCTTTTCAGGGGAAACAATTACTGTGTTTTTGGTTATATGTTGGTTAGTTGTATTATTTCAGGCACAAGTATGGCCTTGTAATTGTCTTTATTTTGAGATTTAGAATAATTAAAGGAGATGCATATTGGTGTCAAGTTGACAAGAAGTTGTCTTTCGGTAGTTAATTTTTTTTTCAACATGACTAGGCCATAAGACTCAGGTATTTAGTAACACATTATTCTAGATGCTTCTGTAAAAGTATTTGTTAGATGAGATTAACGTTTAAGTCAGTGGACTTTGAAGAAAATAGATTACCTTCCATAGTGGTGTAGGTCTCATCTAATTAGTTGAAGGCCTTAATACTAAAAGGTGAGCCTCCCTAGAAGAAGAGAAAATTCTGCCAACAGAAGGTCTTTTGGTTCAAACTATGAAAGACACAGAGAAAGAGAGAGAGAGAGAGAGAGAGAGAGAGAGAGAGAGAGAGAGAGAGAGAGAGAGAGAGAGAGAGGAAGAGAGAGCTAGGAGAGATATTTACTGTGAGAAACTGGCTTATTCAATTGATAATTGTGGAAGATGGCCAGGTAAACCTGAAACACATAGATAAGACCACCAAGACAGGAAGGCTAGAAACTTTTAAGCTGGTGGAATTTCTCTTCTTCTTTAGAAAAACTCAGTTATGATCCTGAGGAATTTAAACTTATTGACAGAGGTCCATCTATTCATATCATCCAATATAATCTCCTGTTCTTTATAGTCAAATGGTGTAGATTTTAATGATATCCACAAAGTACCTTTACAGAACACCTACATTAGTGCTTGACTGAATGTATGGGTACTCTTACCTAATAAAGTTGACAATAAAATTGAACATCAGAGCATGTGTGTATTATATGCTAATTAATTTCACCCATATTTATAGAGCACCTGTGACTTGTCAGGGGTCCTCAGTTTTGCTATAAATCAAAAACTGTTTTAAAAAATAAAGTGTACTATGAAAAGTAGTAGCCTGTGAATATTCAGAGCAAGTATAATAAGGAAACAATTTAAGACACAACGGTAATACAGAATGATGATTTTGAACAATTAGACTACAGTGTAGGTGGAAAACCATAGGTAGAGAGACTGAACTCCTTTAATTGTGCTTGAGCAATGGGTTCACAGTGTGCCACTTACCAAGGTGAGAAACAAGGGGAAAGAAATACATCTGGGGACATGAGGACAAGAAGTCAGTTGTTATGATGCCAATTTTGAAATTTTTATTGGATATATAATTTAAAATGTTGTATACCTAATTGGACTCTAAAAATAAGTTAGTTGGTGGTATACTGAGACATCCATCACCACCTGCTGAGGTCTGTCCTGCAGACCCTGACTCAAGGACGGATGAATGAATGCACTCTCACACCCATTACAGAGTTTCAAGTGGGCTAGGGATGGTCGCCAGCTGCTTTCAGAGGGTGACTGTAGCCAATGGACCAAGACTCCCTCTCTACATCCTCACATTTATTCAGTATAAATTTCATAGCAGAGGTTCTAAGTGAACATGTTTGTGGACAATTAACATGGTTAAAAGAGTGGTTTTACAAATGATAAAAGCTTTTGGTTCCAGGGCCCAGAGTAAACACTATTAACGGGAAATTCTCTTTTGACCTCCCCCTGAGACAGTCATCCATCACAAAGTTCACATGAGCAAATAAATTAGAGACAAAGGGATGTAGGGTAAACAGACTTAACTGGGGCAACTTTATTGCTCCTTCTTTACCCTATGACTTAAAATTCTAACGTAATGAACTGGCTGCCTTCAGCATGAAACCTTTCAGCCTTCCAAAAGATTTGAGACTATAATCTTCTAACGTTCCCTAATATTTCCCTAATATTTTGCCAGCCACTCTGAGTGAACCCCAACAATATACTATTATAATAATTGCCCTATAAATTAGGCCTATTGATTCATTATAGTCTCCTCCCACACTGATTCTGTCATTATAATGTGAATTGCTTTATTCAAGTGGAGACTGATAAACATGATGCAAAGAGATATTTGGAAAGCTCCTGAGTAAAGGGGCTCATGATTACTTTCTTCAATAAGTCTACCATCTGACCAATTGAAGGCTATATACTAATGGAGAGTAAAGATGTGGAAAGATGAGCTTTTTTTTGAGACGGAGTTTCGCTCGTTACCTAGGCTGGAATGCAATGGTGTGATCTCGGCTCACTGCAATCTCTGCCTCCTGGGTTGAGACAATTCTCCTGCCTCAGCCTCCTGAGTAGCTGGGATTACAGGCACACACCACTTTGCCCAGCTAATTTTTTGTATTTTTAGTAGAGACGGGGTTTCACCATGTTGACCAGGATGGTCTAGATCTTTTGACCTCGTGATCCACCCACCTCAGCCTCCCAAACTGAATGCTTATCACGTGCCCAATTACAAAGCACCAGTAACCTATAGCTTCATAGTTTATCTCAGGCAGGATCTTCAGGAGAACCACCCAACTAAGACAAGAGAAAATATTTCACTCACAGAATCAGGAACATATTCAATGCATTTTGTTATAAGAGAAAAAATAAAACTTCTGTGATGTGTGATGGTTTGGTATGCAGAAATAGATAAAACTGTGTTAGATGTGAGTTTTGGAAAAATAAGTTTACATTTTTATCAAACACTAATAATTGGATTAAATATCTCTGTGATAAAAAAATACATATTAAAACAAGACAACTGTAACAATCCTAAATGGCCAAATGGCGATGATGGTGTGGAACAAAAAGTATTATTATTCATTGTTCTTGGGAATGCAAAATGGTACGGCCACTTTCAAAGACAGTTTGGCAGTTTCTTAGAAAACTAGAGATATTCTTACCATATAATCCAGCACTCTTTTGTAATTACTCAAATGAGTTGAAAGCTTATGTCCATATAAAAATCTGCACACAGATGTTTATAGCAGCTTTATTCAAAACTTCAAAAACTGGGAAGCAACCAAGATGTCTTTCAATAGATGAATGAATAAACAAACTTTATCACATCCAGAAAATTGAATATTGATCAGTGCTAAAAATAAATGAACTATGAAACCATGAAAAGCCATAAAGGAACCTTAAATGCATGTTACTTAGTGAAAGATGACAATAAAAAAATACTGCATCCTGTATTATTTTAAATATATGATACTCTGGAAAAGGGAAAACTATGGAGACAACGGTTTGCAGAGATTAAGGGGAAGGAAGGGATAAATAGCCGGAGCACAGAGGAATTTTAGGGCAGTGAAACGATTCCATAGTTACTATAATGGTGAATGGCAGCTACTATAATCGTAGATATATGTTGTTACACATTTGTTGAAACTTATACATTGTATAGCACCATGAGTGACCCCTAATGTAAACTATGAAGTTTGGATAATAATAATTTATCAAACTAGGTTTACCAATTGTAACAAATGTACCATTCTTCTACGGCATCTCTACGGTAGAGAGCTTGCATATGTACAACAGGCGTGTGTATATAAGAACTCTATTTTCAATTCAGTTCTGCTGCAAACTAAAATAGCTGTGAAAAATAAGGACTAAAGACTATTCTTCTCAAAAAAGGATTGAACTTCCCTTTTGAAGATTATGTAATAGACAAATATTTTTCTATTTCTGCACTGAGCATAACTAAAACAGTGAATATTAAGTATCAAGTACACATGCAAAGGGTATGGAGACAGAATTCTGATTTTATTCATAAATGAATGAAGGTAGAAAATAAATACAAGGATGCATAGGAAATTTGGATAGTAATGATTTATCAAACTTGGTTTTTCAATTGTAACAAATGTACCACTCTTCTATGGAATCTCTATAATGGGGAGATTGCATATGTACAACAAGGCATATGTATGTACGAAATCTATTTTCAACTCAGTTCTACTGCAAACTAAGATTGCTCTGAAAAATTAAGACTATTCTTTTCAAAAAAAAGGATTGGCCCTCCCTTTTGGGGATTATGTAATAGACAAACTTTTAAAAAATTTCTCCACTGAGTATATGTAAAACACTGAATATTAAATGTAAAATATGCATGCAAAGGATATAAAGACAGAATTCTGATTTTATTCATAAGTGAATGAAGGTAGAAAATAAAAACAAGAATGCATATGGCTTTTATTGAGATCATTTGCTGTAAATAAATTTAGAAGAAAGAATATGATTGACAGAAGTACCAGGTCAAGGCACATAAGATGGTAGTAGATAGATAGGGTGGATAGATAGATATGTAGATAGACAGATTCGCAGATGGAAAGATAGATTGATAGATAGATAGATAGATAGATAGATAGATAGATAGATACTATGTTGAAGGCTTAACCCTAAATGAAATGTATTTAGAGATGAGGTATGTGGGAGGTAGTTTAGATTTAAATTAGGTTATACAAGTGGGGTCCAATGATGGAATTAGTGTTCTTATAACAAAAGGAAGAAAGACAATGGCTGTCTCTTTCCCTTTGAGCTACCATGTGTGGACATAGTGAGAAGAGAACAGTCTTCAAGTCTGGTAGTGCGATTTCACCAGAAAACAGAATTGTCTGGCACCTTAATCTTGTACTTCTAAGTCTTCAGATCTGTAAGAGCATAAATTTCTTTTGTTTAAGACATCCAGTCTCTATCGTACTGTTTACACAAACTTTTATTTATTTACAGTTATACAACAAATACTTTCTTGGCAATATTCAAGTATAAAATACCTTGTTGTTAACTGTGATCACCATGTTTATACACTCAATCTCTTGAGCTTATTCTTTCTAAGTGAAATTTCGTGTACTTTCCCAATCCATTGGTAACTACTATTCTACTCTGTTTCCATTAATCTGTCTTTTCTTAGATTCCACATATAAATGAGATTATGCAGTATTTGCCTTTCTCTGCCTGGCTTATTTCACTTAGCATAATGTCCTTCAGATTCACCTATCTTATTGCAGATGAAGAATTTCCTTTATTTTAAAGGCTGAATAGTACTCTATTGTGTGTATTTACCACATTTTCTATATTCATTCATGTAATGATAGACACTTAAGTCGTTTCCAGCTGAGCTTGGCTATTTTGACTAATGATGCAATGAACATGGGAGTGTGGTTATCTCTTTGATATGCTAATTTTCTTCCCTTTGGATATGTACCCAATAGTGGGATTGTCAGATTATGTTGTTGTTCTGTTTTTATTTTTTTAAGTAACATTCATATCATTTTCCGTTATGGTTCAAATAATTTACATTCCCACTAATAGTGTGGTGGGGATCATTTTTCTCCACGTCATTGCCAGCACTTGTCATCTTGTCTTTTTGAAATTGTCATTCTAACAGGCCTGAGGTGATATCTCATTGTGATATTAATTTGCATTTCTCTGATGATTAATGATGTTGAGAATTTTTTCATATAACTATTAGCTATTTGTATTTCTTCTTTTAAGAAATATTTATTCAAGTTCATTGCCTATTTTTTATTAGGATTATTTGTTTTCTCGCTGTTCAGGTATTTAATTTTCTTAGATGTTTTAGATATTACCTATTATCATATGTATGTTTTGCAAATATGTTCTCCCATTTCATAGACTGTCCCTTCACACGTTGATTGTTTCCTTTGCCGTGGAGAAGCATTTCAGCTTTATGGATTTCCACTTGTCATTTTTGCTCTTACTGTCTGTGCTTTTGGAGACATATATTAAAAAGAATAAATAAATAAAGTGCCCAGGTCAATGTTTGAAGCTTTTGCCATACGTGTTTTCTCTAATAGTTTTTACAGTTTGAAAACAAGTTTTAGCAGTGTATGATTTTTTGTTATAGCAACCTATATTAGAATTCTCTAGAAGGACAGAACTAATAAAATAGATGCCTATGTAAATGGGAGTTTATTAACAAGTATTGACTCACACTATCATAAGGTGAAGTCCCACAATAGGTCCTCTATAAGCCGAAGAACATGAAAGCCAGTCAGAGTCCCAAAACCTCAAAAGTAGAAAAGCCAAAAGTGAAGCTTTCAGCCTGTAGCTGAAGGCCAGAGTCCCTGGCAAAGTGCTGGCATAAGTCCAAGAGTCCAACAGCTGAATTTGGAGTCCTGTGTTTGAGGGCAGGAAGCATCCCTCATGGGTGAAAGATGAAGACCAGAAGACTCAGCAAGTTGCTCTTTATTCTTCTACTGCCCACTTTATTCTAGCCATGCTGGTAGCTTATTAGATAGTGCTCACCCAGATTGAGGGTGGGTCTAACTCTCCCAGGCCACTGACTCAAATGTTAATCTTTTTAGGCAATGCCATCACAGACACACCCAGGAACAAATTTTGCATCCTTCAATCCAGTCAAGTTGACATTCAGTATTAACCATCACATAACTTGAATTAAGGAAGATATATTGATAAATGGATGGATGGATAGACAGATAGATAAATGGATGATAGACAATAGATACATCAACAGATAGATGTTAAATGCAGGTGAATGACATTACAGTATGAAATTATTCTCATTCTAATCATCCTACACAAAGATGGAAATTGAGTATTCAAGAGATATCTCTTGTTTTGTTGGTTTTTATTTTTGCCTGTAGAAAAGTGGCAGTTTAAAAAATCTATTTACCTTATCATTTTATTCAGAAATAAACATCACAAATTTATAAAATATTGGCAAACTTAAAATAGTAACATATATTTATATGCCTAAATACATTTTAAATAAAAAACAACAGGGCATAAGTAGTCATACAATAAATTATACAATTAACTTAGTGAAAATCTAATCCAATGTCAAGATGTCACAAATGAGGAAACTGAACACGATGCAATACCAAAAGATGTTTATCTATAATCTTAACTTTGCAAGGCAATTCAATAGACACTTATGTCAGCTACACAAAAAGATAAACACATATTCCAACCAAGATAACTGAATAGAGGCTTCCAGTGACCATTCCCCCTGAGAAACACCAACTTAAACAACTATGCATACAATGAAAGCACTTGGTTCTTTATAAGAACTGAAAATCAGTTGAGAAATCACA
The DNA here is from genome assembly GCF_049354715.1 of Callithrix jacchus. Classification (NCBI taxonomy): domain Eukaryota; kingdom Metazoa; phylum Chordata; class Mammalia; order Primates; family Cebidae; genus Callithrix; species Callithrix jacchus. The sequence continues at coordinate 2,283,042 of NC_133502.1, read as the reverse complement.
GTATCTGTTTTTTAACATTATGTTAAGGAAGGGGGAACTGAAAAATATAGAAAAGATAGTCTCAAATTGCCAACACGACCCTGCCTCATCTACTGGTTGTGGCTGCATGGTGCAGAGTGAGAATCTGTGCCCTTGGGTGAAGGACAGAGCAGTCAGTATGAGAATTTTCATTAGAATTCAGGACTGCACTGTCACAGTGGAAAGCAACATTAGGTAGACATCAGTTTCTGACCATAAAGGGAGCATCTAGACCAGTCCTAACTAGAGGTGAACCTCTCATTCTAGCAGTCAGACCTGATTTCTGGCAAGTTCCACCATGGCGTGCAAAATGACTCTGGGGTTCTAAATAAACTTGAAAGGCAACCTAGACCACAAGGACTGCAATTCTTAGGCAAGTCCTGGGCTCTGCTTGACTCAGGGCAAGTGGACTTGTAGGGAATATGATCTAGTGAGACACCAGCTGGCATGGCTAAGGAAGTGTTTGTACCACCCTCTGCCAACCCCAGGAAGCACAGCTTGTAGCCCCAAAAGAGACTCCTTCACTCCACTTGAGGAGAAAAGAAGGGAGAGTTAAGGAGACTTTGTCTTGCAACTTAGATACCAGCTCAGCCACACTGCAATAGGGTACCAGGCAGAGTGCTCAGGCCATCATTCCAGGAACTAGATTTCACATATTTATAAACACAACCTGGGCCAGAAGAGAACCCACTTCCCTTGAAAGGAAGAACAAAATCCTGACGGGATTAATCACCTATTGACTAAAGAGTATCTGGGTCCTAAACAATCAGCATTGGAAGCCAGGTAGTACTCCCCAAAGGCCTTGGATGACACTCAGAACCATGCCAGAATCAAATGTGGCCCCACATATTCCCTGATGTAGTGGCCATGGGCAGGCATAGCTTTTGCTTGAGGGAAAGAGAGGAAACAGGACTCTGTCTTGTAGTTGGGTACTACCTTGGTGTAGAGAACTACAGTGGTGTAGGGAACCAAACAGTTTCCTATGGTCACTGATCCCAGGACTTGGTTCCTGAATGTAATTTCTGGACTAATCAAACCGTAAGTCACCAGTGATCCACCCCAGAGTGACAGATATATGTGACCTTTCAGACAGAGAATTCAAGACAGCTGCTTACAGAAAGCTCAATGGAATTCAAGATAACACAGAGAAGGAATTCAGAATCCTCAGATATATTTCACAAAAAGTTTAAAATAAAAAGAATCAAGCAGAAATTCTAGAGCAGAAAAAATGCAAATGACGTACTAAAGAATGCATCAGAGACTTTTAATAGCAAAACTGACAGAGCAGAAGAAAGGATTAGTGAGCTTGAAGACAGCCTACTTCAAAATATGCAGTCAGAGGAGACAAAAAGAAAATAATAAAGAATGAAGCATGCTTGCAAGATCTAGAAAATAGGGTGGTGTGTGACAGCTCATGCCTAACCCCAGCACTTTGGGAGGCCAAGGAGAGTGGATATCTTGAGCCCAGCCAAGGAGTTTGAGAAGAGCCTGAGCAACATGTTGAGACCACATCTCCACAAATAAACAGAAAAAAGTAGCTGGGTATGGTGGTGTATGTCTGTAGTCCCAGCTACTCAGGAAGCTAAGGTGGGAGCACTGCTTGAACCCAGTGGGGTGGTGGGTGCGTGGCAAGGCTGTGGTGGGCCATTATCATGTCATTGTACTCCAGCCGGGTGACAAAGTGATACCCTATCTGAAAAACAAAACAAAAGGAACGCCAGAACAAGATCTAGGAAATACCTAAAAAGGGCAAATCTAAGAGTTGTTAGCCTTCTAAAGGAGGTAGAGAGAGACATAGGGATAGAAAGGTTATTCAAAGGGATAATAACAGAGAACTTCCAAAACCTACGAAAAGTATCAGTGTGCAAGTAAGAAAAAACTATAGAGCACCGAAAAGATTTAACCTAAATAAGAGTACTTCAAGACATATGATAACTAAACTCCCAAAGGTGAAAGATAAAGAAATGACCCTAAGAGCAGTAAGAGAACAAGAATAAGTAACCCATAAAGGAGCTCTAATATGTCTGGAAGAAGGCTTCTCAGTGGAAATCTTATGGGCCAGGAGAGAGTGACATAACATATTTAAGGTGCCAAAGAATAAAAACTTCTATCCTACGATGGTATACCCAGTAAAAAGTATCCTTAAAAGATAAAAGAGAAATAAAAACCTACTCAGACAAACAAAAGCTGCGGAATTTCATCAACATCAGATCTTTCCTACTACACATGTTCAAAGGAGCTCTTCAATCTGAAAGAAAAGTACATTACAGAGCAATAAGAAATATCTGAAAGTATAAAACTTCCTGGTAAGAAAAACACAGAATATTATAGTACTGTAATTGTAAATTGTAAATGTATTATATTTTGAGTAGAAAAAATAAAAGATGAACCTAACAAAAACAATAACTACAAAAAGTTTTCAAAACATAGACAGCATAAAACCACATAAATAAAAACAACAAAAAGTAAAAAAGTGGAAAGGATATAGTATTTTTATTTGTTTTATTTTTGCTTGTTTGTGAGTTTGTTTATACAATCATTGTTGTGATCAATTTAAAACAACAGGTTGTAAGATATTATTTGCAAGATTCATGATAAGGTTAAATCAAAATTATACAACAGATACACAAAATATAAATTAAAAGAAATTAAAGCATACAACCAGAAAAAAAATCTTGTTCACTAAAAGAAAAAGAGGAAGGAAGAAAAGAAGGAAGAAAGAATCACACACAGGAGAACAAGAAAACAAACAAATAAACAAATGGCAGGGGTAAGTCCTTATTTACCAATAATAATCTTTAATGTAAATGGATACATTCTCCAATCAAAAGAAACAGAGTGGCTAAATGGATTTTTTTTTAAAGACCTGACAAACTATTGGTTAGAAGAAAAACATTTCACCTATAAAGATACACAGATACTGAAAAGAAAGAGATAGAAAAATATATCCCAAACAAAAAAAAAAGCAGAAGTACTGTACTTTTATATGATACTAAATATATTTCATGACAAAAATTATAAGAACAGATGATGGTCACCATATAATAATAAAATGGTCAATTCAGCAAGAAGGTATAACAATTGTAAATATATATGCACCTAGCATGAGCAGCCAGTTATACAGAGCACTATTATTATAGTTCAAAAGAAAGACCCCAATACCATAATAGTTACATACTTTAGCTAGATACACACAGCTTTCAGCATTGGATAAGTAATCCACAGAGAGAATTAACAAAGAAAGTTCAAGCTTAATCTGCACTATAGATCAAATGGACTTGATTGATATTTACAGAGCATTTTATTCAACAGCTGCAGAATATACATCTGCTCAACATATGTAACATTCTCAAAAATTAACTATATGTGAGGATACAAAATAAGTCTTAAAAAATTCAAAGAAATTGAAACTATCAAGTATCTTCTCTGATCATATTCAAAAAATCTAGAAACAAATAACAAAAGAAATTTTGGGAACTGTAAAGCACATGAAAATTAAACAATAAGCTTCCCAATGACCATTGGATCAATGATGAAATTAAGAGGAAAATATTTTAATTTCTTAATACAAATGATAATGAAAGCACAACACACCAAAACTTACGGGACGCAGTGAGAAAAATACTAAAAAGAAACTTTATAGCAATAAGTGCTTACATCAATAAAGCAGACAAACTTTAAATGAAAAACTTAACAATTCATTTTAAAGAATTAGCTAAGCAAAAGTAAACTAAAGCCAAAATTAGTGGAAAAAATAAATAATAAATATCAGAGCAGTTATAAATTGAAATGAGAAAGCAATGGGAATGAAAAGCTGCTTTTTTGAGAAGATAAACTAAATCGTTAAACCTTTAGACAGATGAAGAAAAAAGAGAGTGGATTGAAATAAAGTCAGAGATGAACAAAAAAATTACAACAGATACTTCAGAATTTCAAAGATTCATTATAGACTATTACTATGAGCAACTGAATGTCACTTAATTGGAAAACTTACAATAAAAATGTAAATTCCTAAATACATGTTTGAATCACAAAGAAAACCACAACCTGAACAGACCAATAATATATAATAAAATCAAAGCTATACAAAAAAGCTTTCCAGCAAAGAAAAGCCCGGATTCATGGCAGGATTTGGCAAAAACTTAAAGAACGATGACTATTAATACTATTCAAAGTATTCCTTAAAATAGAAGAGGAGGCGATAATTTTAATCTCCTTCTACAATCCCAGTATTACTCAGACACTAAAACCAGACAAAGACACCTCAGTACAAGAAGACAGAGGCCAGTATTCTGGAGGAACATTGATGCAAAAATCCTCAACAAAATACCAATGAAAAAATTCAACAACGCATCAAAAGGTCATTCATCATAACCAAATTGTATTTATCCTGGGAATGCAAAGATGGTTAAAAATATGAAAATCAACCAATGTGATACATCATATCAACAAAATAAAAGACAAAAACGCAATCACTTCAATTGATGCTGAAAATGCACTTGATAAAATGCAGTATTCTTTCATGATAAAAAAACACCCAGCCGGGCGCGGTGGCTCACGCCTGTAATCCCAGCACTTTGGGAGGCCGAGGCGGGTGGATCACGAGGTCAAGAGATCGAGACCATCCTGGTCAACATGGTGAAACCCCGTCTCTACTAAAAATTACAAAAAATTAGCTGGGCATGGTGGCGTGTGCCTGTAATCCCAGCTACTCGGGAGGCTGAGGCAGGAGAATTGCCTGAGCCCAGGAGGCGGAGGTTGCAGTGAGCAGAGATCGCGCCATTGCACTCCAGCCTGGGTAACAAGAGCGAAACTCCATCTCAAAAAAACAAAAACAAAAACAAAAAAACCCTCCAAAACTGGTTATAAAAGAAATATTCCTCTACACAATAAACACCATGTATGATGGACCCACAGCTAGTATCATGCTGAATGGGAAAAAACTGAAAGCCTTTTCTGTAAGATTTGGAACAATACAGATATGCCCATTTTCATCACTGTTCTTCAACACAGGACTAGAAGTCCTAAGTAGAGCAATCGGACGAGAGGAAGCTATAAAGGGCAAGCAAATTGGAAAGGAAGAAGACAAATTATCCTTGTTTGCAGATGATATGATCTTATGTTTGGAAACAATTAAAAGTTCCACCAAAAAAACTGTTAGAACTGATCAACAAATTCTGTAAAGTTGCAGGTCACAAAATCAGCATACACAAATTAGTAGTAGCATTTCTAATGTCAACAGTTAACAATATTAAAAAAAAAATCTAAGAAAGTAATTCTATTAACAATAGCTACAAATAAAATAGGAATAAATGAAACCAACAGCTCTGATGGCCGTAGCAAAATACAATAGACTGCTTAAATGTAAGGCATGAAATTACGTGAGTATTAGAGAAAAATACAGAGGGAAAACGTCTATGTTAGGCCGTTGTTGTTCTTGCATTGCTGTAAAGAAATACCACACCCAAGAAGTTGAGGCTACAGTTAGTCAAGATTGCACTGCTGCACCCCTGCCTGGGTGAAAGAGCGAGACCCCATCTCTAAAAAAATAAAAAGAAATACCAGAGACTGGGTGCTTTATAAAGAAAAGTAGTTTAATTGGTTCATGGTTATGCAGACTTTAAAGTGTGGCATCAGAATCTGCTTCTGGCGTGGGCCTCAAATGCTTATGATCATGGTGGAAGATAAAGGGAGAATTGCATCTCACATGGTGAGAAGGGGAGTAAGAGAGAGTGGAGGGGAAGATGCTACATTCTTTTAAAGAGCCAGATCTCATGAGAACTTACTACCATAAAGACAGTACCCACAGGATAGCACTAAACCATATATGAGAAATACACCCCCAGGATCCCATCACCTCCCACTAGGCCTCACTTCCAACATTGTAGATTACAATTCAATATGAGATTTAGAGGGGACAACATCTGAATTATGTCAACTTCCATAACATTGGTCTTGGAAATGACTTTTTGGCTATGACCCCAAAGCACAGGCAACATACTCATTATCTCATATAGTTTACCTTATTCAGGTGTGTGTGGGAAGAGTACCTAAAATGTACTCTCTTGGCAAATTACCAGCATACGATACAATATTAGCTATAGTTACATTTTACATTAGATCTCTTGACTTTTTTATCCTACATAACTGCTACTTTTTACCCTTAAACCTATAGCTTCCCATTTCCTGCCATTCTCTTTCCTTCCCACCCTGGTAACCACTCTTTTACCTCAAGTTTCTATGGATTTAGATTTCACATATAACTGAACAAAAGAGAATTGTGTTCATCTGCTTTTTACCATAAATCTAAATTGACTAGAATAACACCTTGCTTTAAATTTCGGAAAAAAGCATAGGCTGATTTAGGTACCATTTATGTACAGTAAATTCTCTCTTCCTACTGTAGAGTTCTATTAAATTTGAAAAGTGAAAATAATTATGTAACCATCACCAATGACAAGATAACCAGTATCAAAACGGAAGAGTTTTATCCTATCCTACTTCAAAAGTTTCTCTTGACACTTTGAAGACAATCACTTCTCACCCATATACTGTTCTAGTGGCTTTATTCTTTTATGTTTTATGGGAACAAGAGTCTGGACATGAGAATTGAGAAGATCCTCAATCTTTCATGAATGGAGCCACTTTTCTCCTTCAAGCCTGCACCACTGAGAAAGGCTTTCTCTGGTTTTTCTCCTTGTTTCCAGTCTTTCTTGTGAGTGCCTAGTGGCAGTTTATGTGTCAGTAGACTGCCAGTAGAATCAAATATTTCTGCTCAGTGGCTTCCAGGGTTTTCTATACTATCTCACATTCCACTATCAGGATTTGTTAAAATGTTTAGCTGTATTCTTCTTACCTGCTTCTATGGTTCTCGACATCCATTTATCTCATGCTGCAGCACAAGTAATCCAGTGCCCCAGTTCCATGTTTCCTTGGGCATATTTGATGTTCCATAGAATTTAGACTGCTTGGTTGCAGTGTGAGTTCAATTCTCTGATGAGTTTAAAAGTTGCATTTGACTTTCTCTTGCTGTAAAAGCAGGACCCATTTTGTTCTTACCTTTCTACATTATGGGTGGAAAGAAACTCTCTTCTTGCTTTTGATTCTAACATGCTAGTTGAATTTTCTGCAATTTTCAAGAATCATATACCTTCTTTCAATGATTTATAGAATAATCTTGCCTTTGTCTTCTAAGTATAATGCATAAATATTTTACTTAGATGAAACCTATATATTTTAATAACTAACTTATCCTTGCACGCTTATCCTCAACTACGCAGTTATCACCAAATACTCCTGGAGTGAAAATATACAATATCCACAAGCATGATGTAATTCATGGTATCAATTTTAACCTAGAAAACTTGTTGGATATTCACTATAAGTGGTTAAGAACATAATCTTAGGTGGAAAGTAATGTTAAAAGAAACTTTTCTATTTTGCTTGCTATGGGGCTTTTGACTCATTTGTGCAACTCATCAAATTAATAAAATTGATACAATAACATAAATTATAAATTTTTATACAGATTGGATTAATTCATATGGAATGTTTTGCATATAACTTCTACATAAAAGTCTTGGCACATATTTATTGTTATTTTAATTATCTTCACATAATTAGTGGTGTCATCAGGAGATCAGTTCTCTAATGTCAAAAAATTTAAAATAATTGGCAAAAAACCACTTGTTTTATATTTGGAGAATAATGTGGACCAATCTTATTTGCTATAATTTAAGAAAGATATAACAGATTTTAAGTCTCCTGAATTATATAACAATGATTCTTGTTTTGTAGAGTCCTGGATGATGTGCATATTTCAAATGAATTCTAACACTTTTTAAAAAACACTTGAGTTGAATGTATACACAAGACAAACCTACAGGGATGCATTTATTTTTATTTATCTAGAACCTAGATTATTTTTGGTACATGCTATGGACTGAATTGTGACCCCACCCCATTCATATGCTGAGACTTTAGTCACCAGTGTAACTGTATTTAGAAATAGGACCTTTGGAGAGGTATTAAAGGTTAAATAAAGTCATAAGGGAGAAGATCTAATTTGATAGAGCTTCTGACCTTATAAGAAGAAAAGACACCAGAGCTTTTCTTTGCTGCCATGTGAGAGCACAGGAACAATGAGGCCATCTGCAAGCCAGAGTTTCCTCATCAGAAACCAACTCAGCTGGCACCTTGGTATTGAACTTCCCAGCCTCTAGAAGAGTGAGAAGTAAATTTCTGTTGTTTAAACCACCCACTCTATTGTATCTTGTTATGACAGACTAGACAGACAAATACAGTACCCAAAAAGGGAAATTTAAGTCAAGCAAAAGAGTTAATATTTAATACGAAGTATGCAATTTAGATTTTATACTGTGAAGAAAAATTACATATAAAATAAAAATCAAAAATATTAAAAACTCTGATAGGTGACTATGGCATAATTTGAAATAAAACACTTTATAACTAACTTTCCTTTACACAAGAGGTTCTATAGTTACTTTTAATAAAATTCCCAGATACACTGCAATGTAATAGATACTTTCTGGCATTTTTATGTACAGATATTTAAAATGATTTCGGGAGATCAACAGATATTTTAAAGTTAAAATTTGTAGGTTTACCTTTCGTTGAGTGCAATTAAGTACCTGAAATCATAAAGGGTATTAAAACAATTATTTTAAAAGGAAAAAATTTCAATTAAATATTTATCTAAGTGAAAATATTCATTAAGTCGGCTATTTATTCAAAGTTTCTTTTAAGGTTAAGAAAACTGCTATTACAATCAAATGGCATTTGTTAATTATTAATAAATTCATTATATGCATTAGTATTTGCAAAGTTTAAACTCCTTTATTCTACAAAAGTAATGTTCTGATCACAGAAAGAAAACATAACAATCAATTATCATAAATAATTAATAAATTATACTCTTCTTAGTCATTGAAATGTTCTCTGTTTTAGATGTTTTTTTTTTTCCCCCTCAGAGCATTGAAACAAAAAGGAATTTCTAATTAGTCTTTGAAGAATCAGAATTTTAATGAAATGTTCACATTATTCCCTGAAGGTTCTGACTAATTAGGTCCGGCTCTCTAAGGAATTACTCTTATAATATAGGGAAAAAAGGCAAACAGAAATAAAAGTATAAAACTTTACTAAACATACGATAATTAAATAGAATTCAATCACCCATTTGAAATTATATTGAGAGCCTAATTGCATCAAAGCTTCAATAATACACTATAGTCTACAAACATGGTAAAAAATTTTAGGTTTTATCTGGAATTGCTTTTTTTTTTTTTTTTTTTTTGAGACGGAGTTTCGCTCTTGTTACCCAGGCTGGAGTGCAATGGCGCGATCTCAGCTCACTGCAACCTCCGCCTCCTGGGTTCAGGCAATTCTCCTGCCTCAGCCTCCCGAGTAGCTGGGATTACAGGCACGCACCACCATGCACAGCTAATTTTTTGTATTTTTAGTAGAGACGGGGTTTCACCATGTTGACCAGGATGGTCTCGATCTCTTGACCTTGTGATCCACCCGCGGCCTCCCAAAGTGATGGGATTACAGGCGTGAGCCACTGCGTCCGGCCTGCTTTTCTTATTATAAGGTACAAATAAAGGATCCATCTAAATATTAAAACTGAAAGCTATTGATTTTAAAACTTATCACGTATGTAGAAAAATGTAAAGGTTCAGTGAAATATTCCGTTTAATTATTTTGATAGGTTAATAAGCGCAGATTAATACAGAAAATCTATTTAAATTCTGTTAAACAATTTTTCATAAACAGAACAACCCATGGCCAAAGGATTATATAACTATTGTGATTGTAAAGTGTTTTTCCTTTAGGTTTTTAATTTTATTATAATGATTATATACATCTCGATGCACATGACAAAAAACCATAACAGTTGAAGTCAATGACCTATTGTATATGAAGAAATCAGTAAGTCTAATGAAATGAAATATCACTTTAAAATTTAAATTTCCTTACTTTGTTCTCTGAGAATGATTTCTCTAGAGAATGAGAGAAAACATGAAATAATATGATGGAGAACTTGTGTTAATACTGCAAGTGACTGTATGCATTAGACTGTAAATGGGCTTTTCTGTAACTGCAACAATGTTAATCACAGATTCAACCTATACACAAATGTATTAATGAATCGTGAGGGTGATTAAAAGCTAATTTATGATAAATAAACACAAAAAATACTATATACAAAAACCTGTTAGATGTAGCCAAATCAGTACTCAGAGGGAAATATACAGGTATAATTGCCATCAAAAAAAAAAAGAAGGTTTTAAATCAGCAACCAAGCTTTCTACCTTAGGAAATTGGAAAAAGAAGAGAAAACTAAGCCAATGCAAGCAGGTGGAAAGAAGTAATTTAAGTTAAAATAGAAGTAAATAAAAAGATCATAGGTAAACAATAGTGAAAATTAATAAAGCCAAAAGTTGGTATTTTGGGATCAACAGAATGTCAATATTTTACCTTGATTGACAAAGAAAAAAGAAGAAAGATTTAAGTAACCAGAATCAGTAATGAAAGAGGAAGCATTATTTCTTAGCTTACAGATTAAAAAAAAGTTATCATCCTGTATTCCCAGCACTTTGGGAGGCCAAGGGAGGTGGATCACCTGAGATCAGGAATCTGAGATCAGCCTGGCCAATGTGGTAAAACCCTCTTTCTACTAAAAATACAAAAATTAGCTGGATGTGGTGGTGGGCGCCTTTAATCACAGCTACTAGGGAGGCTGAGGCAGGAGAATCCCTTGAAGCTGGGAGGCAGAGTTTGCAGTGAGCCAAGTTTGTGCCATTGCACTACAGCCTGGGCAACTAGAGCAAAATTCTGTCTCAAAAACAAAGAAAGAGAGAGATAATACCATGGACAATCAGATATCAAAAAATTAGATATCCTAGGTGAAATGGAAAAGTCCCAAGAAATATACAAACAATATACACAAAGAAAAAAAGTTGACTCAAGTAAAACAGAATTATAAGCAAATTTATAATAAGTAAAGGGATTAAACTAGTGGTCATAAAACCTCCTAAAAAGACAAAAAAGACAAAAAATAGGCCCAGATAGTCACTGGTGAATTCTACCAAACAGTTAAAAAAATTAACACTGTGAACCCTTCCAAATAATAGAAAAGTGGGAAATACTTCTCATTCAACATCTTCTATGAGGTTCTTATTACCCTGATACAAAACTCATACTTAAAGGAAATAATAAAAAGAAAGAAAGAAAAAGAAAAAGAACTAATGACCAACATTCCTTATCTTAATAAAATACTAATGAACAATCTAGCAACATATACAAATAATTAAACATTATATTAAATGGAATTTATCTCAGGGATGCAGGAACAGTTCAACCTATGAAAATCAAAGAAACAAAATATACCATACTTATAGAATAAAGAACTAAAACTACATTCACATTCCTCCCGATATAAAAATGATAAAATTCAACACTCTTTCAAAATTTTTTAAAACTCTACAAATTTTTAAAAGATGGAAACTTCTTCAACCTGCTCAACCTACATCACAGTGGAATCTCAAGACCTTCGACTCTGAGAAAAGACATGATACTACGTAAAGTTTCCTGAACCATACGATGAATCAAAGGACTAATCAATTTTGTTTGGTCATGAGGCAAACATATAAATATTAACATGTTAAAAAAAAAAGCCAGTGTTTGAGTAGATTCATCTATTCAAGGGTCAATTTAAAGATGGTCTTCAGTATTTGTAAATATTTTTGAATTTTACATTAAAACTCAATAAAGTATATAATAAATTATATCAGCATGCAAATCAAGTTTTAACTTAAAACATTTGAAATAATGTAAGAAGAATAAACACAAAAGTGATTAGATATAAAATAATAAGCAACCAAATAATAATATTGTAATTTCTTTCTTTTCCTTTCTTTGTTTTTTTTTTTTTAACAAAGTCTTGCTGTGTCCCCATGCTGGAGTGCAGTGGCGCAATCTCAGCTCACTGCAACTTCTGCTTCCTGGGTTCAAGCAATTCTCCTGCCTCAGCCTCCCGAGTAGCTGGGACTACAGGCTTGCGCCACCAAGCCCAGCTAATTTTTTGTATTTTTAGTGGAGATGGGGCTTTGCTATGTGGGCCATGATGGTCTTGATCTCTTGACCTCCTGATCTGCCCACCTTGGTCTCACAGAGTTCTGGGATTACAGGCGTGAGCTACCATGCCTGGCCAATTTTGTAATTGCTTTCTATTTAAGAATGTCTTATAGACACTGAAAACTCCAGAGTAAAACAATTGTTTTTGTTAGATGAAATGATAAGCACCCAAATGAAAAATGCACATATATACATATTTGTACAAAAACATATATACATTTATGCATGTATAGAATATATATATATGTAGTTTTGTGCATATATATATAGGTTACTTGTACATTTGTTTATATTTTTTTCTTACCTTTTCTTGCTAGTTAGCATGTTCTCTCTCTTGATGAAAAAGTTTCTACCCAAAAGCTATTGTCCTGATTTCAATTTTCTTTCTTAAATATTCTATGAGGCCTCTGATTTGCCGAGAGTAAGCTTGCCTTATACAAATTTAGAATATTGCCTTAAACAAGTGCATCCATTAGATTTTCAGAGTTCATAAAGCCCTGAGTTTTACCATCATTCTGATGTATTTCTTTTTATTTTGATGAGATCCTCCAAATTCTCCAAACACTATTAAGTAGAACGTGAGAAAGTATATAACAATGAAGACTTTTTCAAATTTAGAAAACAATTTTCTGCTCTAAGTTGATTGTTTAACATTACTTAATTATTACAGTTATTATTTGAAGTTTGTTTTAGAATAAACAACTTGTACCTAAAAAAAGTACAGTGTCACCAGTGACAAGTAGACAGCTAATACTGAGGTTAAAGTCCTGCGCTGGGTGTGAAACATTGCTTCAGGTTTGTGTTAGGACAACCCTGATGTATATAGCCTCATGTCAATTGACATCTTTGAACAGGGCATTATGGCTGAGACAATAGTCTTTTAGATTCCTTATCCTATAAATCGCCCTATCATAGTAAGACTTTTCTCAAATCTAGCAAGGCACATCTACTTCAGAAATGCTTTCAATGCAATAACCACACTGGTAATAATTGCATGTTTCCAGGAGAATCAATTTCAGTAAGTATTTATATAGGCAAAGTCATTTAATATGCATAAGTACTACAATTCCAGGTTTACTTTTACTTCCTTGTGATAATGATAATAAATGTCTCTGGGACCAGGGTTTGACCTGGCTCTGTGGCAAAGTCCTTAGCTGAAATTACAGAAGGACCTACAGTTGTAAGATATATAGTAGGAGGCACCAGCATGACTTCATATACAGTAAGTGCTCTATTTAAAAAAAAAAAAACAAAAAACCTTTTTCTCAAATAAAAGATACTTATTGACTAAAGACAATGGAAACTTGAACTTTTCTATGATTATGAGAATTCTAATAAAGTTTTGAGATAGATAAATTCCAAAAATCTTTCCATCTCATCAAAATGTTTTTTGAGCAATTTCCAAATGCTGCTGCAATTAACATAGAGACCTTTTAAACGAAATAGAAAGCCTGCCTCCATTGCCCACACATAACTGACATGTGCTGTTCTAGCTGCTCTAAAAGGAATGTGTACTTTGATCAGTTAAAACAGTTGGTTCAGTCTTTTAGATCAAGAACAAGCACATCAAAAAGAGACAGAGGAAAAAAGAAAACCCAGGCAGTTGTAAGACCTTTGGAAGTTACAACAATCACCTCCACACACCCAATGCCAGGATGACAAATCTTTAACAGAAAAATAATGTCCATTCTTTTGGTTTTATGTCTGTATTTTTCTTTAACAAGTATAAAAAGTTTTCTTCATCGATCCTGTAAAAGAAAGAACTCTTTCAAAACAGAAAATTATAAAAAAACATGCACAATATGGAGACCATGATTTTTATTAGTTGATAATACCACTATAATGTTACTTTTCATTGTGAATATTATTGTAAATAGCAATTACTATTAGAGCATACATTGTGTTTTTTTGCATTTGTTTATATATATATATATATATGCATATATATACACACACATAGGTATATATATTTTTACCCAAACTGATATCACAACTGAATACAGATTTACATTAATTATTCAACTAATTGCTTTCAGAATCTTCATAATGATATCTTTGTACATGCCTATGTTATGCACACCATTGACTAGGTTATCTTCTGGGTTTTTACAGTTTTGTGTTTTACATTTAAGTATTTAATCTATCTTGAGTTGATTTTTTTGTATGCTGTAAGAAAGGGATTCAGTTTTAATTTTCTGCATATGATTTGGCAGCTATCCCAGCATCATTTATTAGATATGAAATCCTTTGCCCATTGCTTGTTTTTGTCAGGTTTGTTGAAGATCAGATAGTTGTAGGTGTGCAGTCTTATTTATGGGTTCTCTATTCTGTTCCACTAGTCTCTGTCATATCAGTTCTTTATCCTGTTCCAATGGTCTCTTTCATGTCTGTTCTTGTATCAGTGCCATGCTGTTTTGGTTACTGTAGCCCTGTAGTATAGTTTAAAGTAAGGTAGCATGATGCCTCCAGCTTTGTTTTTTTTGCCTAGGATTCTACACTATTTGGGCTCATTTTTTGGTTTCATATAAATTTTAAAATAGTTATTTATCTAGTTCTTTGGTAGTTTAATGAAAATGGTATGAAATCTATAAATTGCTTTGGGCAATATAGTCATTTTAATGATATTGATTTTTCCTAATCCTAAGCATGGAATATTTGTCCATTTGTTTGTGACATATCTGATTTCTTTGAGTAGTTGTTTTTAGTTCTCCTTGTAGAGATCCTTCACTTCCCTTGTTAGTTCTATTTCTAGGTATTTTATACTTTTAGTGGCAATCATGAATGGGAATTATTTCATGATTTTGCTCTCAGCTTGACTATTGTTGGTGTACAGGAATCCTAGCAATTTTTGCACATTGATTTTGACAGATTGGATCTAATTAAACTAAAAAGTTTCCAAATAACAAAAGAAACTATCAACAAAATTAACAGACAACCTACAAAATGGGATAAAACTTTTGAAAACTATAGAACTGAGAAAGATCTAATACCCACCGTCTATAAAAACCTTAATTGAAATTATAAAAATAAAAAAATCTTATTAAAAACTATGCAAAAGACATGAGCAGACACTTCTCAAAAGAATACTTACATGCAGCCGACAGTCATATAAAAAACCTCAATATAAATGATCATTGGAGAAATGCAAATTAAAGCCACAATGAGGTGCCATCTCACACCAATCAGAATGGTTATTAATAAATGTCAAAAAAAAAAACAGATGCTAGCAAAGTTGTGGAGAAAAAGGAAAGTTTGTACACTGTTGTTTGGAATATAAATTAGTTCAACCATTGTGGAAGACAGTGTGGTTATTCCTCAAAGACCTAAAGACACAAATGCTATTTGACCCAGAAATCCTATTTCTGGGTATATTCCCAAGGAATATACATCATTCTAGTATAATGCATTTGTCCATTGCAGTATGATTCACAAAACCAAAGAGACAGAATCAATCTAAATGCCCATCAGTGATAGATTGCATCAAGAAACTGTGTTATATATACACTATGGAATACTATGCAGCCATAAAAAATGAGATCATTTCTTTTGCAGGGACATGGATGGAGCTGGAGGCCATTACCTTTAACAAACTAATGCAGGAACAGAAAAGCATATACAGCATGTTCTCACTTATAAGTGGGAGCTAAATGAGGAGAACACATGGACACATAGTGGGAAACAACACACACTTGAGCCTACCAAACGGTGGAGATTGGAAGAAGAGTAAGAATCAAACAAATGGTTAATGGATAGTAGACTTAATACCTGGGTAATAAAATAATCTGTATAACAAATCCCCATGACACATGTTTGCTAGGCACAAAATTTTGAAAGCACAACAAAAAGGGTTTGTCTGTCTTCTGATACTCTAGTATTATTATTAGTTGTTCTAAATTTTATACATCTTCCTAAATCTACTTGATAAGAGTTTATAAAATTATTTCATTCGTAATTGCTAATTTGATCTACATACTCATAGACAGATGCCAATAGATGTAGTTGAAAGAATTCAACTTCCAAATTCAATTTTCTTAGGACTAGACAGACTTTCATGATGATAATTTTATATACAGACCTATGGCCTTCTTGGGTTACTCAAGTTCCTCATAGATATCTACCAGAGTAACAATTTTGCCAAGTGAGAGCTGCCTTCAAGTTTCATGAACGGCTTTTTGGTGTCTGCTTGGCATCCCTTCTTTCTGACAGTTTTGGGTATATTAGCTATGTGTTTGTGCACTCATCAGTATAAACTACTTATAAACATTATCTGAGCATTTGCTGCAATACTGGCTGGATAAGGCAAAGATCATATCCTAAGTGTATTTTCAGAAGACCCAGATTTCAAACCTATCTAGTGTTCACTCCTACAACTATTAATATGTTTTCTTGTTTTATTTAAAACTGAAGACTACTTTATTCAGATGTTCCTTTTACTTCATTGATTAAAATGTATTACTCAGTTCTGTCTTCAGAAGTTATTACCCCATGGCCTGTGATTAGAATTTACAGACCAACTGATTTCTGAATCTGATTACTAAATGTGCTCTTATGTTGAAATTGTTATACTGAAGCATGTCATTCTTTGTAACCTTTTCTGTGACCTAGTTAGCACTTCATGTTTGGACTTGTTTTTCCAGGATGTTCTGTTAGTTTTTATGGCTGTCCATTTATTTGGTTAGGAGTTTACGATCTAAAGAAACATTATTTATTTATTTATTTTTTATTATTTTTTTTTTCGAGATGGAATCTTGCTCTGTCACCCAGGCTGGAGTTCAGTGTCACACTCTTGGCTCACTGCAATCTCCGCCTCTTGGGTTCAAGCCATTCTCCTGCATCAGCCTCCCAAGTAGCTGGGACTATAGGCATGCACCACCATGCACAGCTAAGTTTTGTATTTTTGGTAGACATAGGGTTTCTTCATGTTGGCCAGGCTGATCTCAAACTCCTGACCTCAAGTGATCTGTCCGCCTCAGCATCCCAAAGTTCTAGAATTACAGGTGTGAGCCACCGTGCCCAGCCAGAAACCTTATTTCTAATATGAAGGTGCCAAGTATTTTTTAATGGATCCTATAAGTTTTAAAGATCCTACAAGTTTTAAAGAAATGAGAAAAAGTGTGACAATATATAGTTATGTCTATCCAAACAGAGGATTTTCTAGCAATTATCTATCAAAGACCAATAAATAAAGTCAGGTCAAAGTAGTAAATCTTTCCATTTGTTGTAGATAAATATACTAGACTGACAGCATTCTACAACCAACTTCTTTCTTATGTTTTGCTTACCAAGAAGTCTTATGATCATAATATTTTACCCAGTTACTTGCCTCTAGAGAAACCACGATTGACTGGTAGATACGCATATTTAATCTCTATCGAAGTTATATTTCTTATTTTAAAAATATTGAGAAGTCACATATTGCTATTGACTTCATATAAATAGAAAAAATCCTGGGCCTTTGAGAAAATAAATGACTGACCTAAGCTTATGAAGCCATTAAAGGACAGTTCTAGAGAATGAACCAAATTCTTTGGGGCAGCTGGGCACAGTAACTCATGCCTGTAATTCTAGCACTTTGGGAGGCCAAGGCGGGTGAATCACATGAGACCAGAAGTTTGAGACCAGCCTGGCCAACATGGAATAACCCTGTCTTTACAAACAATACAAAAATATATTTTAAAAATGTTTTATATCCAATAGAGAGAAGATAATGCTTCAAAAGTCATTATTTTTATTTCATATAGAAAAAAATTACTTTCATTCCAAAGGCATTCTCATCAGTATCGAAAAAAAATCTAGGATTTTAGCACTTGCTCTGTTAGCTAGGTAACATTGGTCAAGTTCATTACTGTCATACTTTCTCAATCCTCTTATCTGGTGATAGCACACATTATTTATATCATCTATAAGATGGAATTATGAGCATCTAAATAAATAAACTGAAAGTCTTCAAATGTACAAACTTTTAAAATAACTCCTCTCCTCGTGGCTAAAAAGACCAATTCTGGTACAAACTATGCAAATGTACGTAAAATACAAGATGTAATGCAAATTGAAAGAGTAATAGCCTGAAAATTCTGAAAGATATGGAAAAATTTAAAATCTAGTCACATGATGTATAAACCTTTCAGTTTTTCACCTCCTATGATGTGCTAATTAGTGGAAATTTCAAAAAACAATTCTGAAATACCAAGGCATAATCATGACATATACATTATTTTCCACACTAAAATTTCATTAAATGTAATCATCCTTCCATAGAGTACTTAGGTCCTATTTTCTCTGTGACATTTTTGTGACTATAATAAATCTTCCTCTGACATCCTGTAGTCTTTATTATGCTAACAAATCATTTGCCATTTGCTTTCTTCACAGTGATTGATGAAAGCTCCTTAACCCTGTTTGCTGGAATTTACTACCCATTCTTACTGATCTCCATCTGACCTCCATGGCTTCTTTCTCTTTTTCAATGATCCTGTGCTTTAGATAAAATATTTTTCCCTTATCTGCCTACCTGGTCAATTGTTTTGTTTGTTGTTTCTTTTTTTTTTTTTTTGAGATGGAGTCTCACTCACCTAGGCTGGAATGTAGTGGTGTGATCTCAGCTCACTGCAACTTATGCCTCCCAGGTTGAAGCAATTCTCCTGCCTCAGCCTCCCAAGTAGCTAGGACTACAGGCTTATGCCGCCATGCCTGGCTCACTTTTTGTCTTTTAGTAGAGACAGGGTTTCACCGTGTTGCCCAGGCTGGTCTCCAACTCCTGAACTCAGGCAATCCGCCCACCTCGGCCTCCCAAGTGCTGGGATTACAGGCATGTCGCGCCCAGCACCAGTTTTTAAAAAGCTAGATATTTGCTGACACTTTTTCTTTTACAGTTTCTTCTTATCACACCTTATTTTTATCTTTAATCTTTCTAATGAAAGGAAATATGTCAGAAATTTTATGGGTAAAAGATTGGAGAACAGCGAGAGAGGTCTTCAGTCCAAATTATGTCCTGTACTTCTTCCTAACAGGTCAGCTTCCTCTGTGAATATGGTTTAGTAACAATATTTTAAATTTGCTACTAAGGGCAAAAGAAGAATCCAAGCAAGATAAAAAGCAGCTTTTTATCTTAGATACTTAAATGAACATATTTCACTACATAAAATACGTTTTTCAGTGGAGCCAGGGAAAGATTTTGAATGAGCGTTCAGAATGAGAATGAAGGATGTATGATACTGAAAACATGATATAATAAAACATAATTGTTTAGACTGTATGGTATTTTAGAACCAGTAAGAGGGATATAGATGGCAACACATTTCATGCCAGACACTGAGCATTTATCCATCTGACTTTTTATTTTCGTGTGTTCTGTTTGTTTCTTTGTTTGGTTTGGTTAGGTTTGTTTTTTTAATCTCTAAAGACCCTCATTTTAATCCCATTTGTCTTCTTTGAGGACAGCCTCTTATTGTTTCCAATTATTTGATGAGTTACTTCTAATGCAAATGCCCATGAGTTTCACTGGAACTCAGGTACTGCTTCTCTTATTTTATTTTTTGTGTCCTTAAAAACTTTTGTGTCTTCCCTTCCTTGAACTCAGCTAAACCCTCAGAGGCTTTTTACTTCAACCACTTTTATACACACATTTTATTTTTCTTTGCGGAATTATTCTTTCTGTCATATCTGCTTGGAAACAGCTGATGCTATGCTGAAATCTAAGCTGATAGGTACTCTTACCACTAGCGAAATTATCCAAGGCGTGCAGTGGCAAAGTGTTTTAGCAATGGCAAGTCTGTATGGGTCTGCAGCAACCTGCATTCTTGCCTTCTCAGTAGAAAGAATTTGACCGAGGGGCATAAAATAGAGAGACTGAGGTAAGTTTTAGAGCAGGATTGAAAGTTTATTAAAAAGTTTTAGATTAGGGAAAAAAAGGAAGTAAAGTACCTTTGGAAGAGTGTGAGGCAGGCGACAAGGAATCAAGTGCGTGGTTTGTGCTTTGCCTTGGGGTTTTATATGTTGGCATGCTTCCAGGCTCTTGTGTTACTTCTCCCTTGATTCTTCCCTTGGGGTGTGCTCTCTGCCTGCATGGCGGCCCGCCTGTACTTTGGAGGGACTGTATGCCCAGTGTATACAGTAAAGTTGTACACATACTCAGTTGCATTTTTCCCTGACTAGTCGAATGTTCCTAGAAGGTCATATACCAGTTAAACTCCTGCATGTGCTGTAGCCCACTTGCCCATCTCCTGAGATCCTATCAAAAATCTGTTGATCACCAGTTTCAGGTGTTTCCTATTTATTGGAGTGTGCTTTCCTTGGAGCTAGCTGTGACCAATTATTATTTTAGAGAGACAGTTTAATCACTGCCTGATCAACACCTGACGGTTGCCTGACATTCCTGGCAGGGGTTGGTTCTCCTGCCCTGCTCACCTGCCTCCTTCTGACTAGGTTCCTAGTGTAGCAATGCTACTGAAGAAAGTCTAGTAACACTTGCTACTATAAAGTCAGGGTTATTCCATATCTGATCCTTAATAATATCTGATAGCTCTTTTGTAATATGTGTGTTTGTTTGCAATCTTACATCCAAAAAATGAATATTTCAAGCAGTTTGCACTTCTAACATTCCTTGAATTATATTTTTCCTGATCATTTCACTGAGAGCAAGCTTGGTCATACTGTAGTCAAAGCTTGCATATACAAATACAACCGTCCTAACTAGTGTAACAGTATTAGCTCTGTTATGTTGTTCTTCATAAAACTTAAATATCTACTCCAAAGTTCATAATCGCCCTGGAGATAAAATACTTTTTGAAATAAAATGATTTAAATAACCATTCGAGTTCTGAACTTTCCTTACATTTGGACATATGTCACATATATATAATCTCTATTCCTAATACTCCAATTGAAATGTAATTCTCAAAGATATGTCAGCCAGGCATGGTGACTCATACCTGTAATCCTAGCACTTTGGGAGGCTGAGGCAGGTGAATCACCTGAGGTCAGGAGTTTGAGACCAGCCTGACCAACATGTTGAAAACCCCTCTACAAACTAAAAAATAAGCTGGGCACGGTGGCACATGCCTGTAATCCCACCTGGGAGGCTGAGGCAAAATAATTGCTTAAACCTGGGAGGCAGAGGTTGCATTGAGCTGAGATGGTGCCATTGCTCTCCAGCCTGGTCAACAAGACTGAAACTTTGTCTAAAGGAGAAAAAGATATGTCTTCTTTGCTTTGTCTGTAATTATACCCTCTGTTTATATTTTCATACTCTTTTTAGTCATAAACACATTTTCAATGTTTTTCATGTTCTCTGTCTTTCAAGGTCCAAGACAACACTGTTGATATCACTTTAACTTTGGATTACATACCAAGCATCTTTTATAATACAAGTGGTAGACAATATAATGCCTCTTCAAACATGTCCACATTCTAATCTCCAAAATCTGTTAGTATTTTCTCACACGGTCAAGAAATTACACAGAAGTTTGAACGTAGTTATTATCTGGATTATGTGAATGGGCCCAATGTAATCAGAAGGGTAATTTTCAATAAAAAGAAAGTTATGAAATCAGAGTCAGAGAAGAAAATTTGAAAATGGAAGTAGTGGTCATGTGCTAGTGCAGTAAAGGATCCACTCTCTAAAAACTGGAAAAGGCAAAGAATGGATTCCCTCTAACAGATTCCAGAAAGACACACAGCTCTCTCCACTCCTTGAGTTTAGCCTGGTAAAACCCACTTTGAGCATTTAATGTTCAAGATTTTGTTTTAATATCACATATCTGTGTTGTTTTCAGCAATTAATTTTCTA
The DNA here is from genome assembly GCF_049354715.1 of Callithrix jacchus. Classification (NCBI taxonomy): domain Eukaryota; kingdom Metazoa; phylum Chordata; class Mammalia; order Primates; family Cebidae; genus Callithrix; species Callithrix jacchus. Next base: position 2,261,081 of record NC_133502.1, on the reverse strand, counting down.
GTAATTTGTTATAGCAACTATAAAAAACTAATAAAGTAAGTGTCCAATTAATAGCTGTTAAGTGAGATTGATTCTGTAATTCTAGTTTAGCATAGCTGAGGACAAACAGCTATGAATCACAAGGCTAAGAAATTCCAAAGAGGAAAAACCATTGACTCTACACATTACTTTCAATTCAAATTTTTGTAGTATTTCAATTTCTTTTAAGAATATTTTTCGGGCTGGGAGCAGTGGCTCATGCGTGTAATTCCAACATTTTGGGAGGCCAAGGCCAGTGGATCACTTGAGGTCAGGAGTTAGAGACCAGCCTGATCAACATGGCGAAACCTGGTCCCTACTAAAAATACAAAAATTAGCAGGGTGTGGTGGTGTGTGCCTGAAATCCCGGCTACTTGGAAGGGTGAGTCAGGAGAATCACTTAAGACCCAGGAGGTGGAAGTTGCAGTGAGCCCAGATAGTGCCACTGCACTCCAGACTGGGTGAAAGAGTGAGATTCCATCTAAAAAATAAAAGAAAAAAAGAATTTTTTTTCATTTTACAGAATTATTTTAGACAGTGTACAAAAATCAATATTTCAGAAGAGTTGTTATTTAATACATATACTTGAATTATTTAGAAGTTTTAACTAAAAATTAATAAAACATTAAGTCATTTTCTTAATAATTTATTAGATCCTAAGCTTACTCTAATTTTGCCTATAATACGCACAATACCTATAACAGCATTACGTTTACTTTAAAGTTTAGAAATGTTTTATATGTCTTTACTATAATTACAAATACCTAAAATTATTGAGTCTTAATTCATTCATGATGAAAAGCTGACAAAATCGCTAAAACTTAAATGTTTGAATCTTGAAAAGAAGCATCATTCAGGAAAGAATAAATATAAATTAATATATATGTGTAGGAACATAAACTAATTTGATTTGCTGAGTTGGGAAATGCATCTTAACAGTCTTTAGTCTACTCTGAAGGAGTATTTTCTAAAGTAATACACTATAATTACTTGTATATCCTGCGTCACTGAAAATAGTTGTTTTCCTTTGACTTCATTTTTTAGCTTATGTAATAAGTGTTGCTCCTAAGAAAATGCCCCAATTTTGAAGAGTAACCCATATTATCATTATTGATTTTAATTTAATAAGATTGTATAATAAATTTTAAGTTTTCATACTAAAATAACTTTTCTTTATTTTGAATGAATTTTGAGCTCTCCCTTCAACATCTTGCTGTTCCTTCCTAGCTTAATGTAAGTTTTCAAGGGGGAGAGATAGCATGAAGTATTTTCATTTAATTAGTCATATGTCTATCTTGAGAATAGTTATGTTCAATCTGTTTCAGAATATATTTAGGCTATATTTCTGTAAGAAGAACTATGTAGCAGATGTCACTGTATGCTTTCTGGTTGTCATTGGTGTCTAAAGAGCGTGAATGTGTCACAAGATAGACCCAAAAGAATAAGACTATATGGCTTTGCAAGTCTAATCTATAGGCAGCATATTTGCAATCGAGAATGGTGTCTAATTATGTCGTCCATTACCATAGGTTGAAACCAGTAAGAATATTCGTTCACTCAGCAATCATTCAGATACAATCACCTGCCCAAATTAGGCTCACAAATATTCACTGTTGTCACATAAATTCAATTATTGATAGAAGTTATAAAAATGAAATCATAAATATGCAATCATGCTAAGTTGAGTTATATCTATTCAGTCTTCATTTTTTATACTGATATGGAACAGTTAAAATCTCCTAGTGATAAACAGATAGTAGTTAATGCTCTAATATTATAAAAATGTTCCTAGTCTAAGTGTGAAAAATATATATGATTTCTGCAAACAGCTGTTGAGAACAATGACAGGTTTTAAAGACTATGGTTAACAGAACTTCAAGATCCTTGCATATATTTTTTGATATAAATAAAAATGATGATAACAAGTTGTCTGGGAAGGACAGAGTAAAATATGTAGGCACTGTGCTCTCTGATGTAATCCCACAGTGTGTTTAGTCCTAGGATCTTGAAAGAGAGAAGTGAAATCAAAACATTTCATTCAAATGATCATTTTTATTTCAGAGATTACGTTTTTTCAGCCTCCTTAATTTCTCACTTTCAAATGGGGCTACAATATCTCTTATAAACCTCTCTGAACTCTGTATAATCAGAATCCTGAAAAAGATTAAGAGAGATATCACTTATGATTAATGCTGGTTCCTCTCTTTTGTCAAATAAGGCATTTTAGGATAAATAAATTACCATAGAGGAAACCATTTCCATCTTTTTGTAAGTTACAAAAATAGCTATTTGTGGCGAGTGAATGGTAGGGAATGTAATTACCTATTATCTGATAATTGCAGTAATAAATATAGAAAGATAATAGTTATACCTATCTTAAGTTTCTTATTTAAATCAAGAAGGTTAAAAGTAGGGTAGTGAATCATGCTGGGATCCATGAGAATTTTCTGAATCATTCAATCACAAGGGAGTTACAGAAACATTTGGCAGCTAATTCAAAATGAAAAATTGTGAGAAGCAGTTACTATGAATTTCAAAAAGACAAAACAATGAACAAAGAGTAAATCTCCCTCTCTCCAGTCATATTATCTCTATGCTTTAAGAATAATACCATAAATTAGTAAAAGTTTTACTGATTTGTATTATTTATCTGAATAATTAGAGGGTTCAAGAAAAAAAACCTATGTTTACCACAGAAATAATGTAGTAAAAGTTTGTAGTTATATTTTATTTACATTATCTTCAGTGTAGAATAAAAATTAAGCCAAGTAGCTCCTTAAGCCAATTAACTTTCAGTATAACAAAATTAATGGAAGACTAGTAGTGTGTATACGTGATTGTGTGTAACTGAGATATCTCAACTTTGAGTATAAACAAGAAGACTTCTACTATAAAAATAAATATATGAATAATATATATCTATATATTTAATCGAGATATCTCAAATTTGAGACTATAAATAAAAAATATTTATTTTTCAAAAATTTCCCATCAACCATGATATATACATATATTTAGTTTGGCCCTGAATAGAGAGTCTATTAACTACCTTTTCCTAGATTACATATATTTTTTTACTGCTTTATTCAATTCACATACTCTTATTTGCGTTTGTAAATTTCAAAATTTATATCTGATTCTACTCTTTTTTTCTAAATAGAAGTCTAAGAAAAACATGCAGCTATGTCTGGCTCTCAGAATTTTAAAAAATTGGCCTTTTATAAAGTGATAAGTTTAGGGGAGGAGAAGAGAAAATATAAAAGTCCTCTTTACAAGGCCAGAAGAGGTTGCAGTCTGAGTTGAGACTGTGTCTGTGCCTAATGATACAGTAGTACAATGACCTGACTAGTGGGGAACTCAAATGCTGCCTTTCTGTGGGATGCATAGAACGTGCATTTTAACACTGTGTTGGACCACTGCATTGCTCATTTCTATACGTACTCTTACCATACCTTGCCCAGGTCCAATCCTCTTCTGCCACAAGTACCCTAGCTTTTGCAGAACATGAAGACTTATGGGAAAGAGGAGTTAATAGCAAGGCTTCTTTAATCTTACCACATTCCAATACATTAACTTTTATTTTTTATCTATGACATGTCATCAGATAATAAAACCGGCTATAATCCCTTGGTTGTCTTTTAATTTTTTTTTAACATCCCAGCAGCATTAAAGCTTCTGAGGGCTGACAGATTTTCCAAATTTCTCTAATGAAATTCCACTGGTTTCTACGTAAAAGACAGATGGTATATGATTCTCAAAGCCCTTTTTCCTTCATAAACATAACTTTACAAATACCTGCTGTGGCAACTAAATATCTTCCTCTACGGTAGTTAGATATGCATTGCTTAAATTATCTGTTTCATATAAATGACAGGGGGACCAATGGGGTTGCTGGAGAGATGTTATAAAATGGCCTCCTTTAAATAAACCCAACAGGTATTAGACTGACATTAAAGCTGGCACTTGTATGAACTAGAAGGTAGTATATTTATTTAGGGATTGCTGTAATCTGATTTGATTGTTCACAACAGTTTCAACTCAAAAGAGAAACTGTTGCTTAGTAACTTTTAATTGACAAAGTATGTTAACAGATGGAATATCATAAATTTGGTGAGGTAATGCTTTAATTTTGCCACAGAAAATTTCTTTGCCATAGCCCAGGAATATTAATTGCAACTAGAGTTGTAACTTTGGAAAAGCACAAGATATGCCCGTTATAAAAGGAGATTATTTTTACTATCCCAGCTTTACACATTATCTTTACTCTGAGAAGCTAGAATGCGTATCTTCTTTCTTATTTCAAAATTCAGTTCTAGATCTGTTATGGGAAATTTTGAAATATTTAACAATGTGAACATTGACATCTTAAGAATTTCAGTTTGTGGATAACTACACTTGTAGTGTTCTATTTCTGCCTAGAGTGATATCTCAGGATACATTTCTAGAAATTTTTATTTAGAACATTTCATCTTTTTTCTTTTGCATTTACTTTTACGCCAATGAGAAAATGTAATACCCATTAGGACTCCTTTTTGCCACCAGCTGTATTTCTGTTGATCTAAAAGTAGTATATCTGCAGCCATATATACCTGCTACAACAGATTACAATTAAGGGTCCTTCTTCTTTGAAGTTTATCAGTTCTGCTCCACTCACTAACAATTCAGTTTCAGTTTCCGGCGTTAAAAAAAAAAAGGATGTGATGATTCATTATTATCAATGTATATCATAACTACATCAGTGTGAAACTCCCATTTTTGCTGTAGGTTATTTGTTAATTTCACATCAAAGAGATAAATTTGTCTACAAAGTAAAGGCAATAAAAATCTGTAGTTAGTCTCACAAGATTAATATATCCACTACAGCATATTTCAAGTTCAACTGGGTAGGGAAGCAATTAAAAGCATTAATTTGTATATGATCAGATTTCAGAGTGATAAATCAAAAGGTGGCAGATTTAGAGCATCTTTCATTTTTGTTCCACGAATGATTTCATTTCAGGGCCTACTATTATAAATAATATTTATAAAAATATGCAGTATTTTCTTTAAGATTAAGATTTATTTTCTTGATTCACATAAATGCTGTGCAATATTTGCTTTCAAATAATAAGTTTTAGTCTTCCAGTAGGCACTAAGGTGATGTCGCCTTCCCTTCTTTTCCTTTTGTGGTTGTACTTTTTCAAAATATACAAAATAGGTTTTATTTTATATAGTTTATTTGTACAGAAACATAAATTCAAGTTATTTCTGCCTATCAATGTTAATTTCTGATGGAAGAATGAATGGGAGTCACTTTTAAAAATCTATTCAGTTCATTCCAATTCTGTCTTTAAATTTCAGCATTAATATTTCTTTATATTTCAATGTATCATTGATATCTTTTGCTTTTTGTTGGACTTGGTTTATCTTTCATTCTCATTCAATGTGACTTCGTAATTCTTTAATAATCTCTCCAATCTCACCACATTATTTTACCCCTCTGTTTAAATTAACTATGCATTTATAATTTCATTGCATTTACTGAAATATCATTACTATTTATTATATATTTATTGCACTTAACAAAATATAGTTTTCTAATGGTTCTTAAAACATATTATATTAATAAAATGAATTAAATTTAGGTCTAATGACCATTACCCCCTTTCAAAATAATATGCTCTTCACAGCTTGAGCCCTTCATTTGTTCACACCCTTTTCAAGCAGAATTCAAGAAGGAGGAAACCAGCTTCCAGCCTAGGCTGAAATTGATTTATTTTAGCCTTGCTCTATGATTTCTCTAAGCCTTTACTGAAGAGTTAACTATAAAGTTTAAGCACTCTAAATTCAAGGAAAAAAATGAATGCATTTTATAAAATATTTGGTGTCTACTGCTTGTTTTTTTTGTTTTTACTTTTCGTTTTTTTTTTTGTTTTTTTTTTTTTGAGACAAGAGTCTTGCTCCGTCACTCAGGCTGGAGTGCCTTGGTGCCATCTCAGCTCACTGCAACCTCCACTTCCCAGGGTCAAGCAATTCTCCTGCCTCAGCCTACCCAGTAGCTGGGATTACAGTGGTCCACCACCATGCCCACCTAATTTTTGTATATTTGTAGAGAGGAGGTTTCACCATGTTGGCCAGGCTGGTCTCCAACTCCTGACCTCAGGTGATCCACCCACTTAGGACTCCCAAAGTGCTGAGACTACAGGCCTGAGCCACCGTGCCAAGCCAGATTTTATTTATTATTAGTATTATTTATTTTAATATATTTTATTGCACTTTAGGTTCTGGGTTACATGGGCAGAACAGGCAGGGCTGTTGCATAGGTGCATACATGGCAATGTACTTTGCTGCCTCCATCCCTGTAACCTGTATCTGGCATTTCTCCAAAAGTTATTCCTCTCGAACTTCCTATATCCCTCCCCTAGTCCCCCACAACAGACCCCAGTGTGTGATGCTCCCCTCCCTGTGTCCATGTGTTCTCATTGTTCAACACCTGCCTATGAGTGAGAACATGTGGTGTTTGATTTTCTGTTCTAGTGTCAGTTTGTTGAGAATGACAGTTTCCAGGTCCCTACAAAGGTCACAAACTCATCGTTTTTGATGACTGCATAATATTTTATGGTGTGTATGTGCCACATTTTCCCTGTCCAGAATATCATTGATGGGCATTTGGGTTGGTTCCAGGTCTTTGCTATTGTAAACTGTGCTGCAATGAACATTCATGTGCATGTGTCCTTATAGTATAACGATTTATAGTCCTTTGGATATATACCCAGTAATAGGATTGCTGGGTCAAATAGAATTTCTATTTCTAGGTCCTTGAGGAATCTCCACGCTGTCTTCCACTATGGTTGAACTAATTTACACTCCCACCAACAGTGTAAAAGTGTTCCTATTTCTTCACATCCTCTCCAGCATCTGTTGCTCCAGATTTTTTAATGATCGCCATTCTAACTGGCGTGAGATGATATCTCAATGTGGTTTTGATTTGCATTTCTCTAATGACCAGTGATGATGAGCATTTTTTCATATGTTCGTTGGCCTCATGTATGTCTTCTTTTGTAAAGTGTCTGTTCATATCCTTTTGAATGGGCTCGTTTGTTTTTTTCTTGTAAATCTGTTTTAGTTCTTTGCAGATTCTGGATATCAGCCCTTTGTCAGATGGGTAGACTGCAAAAATGTTTTCCCATTCTGTTGGTTGCCAATTCACTCTAATGGTTGTTTCTTTTGCTGTGCAGAAGCTGTGGAGTTTCATTAGATCCCATTTGTCTATTTTGGCTTTTGTTTCCAATGCTTTTGGTGTTTTACTCATGATGTCCTTGCCTATGCCTATGTCCTGAATGGTTTTTCTTAGGTTTTCTTCTAGGGTTTTTATGGTGTCAGGTCTTATGATTAAGTCTTTAATCCATCTGGAGTTAATTTTAGGGCAAGGTGTCAGGAAGGGGTCCAGTTTCTGTTTTCTTCACATGGCTAGCCAGTTTTCCCAACACCATTTATTAAACAGGGAGTCCTTTCCCCATTGCTTGTTTTTGTAAGGTTTGTCAAAGATCAGATTATTTTAGATGTGTGGCATTGATTCTGAGGCCTCTGTTCTGTTCCATTGGTCTATATCTCTGTTTTGGTACCAGTACCATGTTGTTTTGTTTACTGCAGCCTTGTAGTATAGTTTGAAGTCAGGGAGCCTGATGCCTCCAGCTTTGTTCTTTTTGCTTAGAATTTACTTGGCTATGCGGGCTCTCTTTTGGTGTCATATGAAATTTAAGGAGTTTTTTTCCAGTTCTGTGAAGAGGGTCATAGTTAGCTTGATGGGGATAGTGTTGAATCTATAAATTACCTTGGACAGTAATGCCATTTTCACAATTCCAATGAGCAGGGAATGTTTCTCCATCTGTTTGTGCCCTCTCTTATTTTGTTGAGCAGTGGTTTGTAGTTCTCCTTGAAGAGGTCCTTTACATCCTTTGTTAGTTGTATTCCTAGGTATTTTATTCTCTTTGTAGCAATTGGGAATGGCAGTTTGTTCTTGATTTTGCTCTCTATTTGTCTATTATTGGTGTATAGGAATGCTTGTGATTTTCGCACATTGATTTTGTATCCTGAGACTTTGCTAAATTTGCTTATCAGTTTCAGAAGATTTTAGACTGAGATGGGGTCTTCTAAATATACAATCATATCATCTGCAAATAGAGACAATTTGACTTCCTCCTTTCCTAACTGAATACCCTTTATGTCTTTTGTTTGCCTGATTGCTCTGGCTAGAACTTCCGATACTATGTTATATAGGAGTGGTGAGAGAGGGCATCCTTGTCTAGTGCCAGATTTCAAAAAAAATGCTTCCAGTTTTTGCCTATTCAGTATGATATTGGCTGTGGATTTGTCGTAAATATCTTTTATTATTTTGAGCTATGTTTCATCTATACCTAGTTTATTGAGAGTTTTTAGCATAAAGGGCTTTTGAATTTTGTCGAAGGTCTGTTCTGCATCTATTGAGATAATCATGTGGTTTTTGCCTTTGGTTCTGTTTATGTGGTGAATTATGTTTACAGACTTGCATATGTTGAACCAGTCTTGCATCCCTGGAATGAAGCCTACTTGATCATGATGGATAAGCTTTTTGATGTGCTGTTGTAATTGGTTTGCCAGTATTTTATTGAAGATTTTTGCATTTATGTTTATCATGGATATTGGCCTGAAGTTTTCTTTTCTTGTTGAGTCTCTGCAGGGTTTGGGTATCAGGATGATGTTGGTCTCGTAAAGTGATTTGGGAAGCATTTCCTCTTTTTGGATTGTTAGAGAAAAAAAAAAAAACAAGATGCAGACAAACAGACTAGAAACTATATAAGGGAGCACTTTTGAAAATTTCAATTTATGTAATTTGTTACAATTTTGAATCTATATGAAAATGGAACATTACATGTTAAATTCTATAAGGGTACAAAATTTGAAAATGGTGTATTTTCTTCATAAGAAATGGTTCTTGAGAAAGATTGTCATTTATTTATTTTGTAAATGTACTCTATATTACCCATGGTTATCCAGAGAAACATTGATTTTAAGGAATTGTCTGACAAATTGTGGGGCAGGCCAGCTGTAAGTTCAAGTATGGTTTCATGGTTCAGTCCAGTCCAAACTCATTCTTCAGGAAATCTCAGTCAGTCTTTGCTCTTCAGAACTTTAGTTGATTGGATGAGGCCCACCCACATTATGAAGAGTAATTTGCTTTATGCAAAGTCTGTTGAATTAAATAGTAACTGCAACTAAAAATACCTTCACAGTAACATCTAGACCACCGTTTGACCAACCAACTGGGTACCACCATGGTTTGCCAAATTAACACATAAAATAAACAACCACATAGTCCTTGTTATTACTTTTGGTGATACGTTCATGTGTCTGCTGAGCAATTTAGTTTTGAAACTGTCACATCAAATATTTCTTAAAATCATCATTACAACTCTGGATCTTGTTTAAATGTGTCTATGCTCTCATAGTGTCAATTTCAGAAGAAAAGCAAAGTTCTCCCCTCAAAGGCTCTAAGATCCCGTTCAGGCAACCCTGCATTGCTTTCCTGTTTGACATGTTTACATCTCTAGCAGGGCTTTTCAATAGGCCTTTTCCGGATTAATCTAGGTCTAAAGTCTCCTCCACAGATGGGACCCCTGCATTATGCTGTTAGACATTTTTATTTTATAGTCTCTTACTCTGATTCACTAAATATACACATATATTAACACCCAAACCCTTGAGAGAACATTCCATCAGAGACTCTATGAATGTAAGAATTACTCCTTCAGTAACTAGGAATTTTATGTTATGGTTCTCTTGCAATGGAGGCCTGCAGAATTTATCTAAGTGGGAAAAACTGATGAATTCTTTGAGCTGAAAAATTGACATTTAAATTATATTTAAAAAATTGCAAATCAAACCCACAATGAGATACAATCTCATGCCAGTTAGAATGGCAATTATTTAAAAAGTCAGGAAACAACAGATGCTGGCTAGGCTGTGGAGAAATAAGAACACTTTCACACTGTTGGTGGGAGTGTAAATTAGTTCAACGATTGAGGAACACAGTATGATGACTCTTCAAGGATCTAGAATCAGAAATACCATTTGATCCAGCAATCCCATTGCTGGCTATATACCCAAAGAATTATAAATTTTTCTACTGTAAAGACACATGCACATGTATGTTTACTACAGCACTATTTACAATAGCAGAGACTTGGAACCAACCCAAATATCCATCAATGATACACTGGATAAAGACTATGTGGCACATATACACTATAGAATACTATGCAGCCATAAAAAAGAATGATTTATATCCTTTGCAGATACATGGATGAATCTAGAAGTCATTTTTCTCAGCAAAGTAACACAGGAACAGAAAACCAAACACTGCATGTTCTCACTCATAAGTTGGAGTTGAACAATGGGAACACATGGACACAGGGAAGGGAATAACACACACCAGGGACTGTTGGAGGATAGGGGCCAAGGGGAGGAAGAGCATTAGGACAAATACCTAATGCATGTGGGGTTTAAAACCGAGATGGTTAATAGGTGAGGCAAATCACCATGACACCTGTATTCCTATGTAACAAACCTGCACGTTCTGCACATGTATCCCAAAACTTAAAGTAAAATAAAAAATAAATATATAACAAAATATAAAAAATAATGTTTTATATTAATCATAATTTTATATAAATGTAACTATGTTTTAATCGATATTGTAATCGAAGCAGTGTAATTGTAGGCTAATCACATACCTAACTTGGGGCCCCAGGGAATAAATTCAAATTTTGAACATTATGTGGCATGTATTGGTTGTTATTGACTATGCTTCACAAGATATAATGAAAAAGACATGTTCTGAAAAAAATAAACTGGTTTGGGAAAAAGAAGAGAATGGTAATAGCAAGTTTCAGAAATTAATATTCTTGCTATATTTAAAAAGCTGACAGCTTTTAATGTTGAAAAAAATCTTAAAGTACAAATTTTAATTTCAATTCAGTCTGCAACAATAATTGATTAAGAGTATGTCTTTCACAACTATTGTTAACACCTCTCAATTAGCAAGAGAGCCACATAGCAAATAACAGATAAAGAGTGAGTATCTCCCAACAAGGCATTTAAGTCCTCAAATACACACACTTTTACTTGAAAAGGGCAAAGCCAAAAAATGTAGCTGTCCTAGGAAATGTCTCAAGACAAAATATGGTTGTGATTATTGTCATGAAGAGTTGACAGCAATCATATTAAATAAAAGAATCCTACTAAAATTTTGAGACAGTATTAAGTCTCAAAGAAAAAGAAGCCTCAACTAAAAAATGAATTCGAATGAAAATGACAAAATCCACGTTACACAGTAGACTACCAATTCACCAGGATGATATGGCTTTCTAAACATGCTCAAATATAACTGTGTTGTTATACTTCAGTACATTTCCTCATGTATTTTTTCCTTTAGCTCTTTCTCATTAGCAGCACAACTAGTTTTTTGAAGCCTAACTCACATGTTTCCTTTCCTATGAATTTGTCTTTGATCTTCTCAAACAGACCTAATTCCTCTCTCCACATTACTATTTTGGAACTCTTTTTTTTTTTTTTTTTTTTTTGAAAAGGAGTCTCGGACTGTCACTCGGGCTGGAGCGCAATGGCATGATCTCGGCTCACTGCAACCTTTGCCTTCCTGGTTCAGGCGATTCTCCTGCCTCCACCTCCTAAGTAGCTGGGACTACAAGCATTGCCACCACACCCGGCTAATTTTTTGTATTTTCAGTAGAGATGGGGTTTCACTATGTTGGCCAGACTAATCTCAAACTCCTGACCTCATGATCTCCCGGCTTTGGCCTCCCAAAGTGCCAGGATTACAGAGGTGAGCCACAGTGCCCAACTCAGAACTTTCTCTTTCTTTCTTTCTTTCTTTCTTTCTTTCTTTCTTTCTTTCTTTCTTTCTTTCTTTCTTTCTTTCTTTCCTTCCTTCCTTCCTTCCTTCCTTCCTTCCTTCCTTCTCTTTTTCTTTCTTTCTTTCTTTCTTTCTTTCTTTCTTTCTTTCTTTCTTTCTTTCAGACACAGTTTTGCTCTGTCACTCAGACTGAAGTGCAGTGGTGCGATCACTCACTACAACCTTGAATTCACCAAGTTCAAGTGATTGTCCCACCTCCGCCTCTCAAGTAGCTGGGACTACAAATGTGCGCCACCACACCTGGCTAACTTTTGTATTTTTTAGCAGAGAAAGAGTTTTGCCATGTTGACCAGGATCGTTTCCAACTTGTGGGATCAAGCCATCTGCCCAGCTCAGTCTCCCCAAGTGCTGAGATTGCAGGTGTGAGCCACCTCTCCTGGCTCAGAACTCTACTTAAACCTCTATCAGAATGCTTAGCACATTGCTTCATCATTGTTCACTTAATAATTTTCTGCCTGATTAATGTGAGCACATTTGTGTCCTCAGTACCTGGTAACTAATGAGTATCTTTCCAATAAATAAATGAAAGAAATAATTATGCATGCCAAATAACTAATTAGTATTTGTTTTTGTTTTTTATTTCTCTAAACTCAGAACTATTTTTGCTATACAGTTAATGTTATAAGGATTTTGGATCCACAATGAAGTGAACTGTAATTAAATAAATTCTTTGTATTGAATATAATCTGTACACATTAATTATTAGTTCTATTTTAGAAAATGAATGTTTTCCTTAGAAAAATCATTTAAAAAACTGCCTATTATAGAATTATTAAGTGTTGGTAAATGACATGCTGATTTAGTCATGAAGAAGTAATTGATAAGTCGATGACAATTATTAGAAATAAGTTAAATATTATAATTCTTTCTTAACTTTAGCAAGTTGTGACATAAAATAATGCACACAATTTTTTAAAGCCCAATGATTGAGCTGTCTTGCCCTATTACATTTTGTATAAAAAATTATTTCACAGTAAATCCATCATTATATCAGGGATATCTCTCAGTTAAACTTACAAACTGCATCAGCTCATGAGTACTCTAAATTTATTTCTAGCTACGGAAGCCTTTAATATATAAACCTAAAGAGTCACTTTTAAGGAAATAGAAAACAGAGTTGAATGAGTTCTTTTATCTTGTTTTCTAAGAGCAGAGAATGTCTCTGAAATATATTACTCAGTAAGAATACCTCAAATTGTGAGTACATTGTCTCATGCTGAAATGATAGGCATTGGCTCATAATGCCTGTAGTTGGCTTGTAATACACAATGAGACCATATGACCCACAATTTTAGGTATATTTATTGGGAGGCCAAGATGGGAAGATTTCTTGAGGTCAGTAGTTCCAGACCAGCCTGGGCAATGCAGCAAGACCTCATCTCTACAAAAAAAAAAAAAAAAAAATTAGCTGGGTGTGATGTTGCACTACTGTAGTCCCAGCTACTTAGGATTCTCAGCTGAGAGGATTGTTTGTACCTAGGAGTTTGAGGTTATGGTGAGTTGTGATTGCACCACCGCATTCCAACCTGGGCAACAGACTGAGACTCTGTCTTGCATAACTAAATAACTAACTAACTAAATAAATAAATAATGTAATGTAATGTAATAAAATAAATGAAATCTACCTAACATGCCACTCACTGTTTCAATAAAAAGCCACCTCTACAATCCATGATTCCAATCAACAGCCACTAACTTTACAAATAAGTTTATTCTGACAATTCTAACATTTAATAAACAAAATTAAGGAATTTTAGTATCCATATCCACATCTAGTCTGAAACACAGACTAGAATGTAATTTAACTACCTATAGCGTGTATATTCTACAGTATGGTAATTAATGAAATCTTAGTATAAGTTAAATTAGAAAATACACATATCACATTGCCAATACCTCATAAAATTAGTGTCCTTCATGCATGTTGTTAGTGGATGGGAGCTTGTCATATTGTACAGAAATAAAGAAAGGCTCCTTTGTTAAGCCTCATCAAATAACAGATTATCTTCATAATAATGACACAATGGCCGTCATATATTTCATTCCAAGAGAATACTGTTATGCCAATACTGTTTATATGAAATTGAAAGATTATATACTGAGTTTGTGACTTATTTTTAAGGAATATAATCTTTAGCATTGTTCTGATGTAAAAATTTCAACACTATTTTGTAAAGAAAAGATCAATGTAGTCATATATAATTTACCAACTCCATAATTTACATAGGGTCTGAATTTATATGTTCAACCTATATTATATAGATAAAATCTTTAAATTATCTTAGTAATTCCCTCAAATGCAAATCCCTTTATTATGCTAAATTATTGTGTCCAGTTGGAAAAATATGTATATAAAAAATAAGCAATCAGAAAATCGATATATATAATTGTGTTAGAATTAAGACACAACTAAGAAATTTGCTGACATTATTAATATCCAACGTGTTTAGGATTAAAATTATTAATCCATGTACTCATCCAACTTATATTTACCTAGGACTAAGATGTATCATGTGTTTGACATGCATACATACAGTAATAAACTTGAAACTCCTGGAATGGAAAAGGATGTGCTACCTTTGTTATTATAACACTATCCTTAAAATTTGTCTTTTCAAATTGCAGTATATGAAGGGATTGTGAGATCATATATAAATAGGTAAATTAAATAAATTTAGATTAGTGGGAAAGACATGGAAATATATAATTACAAATATATTGCAAGAGAGAACCACTGCTATGTATATACATACCCTAATATTGTACTTGAGAGGTAAGAGGATTTAATTGAGAGAAGTACTCACAATAAAGAAGATATGGGAAACATTTAAAGATGAATCGAGGTTTTAAAAGAGTAGATGCTTCTTTCTGCAAAATTAACAGCCTGTGCAAATTTAGGGAGTCCTAAAACACTGAGGTACAATAACAAGTGCATAGGTCTGGATGAGAAGTGAGGTTTGAGTGAGGGAGAGATGTAAGAAAAAACAGAAGAATCACTGATGGCCCCTTAAATGTTGACCTTAAGTTTTAGGTTTTGTACAATGAATGTGTTGATGGAAAATTATAAATAGGATTGTTATATAATTGGATTAGCCTTTTTAGGAAACACTTATTGGTAGAGTGTCTATAGCAAAGCTGTAATCATAGGAACATGTAAAATAATGTTACAAACATTGGGTTAATAGGGATCTGGAGCAGTAAAATGAAGAGATGCCGTAGATTCATAACGAAGAAAATACTTAAAAGATCAGAAAAAGATAAATAGATTGGAAATTGATTACTATTTCAAATGTGCTTACTGTGGCACAAAAATATGAATGTACTTAATAAAGTTGAACTTTGCATGTAAAACTGGTTAAAATGATAAATTTTGTGTTGTGTCTATTGTATCACAATTTAAAAAACATTTGTGTGAGGTAACTTCTCAGTAAGTCTGTTTATAAATGTGTGAGTCTTTAAAATGAAAATGATTTTAAAAACACATATTAACTTAATCCTAGTAAAGTGTCTGTATTTGTTTTTTTTAATTACCAAAGTAAAAAAAATTAATAATCTTCAGTGTATGCTTAGGCAAACTTACAAGGTTTTGCAATGGGTTTACATAATTTATAATTATATTATTATTTAATTTTGTTTTAAGTAAATAATTAAGAAGAAACATATTGTATAACTGAATCATTTTTATTTTAACTGATAGGAGACACTCAGTGTGATGTAGGGGAAGGAAATTAACTAGCAGAGTACAGAATTTAAATGTTAACTAGCATGGACACAACTGGATATAAATGTTTAAATTCTGCAAGAAGCTGTAAAAATATCAAGAAGTGTATGAGGCCAGAGTTTTTCATCCTGGAATAGAGAACATAATAGTTTTGGAAAAACTGGGAGGATCAGTAATCAGCATAAAGTATTTAGCTTACCAGCGCTTCTTTTATTTTGAAATAAATTGACAGACTTTAAATCTTTCTCAATATGTTCTGGGAGATGATGCTTTGTTTATCTGAACTTATTTTTTGAATAAGTCAATGGTGTACCAAAATTTCTGAGAGAAAGGCTGCTCTAGCTGAAAACAGCACTACAGAGAGCAGCCAGCCAGGTTGTGTCATTATGAGTTACAGCCACACATCTATACTACTGCTGTTTCCCTACAATCACTGCGATGAATTACAGTAATACATTCAATCCTGATAAATGATCTACTCAGCTTCTGCTTAAATTAAACTGACTGCAATCCAGATGAGTGCAGCCACATATTAACGCTGGGTTCACCATTTCTTGTCTGTATCTCGGTGAATTATGGAATGGTAGTGCTAGCTTTATGCATTGATTAACATTGCTGCTACAGCTTTTTCACAGATCAATGTTCTAGTGGAATGAAAAGTAGGCTCGGACATTCTGCTGCCACATTTAATGCTGTCATTATAAAAATAAATGTATAGTGTTTAATATCAAATCTTATAAATAACACTAGATGTAGCTATGCCACAAAATATTCACCTCTAATTCCTTTTACAATTAGTATATAAAGATAATATTCACAAATATCAGTACAGATACCTACGGAGTAATGACCATCTTTTTTTAAATAATGTTTTGCCTGTTTCTTGAGGGCCTAAGGAATACTCTCAAGTTGAATGATTTTGTATATTTATAGTATGCCTTTCGAAGGCTTAATCCATTGCATTTAATTTAACATTTTGTTGGAATGCACGAAACACACACAGACATACACATACACACATTTCTCAGTTGAAGAGTGTTAAGTCTTCATTAAATAATGTTGTTATATTTTTTAGAAAATTAGACACATATACTGTATCATATTTTTATGCTGTCATTGGCTTGCAGGAAGCTTAGAATTGAATGAAGTACTTAAACATTTAACCAAAACAAAGAATAATTGTAAAAATCATTCTCCACTTTCTATTTTGATAGTGCAAATTTCAATATCCATCTCAAAGTTACTTCAAATTTTCTACAGAAAATGTGGATATGATGACATTAAAATTACATGAGATGTTAAGACAAATAGTAGTTGTAACATGTGCATTATTTCTACACAGAAAAAGAATATTTATAATTAAAGCTATATTAATATAATGGTAAAATAGTATATCTTTATGTGGGACATTGTTATCCTACAATATATATTCTTCAACATATTGCGTTTATCCCCAATTATTTTTCTGGGCACTTTCAAAATGTTCGTCGACTAGTGTTAAGTACTAAGAAAAACAAATTCAAATTTAAAAGTACAGGGTTCTGCTACAAACAGGGTTCAGGACATTTTTCAAAGCTGCTTTCTACTTCACTTCTGTTAAGGCAAATGAAGCAATGCACAGTAGTTACTGTGGGCCAATTACTTATTTTGTATCGATCAGATAAACATCCTGCTCTTTACCTGGGATGTAACACTAGCAAGGAGTAGTGTGAGTCAGTCCCTGGTGGAGAAAGGAGTTTAAAGTTCCCATCCCCCTATACAAATGTTCTTGTCTTTTTTATAATAAGGAGGTAATGTTTGCATGTCATATGAAAACGTTAAATGTTTTCCTTTGCCCCGACTTAAAGAAACAGAAAATGTGGGGTAGGGGGTGTTTATCATTGATATTCTTCAAGTGCTCAAATGCACAGCAGTGCTCTTATTCAATCATGCCAAGTAAGAATAATGTTATGATGAGAAAGATGTACATTACACTTTATTAGAGCAACAATTAAAATTTATATTTACAGGAACTTTATGAAATTTCAACCTTCTTCTTCTCTCTCAGTTACCGGCTTCCTTGTTTTGGTTTGTAATTTGTGTTTATTGCCACTAATGATGTTGTGATGAAATGTCTCATTTATTTGTAGAAAACCTAGGATGAAATTTAGTTTTTAAACTATTTTCTATAGAAACCTTGCAATATTCTGAAGTATCAGTATTCTTTCTTTATCTCTTCATAAAAATATATGTATTACAGAATAATATTTCAAACCTTTTCCTGTTTTAGCTTTTGTTATATTCCATTTTTTTCTGTGTGATTTGGCAAACAAAATAACTTTTACACAACTCAAAAATTATATCTAATTTGTGGAGATTTGGAGAGAAAATATAACCTAAAACAATTTAATAAAGATCATATATGATTTAGCCAGTTTCTTTGTGTATATTATGAATAATATCTTGATTCTGAAGTGGCACCAACACAGAAATAACTCAGTTGTTTTAGCGTTTCTTATTTGCCACCAGAAACTACTTTAGCATTCCTGTAATTTTTTTCCATTTTATGGATTCGTGTGTATCTTTATCAACTTGTACGTGATTTGATGGTCATTTCCTCTGTTCTGTGTTTGATATCTCTTCTAAAATAGAATACATTTTAATTGAATGATAAAGATTTTCCGACAAACCGTTGCTTAAATATTACAATAATTTTGGAGCGAAGGCAGCCGCTGCATTGGTTGCATAGTCTGACAAAATATCTTGTAATTTTTCTCATGCTTCTTACCTGACTTTCATAAAATTGCTGAGCCAGTGCAGCTATCTGTTAGTATTTCACGTGGAAAAGGGAAAAGAGACATGCATACTTTCTCCACTGAAAATTTTCTTCCTTTCTTGTGAAGAGACGCTCTCCATGAAAATTCAACCTGCATGTCACTGGCTGTAACACAACTACAGCTGCCTCTTAGGGTTTTAGATTCCTAGAAATAAAAAGCAAGGAAGAAGGGGGTTGGGAGATAATTTGGCTGGGTGTGTCTTTACACTGTCTAAACAAGGACCTACCCGAAGCATTTTTTCCCCCAAATATTAGACCCCTTCACACCTCTTGAGGTTATTCACTCTTCTCCTTGGCTTAGAAATCTGAGATAAAATCTTCAGTTATCTCTTTTCAATATATAAACACATAATTATAGAAAACACTGGCTTGGTTTTATGTGTTTGATTACTTTCAAATGGATTTGCTCCTTTGCATTTCAATTATCCCTATTAGTTCAAATTCATAAATTCGTTCTGTATTTTAACAGTATTTTACACATTCTCCGCTTCAGTCTTTAAAATCTAAAATACAATTCTAATTATTGATCAAAAGGTATGGAATTACAGTATTCTTGGTTTGCTTCAGCACAATATAGAAATTCCTCAGGTTGGCAAGAAGTGCCTTCCTGAATTGCTCTGTATTTTATTCTTAATCTCTCCAACCAGAATATTAAGTTATTACTGGTTAAACTGGTTTATTTTTAGTTTATCATAAACACTTTCATCTCTCCATTTGTTTTTCTTTTACATTAGAGATTTTCCATCAAATGAAAAAAGTATTTTTATACTTAAAAATAGGTATGATGTCTTAAAACACAAGAAAACCAAACTAAATATTGCTCACTCATACTTCTACTCCTGTCCCAAATAAGATGTTGCTCTTGTCACCTACTCCTATTCTGAACCCGCCCTTCTGTGTTTACAAACATGTGAGCTTTTCAGATTCGTGCTGTTGACATTATTGTAATTTCTGCAAGCCTCCTGAGTTATAACTTTGGAGTTTTGGTTTTAAATTTTTGTGCATATGCCTTATCAAGTTCAACCCCAATCATTCATCTTTGTCTCTTGAATTCCTTTCTTTCCAATATCCAACACCTTTTTCATAGCTTTTATTAATATCCATCTGCAAGATTACAAAGCCTTTTATAAAAACAAAATCTTACTGCTGTGATTCAAGAAAGACACATCACTGTTAACTAAATTCAAAATTTTGTTCAGATTTCTTCAGTTTTTCCAGTAATTCCATTCTTCCATTTCAGGATCTAATCTAGGATACCACATTATGCTTAATCACAGTACCTCCTTAGTCTGCTGTGGCCTGTGACTGTTTTTCATTGCTGTTCATGACATTGATGATTTTGGGGAATACCTGCCAGGTATTTTGCTGGATGTCTCTATATATGAACTTGACTGATATTATTCTAATAATTATAGAGGTCTGAGATTTTCAAAAGAATATCACAGAGATTAAGTAATTTTTTCTTTATATCAGTTCAGGTGATACAGGTATTAACCTTAATTACTTCATTAAGAGAGTGTCTGCTGAATTTCTCTATTGTTGAGATATATTTCCCTTTTTATCCATATCTCTTTGAAACCTATTCAGTTAGATGAGTGTACACCCAAGAGATTGGACTCCTAACACTGGAGTCTCTGTGTAAATTATAAATTAGTTGGCATTTCCTTAAAAGATTTCCCCTTCTTCAGCATTTATTTTTTATATAATATTTTATTTATATCAGTATGGCTCATGGATATTTATTTTATACCTTGGGTTATAAGCTAATATTAAGATGTTAATTTTGCTCCATGTTTTCCCATTGGGAACTCTTTCAGTTTGTCTCCTTTTGTTGTTGGTGTTCTTATTTGTTTGCTGACCCAAACATTTTATTTTTTGAGCACTTCCTTACTTTCTGGTACTCTAAAATGCTCCAAGCCTAACTTGTATTTTTCCTTCCACTTTTCTAGAGCTGTAGCTCGAGAATAATCTGTTCTTTAGGTATCCCTGAAGATGAGAGAACAGTATTTTTATTAGAAAATGGTATTTAGAACACAAAATTTGGGAACAGGATGGATTGTTGCTATTGGTGTGTCACTGTGCCTATATGTATGTGTGTGTATGTATGTGTGTGTGTTGCCATATGTGTATATGCACACATACATATAGCATATAGACTAGTTGGAGACATTACTGTGAACTCATGTTAAGATATGCGTTTAAACTCAAACAGATGCAGTAAAAAATGATAAAAGGGATATTGCCACTGATCCCACAGAAATATATACCACCGTCAGAGACTACTATAAACACCTTTACACAAATAAACTAAAAAAATCTAGAAGAAATGGATAAATTCCTAGACACATATAGCCTCCCAAGACTAAACCAGGAAGAAGTTGAATCCATGAACAGACAAATAACAAGTTCTAAAATTGAGGCAATAATTAATAGCATACCAATAAAAAAAAAAGCCCAGGACCAGACGGATTCACAGCAGAATTCTACCAGAGTATAAAGAGGAGCTGGTAGCATTCCTTCTGAAATTACTCCAAACAATAGAAAAAGAAGGACTCCTCCCATACTAACTTTATGAGGCCTGTATCATCCTGATAACAAAACCTGGCAGAGACACAACAACAACAACAAGAACAACAACAACAACAAAAATTTCCAGCCAATATCCCTGATGAACTTTGATATGAAAATCCTCAGTAAAATACTGGCAAACAGAATCTAGTAGCACATTGAAAAGCTTATCCACCACAATCAAGTTGGCTTCATCCCAGGGATGGAGGGCTGGTTTAACATACACAAATCAATAAATATAATCCATCAAATAAACAAAACCAATGACCAAAACTACATGATAATCTCAATAGATGTCGAAAAAGCCTTTGATAAAATTCAACATGTGTTCATGCTAAGAACTCTCAGTAAACTAGGTATTATGGAATGTATCTCAAAATAATAAGAGCTATTTATGACAAACTCACTGCCAATATCACACTGAATGGGCAAAAGCTGAAAGCATTCTCTTTGAAAACTGGCACAAGACAAGGATGCCCTCTTTCACCACTTCTATTCAACATAGTATTAGAAGTTCTGGCCAAGGCCATCAGGCAAGAGAAGGAAATAAAGGGTATTCAAATGGAAAGAGAGGAAGTCAAATTGTCTCTTTTTGCAGATGACATGATTGTATATTTAAAAAACCTCATCTCTCAGCCCAAAATCTCCTTAGCTGATAAGCAACTTCAGCAAAGTCTCAGGATACTAAATCAATATGCGGAATTTATAAGCATTCCTAAATGCAAATATAGATGGAGAGCCAAATCATAAGTGAACTCCCTTTGACAATGGTTACAAAGAAAATAAAAAAGCTAGGAATTAAACTTACAAAGGATGTAAAGTATTTCTTCAAGGAGAACTACA